>NC_071543.1:8567922-8869016 GCF_026979565.1 Vidua chalybeata | reverse complement strand
TACTGCTTCTCTGACCTGTCCAGACTGCATGAATTTGGAAAAGTGGATTGGGAATTTATTTTACTCAACCATATACCACTGAGATTATGTGGGTTTGAGGGTAGCAGTCTTTTCTGAAATCTGCAAAAATATCCAAGTTTCCAGTTCTTGCCTCCTAGATATTTCAACCTTTTCCGGTTAAAATGCCTGTCTCATGCACTGAGCCCTGTGGCATACCTGTGGGGGTACCCATGTGCACCACACCCCCTGCAATGCACTAAATCCCATGTGCTAAAAGCACTGTTTCAAAGCAGCATCCTGGTGATTAGCTGAAAACACCTGCTGCAAAGCTGCTACACAGTTCTGTGGCCTCTCTTCTCCTTCTGGCTCCCCCAGCAGAGAGCTGGTTGGTGGGGCACAAACCTGCTGAACTAGGAAAGTGGAATCCCAATAGAGGGGAGCAGCCATACGCCTCACCAGTGGTGCAGCAAGACGTGGGCAGAATCTGTTTGCAGCCCTACACCAAGTCCTTTGCATCCGTCTTTCCCATCAGTCACTTTGAAATGGAGAAACAGGGAAAAAAATTGCCTGAGGAAGATCAAGGGACATTTGTTCTATGTTTGTTCTAATAAAGTGACCAAATATTCATTTGCCAGCATTTTCCAGGAAGATTCAGACTTTATCACTTGTGATTAGGCAGAAGGTGAGCCATGCCATCCTGAAAGGATCCTGGCATGGAAAGGCCATGCTCATCAAGGTCAACATGTGCTGAAGGTCAACTGAGTTTTCATCCACCTCACAGCTACCTTCTTTTTTTGCAGGAGCACCTGACTGATTCCTCCTCCAACCTTATCATGCTCTTCCTTTGAAATCGACTGATTTTAGCTTAAAGGAGAGTACAAATGAAAAGCACTGAATTTTACAGATCATATGTATTCCAAAACTTCATAGGATGTGTGCTCTCTGTGTTGAAATTGCAATTTATTCTCTATAACATTTTCACCTGACCAGGTAGTAGCTGGTATTTGATCACCTCTGTTTGAAAGACTCTGCCTTTTGTTCTCTGGGGTTGCAGGGCCATTTTAAACTGTATTTTCTATCCAGCCTTTCCATAACTTCTGCAGAAGCAGGTATTTTCCACCAGCACCTTTAATGCCAGCACTGTCTAATCCCCTCCTGAAATTCAGGGGAAGGTAATTTAGAAGCAAGTGAAAGTACCTGGATGAATGAAGAAGGAGCATGTCCCAATGTCAAAACCTGAATTAAGTGGTGTGCCTGCATGCATGTTGTTTTATTACAGCCTGACTATTAAAAATGGGCCAGTTGATTGCCATGGTGGAATGAGAGTTTGAGAACCTCATGTGCTCTCAGTGAACCAAAATCACGCAATCCCTTATGCTAAATAACTGTGCTGATATGCTCTAGAAATACAAAGAGAGTCTCTGTTCCTTGCTCAGCCTGTTTATCAACTAAAGTGGGCTGGTATGAAAAGTACATCTAATTAAAAAGGCAATGAAGCAATGTCCAAGAAAAAGCCAGGGTGATACGGGAAAGCAATTAGGTCTGTGGTCACCTGTGCTCCTACACTGACCACTGGCATTCAAGTTTGAGGCATATTGGGTGTGTTTGGGGCTTTTTCTGCTGTATTGTAGAACTCAGTTGCATTCAGTAGCTTTAAGGTGTGATGCTCAAGTAGGCAACTTGTCTGTGTGTGGCACTTCAGCCACCAAACCACCCAAATTTATATTAAGGAATGTGAGACAACAAAGCTGAATAGGGGGATTGTATAAAATTAGGTCCTCCGGGGGTTCCCTGGGTTCCCAGCCAGTCCGGGGAGTGATCCTCGGCTGACCGGTCCGCAGGGAGGGGTAGATGTAACCCGGAAAGCTCCACCAAATAAAGACGAGACGTCTCCCGAGCAGCAGGATCCGAGAGGTTTATTGCAAGGAACAGCAACCTCCCGAAGGAAAGGCTGACTTCGGGAGCCCAGTACCAGGGCGGGACCGAGAATATAAGGGCAGAGGGATAGGAGTGGCTAGGGCACAAACCAACCAATGGGTAAAGGGTAGAGGGGAGGAGACGGGATGGGGTGACATGTAATGAACCAATCGGGATACAGGAGAGGAGTGGCATTCTAACAGGGTCCAATGGGATTAACAGAACAGAAGAACTTTCTAGAACTGGGGAGTGTGTTAAGCTTTGACAGACAGCCTCAACTGGGGAGGGAAACAGCATGTGATTGACAACTTTTTGCTATATTGAAGTTGCCTCCCAAGGGAGGGCGGGGACCCCTCCCACAGGGGATGTCCTGGTTTGAAAGAAAGGTGTCTGACAAGGAAGGCAGGAACCTCCCTTGGAATGGAAAATATGACACCCTTCCCTCCAGATTATCATGGCTTTGAAATTAAGGGGCTTTCAGGGAAAGATATAGGAAAAGGAACAACAGTTCTTTACTAGAATGTATATGTACATTCTCGGATGTGTCTGTACACTGTATGTACGCTCTAGGGTGTGTCTGTACACTATATGTACACTCTAGGATGTGTCTGTACACTGTATGTACATTCCAGGATGTGTCTGTACATTACATGTACGCTCTAGGATGTGTCTGTACACTGTGTGCACACTCCAGGATGTGTCTGTACACTGTATGTACACTCTAGGATGTGTCTGTACACTGTGTGCACACTCCAGGGTGTGTCTGTACATTACATGTACGCTCTAGGATGTGTCTGTACACTGTGTGCACACTCCAGGATGTGTCTGTACATTACATGTACGCTCTAGGCTGTGTCTGTACACTGTGTGCACACTCCAGGCTGTGTCTGTACATTACACGTCCGTGTAAATCAAGGCGAGCAGCAGCGCCGGCAGCCCCCGCGAGCAGAGCACAAACCCAGCCCCAGCTCCCCTTGGCTGCAGTTCCGGGCACGGCCAGCAGGGGCGCTGCTGGCTCCCGGCCGGGCGGGCTGCGATGGTTCCCCCGCGCCTGCAGGGGGCGCTGTGGCGCGAGCTCGGCCGCGTCTCCCTCACGCGGTGATGGCGGCCGGGCTGGATGGCGGAATGGCTGCGGCAGGAACCGCGGAGCGGAGCTGGGGCGGCAGAGGCAAGCAGACTCCTGGGGACAGCGAGTCGAAGTGTAGCACTAAGCCCCAAGCGGTGGCAGAAGAAGAAGCAGCAGGGGGTCCCAGTGAACATGGAGTTCATGTTAAAGTATCACAAAAAAGCCCAGAGCAGCTGCAGAAAACAGTGGGGCCAGCAAGCAGCCAGGAGCTGCACCCTCCAGGAGGGGATCGGGTGTCTTGGTCCCATTCCCAGTGAGGCTGGGTGTTAGAAAGGTCCCAGTCCAACAGCTGCTCTTGCGAGTGGAAGTTCACCCACATTAAAGAGAAAGCAGTGCAGGACAGAGTTCCATAGTGGCAATGAATTCTCCCCAGAGCCGCAACCCAACCCGCTCACCTCTTACACGAGAGCAAGAGAGCGAGGAACTGAGCCAAGCCCCTCACACCTGGCCAAAATCTCACAGTATCTCTGCTCTTCCCAAGAAAAAGCCCCCCAGCTAAAAGACTACAGCCAGCTGCACCTCTTCCCCCATCTTGGCTTCTTTTGTCTCTCTTAAGTATTGTTGTTATCATCTCCTAAGCAACAAATAGGAGAATTCCCTTAGAGAAAGGGAAAAAAATCCTAAACTCTAACAGGGATGAAGAAAAATCTGAGCCTGTTATCTACCCAGCATTATCACCAGAGTAGAAGTTTCCTAGAGGAAAGGGGAACGTGGTCTGGTGTAGTGTTTCCTACCACCCCAGAGCTCTGTCCTACCCTTGATCGACTAGCTGTGGATCTCTTCATCAGAATCATTTACGCATGAGTGGCAGCCTCATTTCTGCCTCAGTACCAATTTTACCTGTTCCTCACATCTGGCCAGCTTGTACTGTCTCCTCTCAGCCCTCCCTCTCATGAAGTAACATCAGTGCAATGCCTGCCCCAGGAGAACATGGCAATAGCCATGGCCACTATATGGCCCAGTGTGACCTTGGCAGGTGAGAGACCACAGGCTGGGAGGGCAGGCAGGCAGAGAAGGGGCCATGGAGCCAGGAAACTCTCCGCTGCTGGGCTGCCTGTGTGCTAAATCCTGCTTCACAAATTCACATCCCTATGTGGATGCTTTCTTTTTTTTTTTTTTTAATTACTCTTGAATTTCCCGTGGCTTGAGGGGCAAAGCATTAATGGCAGTTGTTTAATTATATAATACTCCAAGGAAGCAGAAGTCCTGCCATGCTCTGAACTGCATTTACCTGTGTTGACCCCATGCCAGTGAGGCAGCAGAGCTCAGCAGAGTTCAGTGGACATCACCGAGGCTGTTTCAAGCTGATGTGCCTGGCTGAGCTCAGAACACAGCAGTCATGAGGGCCACGGATTCTGCTTAGAACACATTTCCTTCCATGTGCCAGTCAGATCAATATTCACAACTACGCTTTTGACAATGCTACTTCAACACTGTGTTATGGAATTCAGAGACCTGCAAGACCTTTGAAAAGAAAAACACCCGTGGTCTCCCCAGAAACAATCTTTTTCAAAGTAATGTAAGGGCAGGCACATACATCAACAAATCTATCTGATAACTACTTCTGTGTTGTGCACTGTATTTGGAAAACTCTGAGGACTGAGAGTAGCAACAACATTGAATAACAACTATCAACAGGAGCTCCACAGCAACTGCTCTCAGTGACTGTCAGGAAGCAGGAGAGCAGCAGATGAG
This sequence comes from Vidua chalybeata, assembly GCF_026979565.1. NCBI lineage: Eukaryota > Metazoa > Chordata > Aves > Passeriformes > Viduidae > Vidua > Vidua chalybeata. Next base: position 8,864,278 of record NC_071543.1, on the reverse strand, counting down.
CAATGCCCCACAACAAAACCTGGGGTAACGTTGTGCAAAGAGAGCTGTGCTCCATCCTGTTCCTGCAGCACGGGTTTGAACTTTCCTTTACTGCAATGGCACAATACCACTATGAAGTGGTGCTTCACTTAATTAAGTCAAAACTGAGACTACCATGCATATTAATGAGCACCCTAATGAGCATTAATTTTTGATGTTCCTCATTAACAAGGATTATAAACTATGACAAATTTCTGTTTGACTGAATGCCAAAACTTGGATGAGTGGAGGTTTAGAACTGTAAATCTGCATGCTTCCCCAGGGCATTAGAGAACAAGGCAGATACGCTCTGAAAGCTTGCATGTCAAAGAAGAAATATAAATGTCACAACAGGCTATCATCCACTGCCCTTCTACATGTGTCAGCGGAAAAGCACATGCATCCTTCAAGGAGAGGCAATTCAGATTCAAAGAATAATAAAGGAAGTACCCAATTCTCAAATGGTAAAAATGAATTATTCTTCTCTCATTGAAAACAATTAAAATGCTTTAATATTGAGAGCTGTGTATGAGCAGAGGTGAACTCACCCCTCTGAGCTGTGTTTGTGCAAACACTTAGACTTCTGTGCAAGTCTAGTAAACATGCAGGTTTGTATCTGTTGTCATGACATTGGCATGAATAGACAAAGTAGCTTTAAAAGATGAACATATTTCAAAAAAAGTCTGGCTCATGCAACACAGTTACAAGAGATTCTAGAGGACAACAAACCCATATGGATATTCCACACAGATGTTTTTAAGCGTATGCAAGCTGGACTTGGTGATTCTTGTGGGTCCCTTCCAACTAAGGACATGCTATGATTCCATGACTCTGTCCCTGTGCTAATTTTTACATGGGTTTCCTCAGGCTTCAGCTGGGTGACTCAAGCAATGAGCCCTGGGGCTCCATCACTGAAACACACTCTTGATGTGTCTAAGACACTGTTGCATTTTGTTCATTTGAAGATAATCAAAGAAGGTTTTTTCTAGTTTTTAATTCCTAGCTTGCTTTTGTTCTAATTCTATCACAATCAAGCACCACTTTGAAGATGATAAACATAACACACCACGGAAGGCTCATAACACACCAGCTGAGGCTCATCTGCACTTCTTGCCCCTCACTGGTTCAGATGGAACAAGCTGGTGGTGTAAGACTTCTATTCTTAAGAAAAAAAAGACCCAGGAAGACAATGGCAAATGAGAAGGAAGAGTGCTGCAAAAGCAGGGGAGCCTGCTGTGCCGCAGTTTCACCAAAATCCCCCAGCAGTTCGCTGCTACACTCCACTTTACCCATCTAACCATCCTACAAATGTGTGATCCAGACTGGTACTCACGTCATGATTCTTGTAACTAAAACTGAGGTTTCATAAAAAGTGACTTTTCAAAGTTAATTCTATTTAAGAATATTAAAAATTAGAAACTTTGTGAGGTTTCCCCCTTTTTTTTCCTCAGTATTCTTCTAAGCATCACTAAAATCTGTAGTGACATTTTGCTTTGTCATAATCTGATGTTCAGAAAGAAAATGTACCTTTTTAAATAAATTTTGAAAATGATACTTTTTTCCAAAAGAATAAATTCAGTAGTGTTGATATCTGCCATCCACCCCTACCTTCCCAAAAACCTACCTAAACAAACAAAAACAACACATAACTTTCAAAAAACTATTCTCCATGGGCAAGAAACTGAGGGGGGTGTCTGGCAGCTACACAAAGTCACCCAATTCACCATAACAAACATGGCAAAACACTGTGATCACTGATCTTCTGTGCTGCACCTCCTGCTGACACTCCACAAAAGCCTTTGCCTGTCTGGTTACTTAATTTAATTTATTTTACCCTTGATGTACTCAAATAGATTCACTCCCCCTACTGCTCTCACTGCTGTTAATAAATTAGAAAATGGATTTTAAAAAAACCCACTACTCTCCTCTCTATACATCAGCCAGTCCTGAATCGCTGTTTGATTTTCTCTGAGATTGCTGACACTTTAGACAGCAGAAATATTTCTGACACTCACACTAAACCAACCTGGATGTTTTATACCTGCTGAGAATCTTACAGTCCTGTCTCCCCAGCTGGGAAGGTGGAAATAATGCTGGCCCTTTCCAGTGATCCATGACAAATTTTCATTTCTATTTTCAGTTCACTTTCTATTGGTGTGCCTTTGATTTCTGTTTTGATGTTGTTTCCAATAATCAAAATAACAAATCCAGCTTTTTACTCACATCTTTCAAAACTATCATCAAATTATGACACTTTCAGTATCGCAACAGGACAATTCAGAAAGACCTTCCATCAATATTTACAGAGTAGGTTCTCAGTCAAAAGAAAAATGAATTGACTTATAACCATTGCTGAAGTCAGGAAGGTAATTGTAATTGAAATATATCAGCATCCTTATTCTTCTGTCAAAGTGAAAGATAACTGATAGCAGGATTTTCCAAGTATACCCCATATTACAAGTATTATGGAGGGGTTAATTATTTTTTTTCTTTGCAGCTGGGAAAAAATTGGGTCTAACTAGTTTAAATGGCAAAATCCAAAAACACTGAGCTAAATGTAACCAGTTGTCCCAGGTGAATAATGATGCTTTTGCAGTCACTTACCCCACACTGGAATCTATCAAAAAAAAAAACCTCACACAACCTTAGCATCTGGGATAGCAAGCAAAGGGGTAGTCCTCTCAGTAATCTCCCTCATGCACTTCTGAAAAGGATGGAAAAGGAGATTAATAATTACACAAATAATATTTTGGAGAATATTTTTCCAACTGACCTGGAAATAGACTTTTTATGAAACAATTGATAATAGTATTTTCCCAGTTTTAGTGGTTTAGACAGTGATTTGATAGAAGTATGGAGAGCTCTTAAAAGTCACCAACTGCTGCTCAAAAAGGCCCCTCATTTTCAGATGAATGAAATCAGAATTGGTGTATCCTGCAACAGATGGCTATTTTATCTGATCAAGGTATGATTCCCTAATTATAAAAGGTACAAGTCTGTGTGTGTGTTTATAGGAGGGGTGTTGCAGCCTGAATTGCTGCTAGTAAAGTCCAGGGTAAAGAAGCAGAAGGGGCCTTTGCATGGCATCCACAGATGTTTGATTCAGCCGCGGTGAGATGTTCAGAGTCCCTGGGCACACACACATGGAGGGTCCAGGTTTCTCTCCCCTGGCCCCCTGGTCTCGGGCAGAACGAAGATCGGGGACAATCAGGGAATAGGGAGGGAGTGGACACAGGAACCGACATAGGAACTGGGGAAGGAGCCAATGGGGTCTTAACAGCTTTTTGAAGGAAGCTTCTTGTGTTTCCCCAGCTCAGACCCCACAGGGTCTGCACAAAGGGGGAAGGAAGGTTCTCCACTAGGAAAAATCTCTCTTCAAGATTCCAGGAAATTTGCCAAACTACCATGCAATTATCAAAATATCACTTGAGCTTATTGCTTGGAAGTGCCACTAGACTTAATCTCAAAAAAAAACCGCAAAAAGCCAACAAAAAAGTGATGTTCTTATCTTGATTAGCAGACTTTTACTGCTCAGGACAGCTCGGATGACCTTCACCTCTGTCAACACATATAGGAATCCAGCTCTGAACACGCTGAAATTCATTACTTCACAGATGTCAGGAATCCAGGGCAACTTTGGAAAAAAAACAACCCCAAGACAAACAAAACACAAAATGCAAAACCCCATGGCTGCACTTTGCATGGGCTCTCACCCACAAACACAGAGACATGAAAGCAGATTGGCTGCCAGACCAGGTATCTGCTTCCCACTGTTGCCCTCCATGAAAGCAAAGTAGTGAAGGCAGCAGGACAGACAATATCTCCTGTCACTCCATACTTCAAAATCAATCTCTGTCTGTCACAGTGTGGAAGAGCAGGGGCACACATCTGCCCAGTGCTGCCAGGAGAAAGGGATGAGCTGACCTGCTGGGTGCCCACAAGGCCTCTTCCTGGGGGAGAGGTCTGCAGTGTGACACTGGGAAAGGTAATCTGAGCTGCAGAGAAACACAGGGAAATGACCGGAGTGCCCCACTGCCTGAGACAGGAAGGCAGCCCGCTCCCCTCCACGGCAGCTCTGCAGGGGTTGGCAGCAAGAGGACATCTGCAATAGCATCCCAAGCCTGAGGCAGAAGATGCCCTGCTGTCCTTCCCCTCAGTGCAGGCCCTTTCCCCTCTTTCTCCCTTGCAGGTTCCAGCACAGCCCAGTGATAATGAGCAATTTAATGTTATATATAACTGTGTTGGCACTGTGTGGATCAAACTGGCTTTTCTTAGCCAGCAATGACGGGTTCAGTGGTGCATTCCTGACTCCAAGCATATTCCCACTGAAATCTGCCACCAGGCTGCCAGGAAAGGAGAATGAGATCAGCACCAAAAGCTATTGTCTTTCTCACCTCACCCCATTTAAATACATGTTTACAGGCAGCAGCAGAGGTTGTTCTCATTGTAGTCACTGAGAGGACACAAATAAACTTTAATGAATATTGCCACAGCCCAGGTCAATAGATAAATCATTTATATTTAACACAGCTCTTAGAGTTATTTCTAAAAAGAGAAACCCACATTTTATGCCTCCTATTCATGAACAAAAGCTATAGTGAAATTTAGCTTGGCATTGGCTGGGCTTTGTGAGTTAAAGGGATAAACTCCATTCATTTCTGCTGATAAAATGTTATTCCAACTCATTCTATTGTCTACTTTTCCCTTGCCAAGATCTCCAATTCTTTGTTTTTCTTACTACTCCTGTCTGCACTAGAGGCTACATAAAACCAAAGCTAGGCAGTAGAATATTTCCTTTATTGCCTGTTGATAAACTGGCAGTCTGCAGGGATTGCTCCATACAGCCTGTTCCATACAATAGCCCTACAAGTTGCTGCTGATGTGCTACCATGACTTTGCACTACACAATTGCAAGAAATGCCCCCAAACTTACATCTGTTCCAGTTTCCAAACAGTGATTACCCCAGTGTGAAGAAACACCACCAGACATTCGTGTAAATGTCTAGAAACTTTCTTCTAAGATAAAAAATAACATCTTAACAATTACAATATGCTGTTTTAATATTTGTGAATAAACAGTTCGGCTACTACGTGAGATCACTGTGAATCAAACCAAAGCTCATTTATCTGGTTACTCTTGCCAAGCTGAATGAGAAGCTGAAAACTGAAGCAACCTATTATGTTTTGAAAATAGTTGCCTCAAATAGTTGCCTTTCTAAAATAGTTCCTCCTTCCAGGATGTAGAACAGAATTAAGATCAGCACTCCTCATCTTGGCAGATATAGTGCAGATAAAACCACCTATCTTGCAAAAATCTCAAAGAATATTAATTCAGGACTCTACTAGTAGAAGAGAATGCAGTTTGCACCTCTGTCAGCTTGATGTTACATGAAAAATATTAGTTAAGAGTGAAACAATAATGTAAGGAAAAGAGGATAGAACAGCTAAGGTGAAGAAAAGAAAACAAAGTTTTGCAAGAATAGCTCTGAGTGCTTTTCCTTACTTAATATATTTACGTCTACCAGTAAGTGTGCTAAAGAAAAATCATTAGCTGATGATATCAGGTTACAAGACCTGATCAATACTCAAAGGAGGAACTGAGTATCACACAAGAAATGCAAGATGAAAGCTGAACACCAAGTATTTAAGAACTACAACAGTTTTGCTGTAAAGTGAAAACTGTGGAGAGAATTGAGAAAGACTTGGGTGTGTGGCTACAGACATGGCAAACACAGTGCTAGTGTGCATCAACCAGCCAGCTTCAGCAGGGACACACAGGTACTAGTGCAACTCTCCAAGCACTGAGGGAAATTCAAGGCTGAGAACAGTGATGGTTATTGTCATTATATTTATCTTTAAAGAAAAATCTCTGAAAGATAAATTATTTTTGCCCCCAAAGGAATGGGTATCTATTGACCAAAAACTGATCGAAAACAAAAACTAGGTGGGGAAATATTATCTAAGAAAAGCATTCAGCAACAGTCTTTGAACAATGGAAACTGCAGAAAGGGAAATAGCTTGAGTTTAATATATTTGTGAATGGCAATATTTTGTATGACGTGAATGGAGTTAGAATTCCCTGCATTGGCAGACTACTGGACAGTGCTCTGGGAAGCGCAGCCCAGCCCAGTGCTCATGTGCTTCACTTGGCAGGAGTCACCTTGAGCTGGATGATTCTGCAGGATTAAGGCCTAAGGGAATTCATCATATTTAATATTAAAGACTTTACTTTGACACAATTTCAATTGACTACAACAAATCAAAGCAAACTCTGCAATAAATGTCTTCATAATGCCTTGTGCTGTAGCTGTACTTTGAAAGTCCAAAATCAATAAAAGCAAAATGGTGACATATGTTTGTATTATTTGGAAAGCTAAATGCATGCAAGGGATCTGTCACTGCAGGATTAATAGAGTACAAGATGTTCTGTTTGTTGGGCATCTGATTGTCTGTCTCATAATACAAATTTTGAAATAGCTAGGGATTTCTGCTAGTGCATTTGCAGGTTTATGCTGAATTTCATATTAACAATAAATCATCCTGTATGTATAGTTCTCTTTTTCAATTTACTGCAACATAGCTTCATCAATCCACACAGGGAATAGGGCCATATGCATAATGAGTAGAAATCGGATAATAAAATATTAAGTAAGACAACGAAACAAAAACATTTGAAATATTAATACCAAGGCTCCAAAATACCCCTCATTGCTATTCAGCCTACATTTGGTGTGCACATACCTCCTACATTCGGGTGGAGTGACAGCAGCAGAGTGCCAAGTAGCCTGTCCTGTCCTAATGACTGCAAAATCATCTACTGGAAATTAGGAAATCCATTTACCAATGATGTAAATGAAAGTAAGATGCATTCTGTTGTGAGGTGAAAGACATTATTTTTACTCTAGTTGGCAAAATTACCTTTGACCAAGCAATTTCTCACTACCTTAGATCCTTTCCTACACACTCAGTGCACGTGAATGTATTTGTCAAGAGTGGCCCTTGGCCGTCTCTGTGTCTGTGCTAATGAGGCAGAGAAGAATTCCTGACCCAGCGAGGTCCCTGTGGTGCTGGACACAGCATGGCCTGTGCTAAGGCTGTCCTTAAGCATTCCTTTGGCTTCCAGCACTGCTTTCCAGCAGATATTGCAGCATGTGCTTAGATCGGAGCCCGTGCTGACACAGGCATGGCAGCAATAGGAGCTCTGCACATACCCATGCACTCACCTGAAATCACAGCACATACCCTTGCCCTCGCCTTTTTGGTAACTCCTGCAGATTCAGATACTGAATCTCCTGGAATTAATCCAGTCTTGGACTCAACTTTTAAATACATTTACATTCAAAACCAATAGGCAAGACTTTTTCAAGAGCGAATGTTTTTGGTATTCCACAAAATGCAGCTCTCCCATCCCATGTGTCATGCAAATAGGCTCACGAATTGAGTAATTCTCCTCAGCTAACCAGGATCATATTTACTTAACTGATGTGAACAGACAAAGAAAAAGATACCAATTGCTCAATGTGTGCAAAATTTATGGTTTGTAGCTAACATAATGTGTTTAACAATTTTATCCAAGTTTCAATCTAGGACAAAACAAATATGTTCACATAATCCCAAGCAATATTGTAGCAGTTGCCTGCAGTAAGTGATTTAAAGTTTTAATTAATCATTAAATACACTGTACACATACAGGTTTATCTTTTTAAATAAAAATATGCAAAACTTCCAGAGTCATTAACAATTTAATAAGCTGTTTAAACAAGAGAAGCCTTTGAAATGCTTGATCTGTGCCTCTGCCTTCTAAGCAATCATGCAATTATTTATCATTTTCACAAATTGCTTGTCAGCTGGACCAAAAAGACATGTTCTGCAATTATCTCCATTCTGAAAAGGTTCTATATAATCTTCATATCAATGGGTACAAAAAGTATATGGAAACAGGTCAAATATATTTTTCATTGAAAAAATGTTAACTGGCCCTACCTATGTCATTAAGAGTTGCAGAGAATCCAAAGAAAAAATGTTCTATTGCCAGATCAGAGAGCTGCAATATCCACATTTTATTTGCAAGAACATAAACAGACAACAGCAATAATGACCAAGTGGAGTATCCTGGACTTGACGGGATAAAGTGAACTGCGGGACACTGCTCATGCAACTTCATGTTGCCAAGAGGTCATCATATATCTTCACCTGCAGCTGGAGGGTATTTACCTGGACATCCACCAGTTTTACCTCCAACTTAGGCTCAGTTTTTGCCAGAGGAGGGGAAGTTAGTAATGAGGATGACCTTCACCATTTCAGAGCCATTTCAGCTGTTCCCTACTTGAGCTAGAGTTGGGTAGGCACGGCACAAATTTTCTATATAAGTGAAACAGCAGATGTGCAGCTCAGGGCTCCACTTTCCTTGTCTGGGTATTAAACAAGGAACAGAGGCAGGGAAGATTCTCTCCAATCCTTGCATAAATTCAGTCACAATTTGTCCCATCATATGAAGTTCATGGTAATGCAGCTGATGGCAGTCTATTAAATGAACTATCACATAGACACAAGGGAGCAGAAACTCCCGAGCAGAAACTCCTGAGTGTCAGCTTTCTCCTCACTACCTTCCCAGAGTAACCTACAGCCATGTGACCATCTGTGGCCTACGGTAAAAACTCCTACCAAGAGTAACAGCAGTTTGAGTGAATATTGTGACTAAAGGCACCAATTGTCATAATTTGACTCTTGGCTCTACCTGGTGTCAGGGCAGAGTCACTGTGTAAAACTGAACCACTGAGAAGTCCAGCTGCAGCCTGGAGACTCTGAGCCTACTGCACTGGAAATTTGACCAGCACCAGGGCCAGCCCCATCTGTCCTCAGAAACTGAGTAAAGCCACCCAAGAAATTTGCCTTGTAGCACTCTCTTGCTTCAACAGGTAACATTTTAATATCTTACTATTATTGCCACATGGTATTGAGTCAATAGAGAAGAAGTCTTACTGCATTTGCACGTCTAATACCAGTCTCTAAGTGCTTCTTATGAAGACAGCAAACAAGTAGCCATTACTTTACTGGTTTATACCAAGATATGAATTCTGGTTTTATTGTATTTTTAATTATTTAATTAATATTGTTAAGGAGAAACAGAACTAGTCCAATATTTGGCCCCATTGATTTCAATATCCAATTCTTGCTATGGTACATGAAACATCCTGCAGAAATTTATGGATACAGTATAATGACTAATCTCATCCAAATTCATGGACTTCAGGACACTGCACTCACAACTTAATAAATCAGTCCGAGTTCTGTTTCCTGCAATACCTTATAGAACCCTGTTTTGAAAGCATAAAGTTTAACCATTTTTAACTGCAGAGGCAATAATGGTGCTTGTCAAGACTTGCTGGTTTCTAAATACCCACACTGGCACCTCACTATGCTGAATCATTACACCTCATTCCCCAATCATTATACCACATTCCCAGAGTCACATTGCTTTGTTTTATGTTACTGAAGTATAAGAATGCAACACAATTCACCTGTCACAGAAAAGAAACTGGAAAACAACTTTAGTTTTGAAAATGCAGGTTAAGGAAGAATCTGCACGTCTCCAAGCCTGCACCTTTCAAAGTGTGCGGTTTGGGATGGCTTCCTACAATGGTTTTGACATTTTGTGAACACCCACAACCAAGCATTGTGAATTATTTTGCTCATTTCACATCCAAGACTCAGTGGCTTTTCAAGCATTAAAAGCATATACTGCTGCATATAAACTTGAAATAACAGAGCTTTGAACTTCTCATTGCTGCTGCTATTGAAATTGCAGAATTACTACAGAATTGAAAGGCTTTAGAGATCAAAAATGTTCAGTCTTAACTAGAACAGCCACCCAAAACTGAGTGACACCTGTTAACAATGTCAGTGAAACAAGTGAAAGAGCAGTAATTCTTGCAATACAGATACAGCAGATAATATGTTTTATTGTGTTGCTAACAATGAACAGTGGTGGTAACAGAACTTTTAACACTGAAATGGCAAGCAAACAGCTGGGAAGGGAAACCCAGTACTGGGGCCACAGAAGTGTTTTAATCCTATGCTCTCTAAGTTTTTTGGCCTGGAAAATGTGGCACACTGAATTCATACAAGGCTAATACTTCTAATTATATGATCCTGTCATGTAATTTGACATGTAGAATCATATAAACATTCTCTCTAACTTACATCCTACAAGTCTCAACAGCATATTCTAGATTCAGTAGTAAATTACTGCAATGTCAGTGGGTGAACTGCAGAGACCAGGTGAAGAATCTATGGCAAATAAAATAGAATAAACTGCCTGTCATTAGGGGCTACGGCAGTTATTCAACAGGATCAACTCAATTCAAAGTAAAGATTGCCTTCATGAAGCTGAGGTCTTACTTGGGTTGTAGGAAATTACATCTTCTGTGTTTCAGATACTTTGAGAAGATCTCTGAAGACAATGTGGTGCTTAATAGAGATGTTTAATCTTAGTTACCTCATATATTTTTGTTCTAATTTTAGTATAAAAAAATGTATATTTGATTCAATGTTCTGGGCATTATGAACCTTTGTTTTTTCCCTATACGCGTGCCAATCTCTCATTAATATCAATGAGATAAGTGCACGCCTCAAAAGCCACTCAGCATTTGGCAGGATTAAGATAATTTGACAAAAGCAGCATTGAAATAGATTTTCAAAAAAGACCTGTAGCATTTAGCACTGCAGTGGCATGTTCTGTGTTATTTGCATGCCTTGCTGAATGTTAACCACAAACTTCATTGAATATGATTCCCTACAGAGGAGAATGAGCATGCACCTTACTTGTATACATCAGAATTTTGAAGCCAGCTGAGGATTTATGTTTTCTGTAGAAGCAAGGGAGATAACTCTAGCTGGGTTGGAAAGGTAAAGCTAAACCAATAGAGACAGAAGCAAAGTACTGCATCACTAAGGCAGTGACACGCAGTGAACAGATTGAAATGGGTTAGAAAAATAAATGGAAGTCTGAAAGCACAGTGTGGAGCTATGGATCCAGGCTCTTATATAAGAGTTATATCACACAAAGGAAATAAAACATCATTTGACTTACATTCCTCACCATGCCATCCATTACAGTGGTGTTGCCAGACAAGAGCTAGAACAGATTTAGCCCTGTGCAAGTTGTCTTCCAAATGCTAGTACATAAATTATGATATTCTGTCCCCATTTGAACACTCAAGTAGCACTGAAGTAGATATTTGTGCCTCACAGTCTCACTCTTCCACCAATATGCAGAAATGGGAATCCTCAGGCACCCACATTTACAAATTAAGCAAATATTATTCTATAACAAATGACTACACACTTGGAAATTATTTTAAAGCAATCTGAAAAACAGCCTACAGGGATTCTACAGATTTATTGCAAAACAAAAACAACATTAAACCACAAAACATAGAGAAAAAAATAACATTTCCCATATGTTCAATGTGTGCAATGGATATACAGGGCTTTAGGTAGCAATTGTAATAAAGAAAAGTCATCTGGGTCAAATGGCATATTTCTATTTATTATTAGCATTATTTAAACTATACTTAAGGTGTAAAGAGTGCTCTAGAAACAAATAAAAAACTGACAGAGCCCTTCTCGGAAAATCATACAACATGCAGTAGGCAAATGAAAGCATAATAACTTTTAAGTTTTTGCAGAGAGGAAAAATGTCACAACAAAAACAGGTTTCAAAGTTTTTGGCTGTGAAGTGAAAGGCTAATTTAAGGGTTTTTTTTTGCTTTTATTACAGAAAAAGCAGTAGCCTGCATTCAGATAGGCTCCTCCACAGCTGAAGCTACAAATAGGACTATCTCTAATACTACCAAGCAAACATAAAACAACAAGGAGCCCCATAAAACAAGAGAAAGCTCAGATCTCATTTGTTGGGTGCCAGCAGTGCACTTTATATCTTTCAGAGGAGCTCACACAGAATGAAGCAGAGCTGCAAGGCAAGGCAAGCCTCAGATGATCCCCTGTCGTTAAACTAACACAGGGTATTTTATTAACCACGTCTGCATTTGCTACAGGAAGTGGCAAATTTGGCATTTGCTACAAATCCTGTCTGGGTTGTTCTCAAAGTGTTGGCTGGCCCACAGCTGCAGAAGAGACCTATGTCCCCTGTCTTTGGCCCTGGTGACAGAGCAGCCACACTCCTGCTTCCAGGGAGTTTGTAAACAAATTTTGAGGCTGCTCCTCATCACAAGCTCAGAGGGACTGACCCCAAGGGGGGTGTTCCTGGGGCACCCTCTAAGGAGCCCTCGCCCTGAAGAGGATGGCAGCAGGGCACAGAGCCTCTTTAACACAGAGGGACCAGATGATAACAGGTTTGTGGGGCTGGAGACCTCCACACTTGTCTTATGTTTAAGCTAGATAAGTATATGCAAGGACACTTAACTGCTCAAGTATCAGGTCACACTTTGCTGAGTAAGCCTGACACAATAAAGCCATTCTTGTCTGTGTAACAAGTAGATTCTCTTACATAGAGATGAACCATAAACTCTTCCAAAATACATAAAAACTAATTTCTGATGCCTGAGGGCATAGCAAGATATAAAGGAAATGCAGAATGGATGGAAGTGTTACCATTTTACTATAAGAAGCAGGGCATATGGACTGCTAGGGAGGGACTTGGGAGGAACTGTAATCTTTGTAACATGTGTATATAGTACAAAGGGGCACACATATGTATACATACATAAAGCCAAAAATTACACACTAAAGCATTCCTCTCCTATTATTTCCTTCCTCCGTCAAGCTAAAACAAAATGCACAAATAATTTTCATTCATAGAAGTGTCATACATAAAAATAATTAAACATTAGATTTTTCCAAATAGATGTGATGTAATAAATGAAACTCAGCATTTAGTGAAAGGAAAAAAAAATCCCTCAGACTAACCTTACTGATATGGAGAAGACCAGCTTCCAAGCCTTCTAACTGATTTTTATTGTACCATCATACTTTTGTCCACCTCATTGTTATCCTCTCCCCAGCAGCCTGCATTAACTAGTCCACACCACTGGAAACATCACCTCCAGCCATGCTCACGGGTGCTGATTTTATTTCTCTCAGTAATTTCTTTAATGCTGTGTATGAGTACAATACCCAGTATTTCAGCTCAGATTTACACAACGACTCTGCTATTTCCTACATGCAAGTGCATTTCTCCAAATTGGATTTCTGAATATAATGCAAGAACATTTTGCTCACAAAAAAACTTTGTTTATTAGCAACATAAAATTGTCAGTTGTTTATGCCCCACTTGTAAATACTGGGCCACATTAACATAAACTTGCCAAATGGAGGGTGAGGGGAGAGTGGGCTATTTTCCTTGCAATCCTTCAGCAGGAGAGAAAAAAAATTAATAAAATCAAGCACGGTGTGAAGAGTTACTATTCATTCTTGTAATTCATCCCTGGCTACAAAGTGGTGACACATGGCCTGGAAGACATGAGCGTGCCCAGCCGTGGCCAGATCTCCTTATTTACTGCCCTGAGCCTCAGCCGTGTTTGCCAGCTTGACTTTACAGGAGAATGTGTTGGCTCATCTTGTGAAAATATATTGTTAGGCTATATATTTTAAATGCTGTCTACCCTCCTTGTAAGATTCAAGACCTAATCAATCCTTTAGGTTATAACCAGGTGTAAGTCATAAAGGAGTTGTTATTACAAAATTTTATGGAGTGAGGCGCTTAGGTACTCATGCGGCAGAGAGGTTATAACATCCACTGCACTCTCATGTTTTCAGATACTGCTGTCAAGATTTCTACCTACTGGTCAATTTTAAATATTTTCCATTAATCTGAACTCACTGGATTCAAATTTGAGAGTTGCCTCTGCTGGTGGTTCATTAGAGCAAAATTCTTCAGCCACAGAGAGAGCTGTGTAAGAGTCTCCAGGGTGTTTCAGCTTGGAGGCCAAAGCTCGCTGTTGGCATGCCACAGCACTGAATTTGAGTTTGCACCTCTGAGTTTAAAACCCAAATAAATTCCCTCATAACTGGATTTTATATGCACATTGTGGATGTACCTATGGTGTTCAAGCTGTCCTCTCACAAACTTCCTGCAACAGTCTTTGCTCCCTTCTCTAAATTCCAGCCCTTAAGTCCCCCCCACCAATCCCCACCTTTGGTGGTGTCTCACTCTGCTATTTTTGTCCCAGGTGATTCTGACTCCTCTGTAATTTGACAGAGTAGTTGGAACTCAAAGGATCCAGTTCCCACCTACACAAATTGAAAAAAAAAAAAATTAGGGCAAGACAAGATACTAGGTATCCACAGTGCTATTACTATTATCTTGATAAAATAGCAGGGACACACATTCTGCCTGTCACAATTAAGGTGATAAATGCCTGTTTCTTTGAGGCTTGTTTGGAAGTCAATTATGCAGATTATTTCTAGAATACAGACAGATGGTGTTTTCCCCCATATGAGACAATCAAGTTGAACTTTGATATGTGCATAAAAATACTGTAATTTGTCAAGCTCCAATGGGGCCATTTTATCACAGATAACCAAAAGACTATATGGATTTTTGTATTTGCCTCTTTTCGATTAACACAGCCTATTTTTTTTATTCCATTTTTTTTTTTAATGAAAGCTTTGCTATGTTTCATCTTGAAGCCAAATATTGATCTTTCAGTTTAGTCTTCAGGTTTTGATTAACGCAGAAGGTTGCCAAGTGAACGGCTTCTTGTTTGTTTTCTGTTAATTCTTTTTTTATTATTCACTTGCTGCAGTAAATCTTGCTTTTATTGTCCAACCCCTGAAAAGAAAAAAATGGATTGATTTGAGCCCCTAAATAATTTACAAAGCAGAGCTTTTTGAAAAGACTGATGCAATGTTGACCTTCATTTTTTCCCTTCTCTTGTTGACAATAGAACATTTTTGATTGACTTGAAAGGAAAGAAAGGAAGAAGATTGATTTTGACATGTTAATCATAGTTTAATTTGACTAAAGCTTTAGAAAATGAGTGTTTAGTAAGATGTTTTAAACAAAAGAAAAATAAGCTGTTCTAAGTGTGAGAATTATTATAAATATTTTCCTTGTTATTATAATTCTCTATCAGGCTAAATTTCATGCTCCTGTTTAAAAACTGAGTTATATTCCTTTCTTTATTAACAAATGTTCTGACAGCCTGGATACCTCTTCATCAGCTCCATAATAGGTTTGCTAAGCAATAAAAACAAGTAGAAAAGCTCTGACAAATGTAGGAAAGAATGGTCTGAAACAAACTGGGAGACAAAGATCCTATTTATGGTAGAGAGTTTTTTATATCATTGGGGGCAAATGACTTGGGCTCCCAGGGAAACACAGCCGAGGCAAAGCACCAGCTCCAGTCCAATCCAAACCAGGGATGCCTTAAGCCTGCTTCCCAAGGGAAACAAGACCTCATCCGGGCTATACATATTAACCAATGTGCAAGTTCAGAACACATGTGGTCACTCATAGATGCTGTCCCTACCTCTCTGAGGCTGAGCGTTAGAGGAGGTAAGGTAAACAACATCTGCCTAGTCAAGGAATGTTTTGAGGTCTCTTGATAGAAACACAAGGTTTTATTCTGAGAACTTTTTAAATACTTGGCAACACTACCTAGAGTATAGAGCATAAATAGCTGGTAAAAAAAATCACATAGATTTAGATGCAGACAGGCATTAAGCTAACAGGTATTTATGTGGAACATTGTACCTACTTCAGCTGTCAGAGGCATGAGGTGGATTATCAAGGTTCACAAGGAGACGAGGATATCAGAGTCACTAAAACCCACAACATTTCTGCAAAACACATAAACAGGCACTTCAAACACCTGCTGTCTTCAATCTACTTCCCGAAGTACCCGAATATTTTAAATGTTTCCATTCAGCCTGAAAGAGCAATTTCAACAACTTCAGCTTTGCCAAGTCAGAAAGTTGCTCTCAAGATATTAATGTTACCAGCTCTGAGCCCATCCACCTTCCAAATAGCAAAATGCTGCACAGTAACCTACCAGCCATGCTGGGCTGGGCACTTAGCAGGGAACCTGTCAATATTCCTAGCATCTTTTCTGTTCTGGTGATTGTGTAATGTCTCTGGATATGCACTACCTTCAATAAAGATCACGCAGTTCATTAAAGACCATCCAGATTTTCACTGGCCTCAGATTTTCACTAAGAAACTTGGATCCACATAAATAAAATATTATGTGAAAGTAATAAATATTTAGGTTTTCTCTTGCAAATGTCCTGCCTTATTGTCACTCCAATAGAATATAATATCAGTGAGTACTCAGGGGTCTTGTAATACATTGTTACACCTGCCAGATATGCAGGTGTATGAGCTCCATGTGCTAAAGAGTATAATTGTCTTCCCTTAGAATACAAATTAAATTAGGCCATTATCTCAGTAAAGTTCTGATCCATCAATATGACTATTCTGGTAGCAAATATCACTATAGAAGTAGTAAAAGCTGAAGACATGCCTAACTGTTCTGGACTGGAGCCTAAATTAGATTTCCAAATAGAATAACATATGCCTTGAATGTTAAGCTCCCCCTGAAGTCAACACTATCCTAATGGACCACTTTGTTTCAGACTTTGCATTTTCTTAATGAAATCGTAATTTTAACAAAATACAATCTCTCTTCTAGTCATTAACAACTTACAATCAAAAAAAAAAGCCCTAAAAATGAGTAAGCCACGTGCCTTTCAAACATGAACTCCTATTACCTCCGTTCTATCCAGATGTTACTGAGACTAATAATTTTCCCCATATGAATAATATGTGTACATGGTAAGCATAAATGTATTCTAGGACTGCTTACCTCCATGGTGTTTGATGCTCACAAAAACTTGTACAAGTGGCGATCTCTCTGCAAAGGTCAAGAAGGCTAAATAACAAGATATACTAAATTCGGACAGTTTATATGCAGAAAGAAGGCTGAGAAACATGATCTGTATGTCTATAAAAAGAAATACACCTCATTTTATTGAAACTTTTCATAGCAAATAGTTGCAAACAGGACACCCCAGTGGACTTAACTTCTCCAGAGAATATAAAAGGATCATCTTTACAATTGACTGTGTCTGCTTTCTTTCGCATGCCTCTTTAGCTGGAATAGAATCTCATTTATGCTATTGGGTGTTGGATCAAACATGGCAAATGCTTTCTGTTCCTTTCCTCCTCTGTTTTGTCTGAAAGGTAGAGTTCACCACTGTTCTAAGACAAATATGGACCTTCATCTAGGCAGTTCTTCATCCTGCTGCATCAGGCTGTTAGTGCCCTGCAGGCCAGGGAGCTCACTGGGAGCATTCAAACCCAGACACAATTGCTTTCTCTGCATTAACTTGGCAAGAAACAATATTAAAAAAAAACCCCAAACATTTGTTGATGGGAATGTGGAGGGTGAGAAGGACCAGCAACTTCAACAGGGCAAAGGCCAGTGCAGTAGCAGCAAGGCACAGCCTCTGCTTGAGGCTCCTGTTCTCTGTCCTACTCCATCCTATTCCCCTTCTGAATGACGATCAGACACCGAGCCACAGTCCCTCCATGCACGAACAACATTCAACTCACAGCTGGAAAAGCCCAGTGCATTCCTTCAGTGCTTCAAGGAGAGAAAGCACAGAACCTGAAAGGATGAAATACATGTAAGCAGAGAAATCTACAAAGTGACAAATGTAAGTTTTTAACTGGCTTTTTAAAAGCACATTCATTTTTTAAAAGCACACTGTAGATGGAAGAAGATGCTAGTGACGTGCATTTTCAATAAATCAAATTCATTATCATCAAGTGACATAATAAAAAAAATGATTAATTTTGCACATCCTTAAAACAAATTGTTCTTATTTCAACTGTGTGCAACTTTACAAGGACAAATCAGACCTTTGAAACTAACAATTTCATTTTTAAGGGTGTCCTTGAAAGACTGCAGCCATATATAAGTTACAGGATACAAAAGAACAACAAAAAAAAAAAACAAACAAAAAAAAAAAACAAACCCGTAAATAACAAAAACTCAGGTTGAATGTCAGAAATTGAAAACATGCCTGCAACTGCTGCAAAATGTATTACTATAGTTAAAGCTGCTCCTTAGACTCAAGAGCTCATATGGCAGTATTTAAAGGTCAACACTGAAGGCGGTCACATTAAAAATGAAGTTGAAGAATATGAAATCCAGTGTTCAAATTATTTCTTTGCCCAGGGTCCTTATTAGAAAGGTAATCTCTTTTCTATCACTGTTTAACAACATATCATTACTATGTGAAGTATTTTAAAATACCTGTAGTTCAGAAGACTATATTTAAAACCAATTCATTCTATTACATTGCAAGCAATACGAAAAAATGGGAAAGAAATTATAAAGATGTTAATTTTACTGGCAATTTTGTAACACTGCTTGAGAGAGAGAGCAAACAGCCCTAACTCCTAAAATTACATTGCAACTACAAGCCATTTTATCACATGAAAATTACCAAGTGATGATAATTCCTCTTTTGATTTTAAAGAAATCTTCTTGGACTCTCTCACACACTCTCCTTCCCACTCTTTTTGCTATTAAAAACAACCTGTGAAGTTACCACCCAGGTGAATTTTTCCAAATGCCTGTAGTTCCAATGTTAGAACCATGCCTTGCATAATGGAAAGTTTACATGAAAAGTCAAGGTTTTGATGAATGTCACAATTGAAAGCCAATTAAGTGGGCTGAAAGGAAGACACAATTTCCCATTGTCTAATTGCCTCACAGCACCTTCAAGGTAATAAATTTGTCACATTGAATTATTAATGAGGAACGAATATTTGACTTGAAGCCTTGAATAGAAAGTAGTTCATTATCAGTTGGCATTGTTCCTTCCAAATAAAAGAGGGGCACTATGGGAGTTAAAGCAAGTTGTCAGAGAAATCTTTCCCTCTCATCACTGTCTCACACTGAGTGCACCTTTTGCATCCTATAAATGTTCCAATGAGGGGGGAAAATTATGATGCATTTAATTCCTAATTCTCTTTGGCCTTTGCAGCCTGACAAATAAACTTCCATCTGGATTCCCCAAATACAGGCTTTAACTGTATCACTTCAGACATAGAGGTTGGAAAATTTTTAGAATTGGCCACATAAAAGTACAAGGAGCACAATAAAGCAGAGGTCAGTTTTAGGTTTATGTGGCTCTTAAAGGCTTTCTGTCTTATCTCCTCTGCAAAGCATTGCTCACACACCTGCTGAGGCTGGGGAAACAGGAGAGCAGTATATTTATCCTTAATCCACAGGTTCTAAAGCAAATATGATGCACTTGAAAAGCATTCATTTCAGCACAGAAGACCTTTCTAATGGAGAAGGGGTCTCTGCTGCACATCCTATGCACAATGAGAGAAGTCATAGAAAAAATGGAATCCAAGTCCTTGGCTTGGTGTTAGATCAAATTATGAAATTGAGTTCATTTGGGCATATCTTGGCTTTCTCAACAGGCCAGACTGGCCATGCAGTGTCCAGGACCCTGCCCTCCCAGAGCTCAGGGTGGCTGTCAGCTGCTGGGAGGACACACCCCCAGGCAGCACCCACCTTTGCAGCTGTAAATTCCAGCATCCTTCACTACATTGGTGGGACTCCAGAACTTTATTGTGGGGCACGGAAGAGCAGTGGAGAAACCAAATCCCTGTTACAGAGCTCACAGGGGAGCAGCTTTGAGCATTAACACGTGTCGGGGGGAGGCTTGGCTTGGCTGCAGTCATGTGTAAAGACCAAATCTTGTTCTCCTTGGGCAAAAGCTAAAGTGCTGTTAAGACTCTTTTGAGATGCAACATTTGCCAGAGAGCTTTGCTGATCTAAAGAGGTGTTTGAAAGGCCTATTCCAAGTGCTGGTTTGAGCCCCTAGCAAGAAATCTCTCAGACACGGCATTTCTGGCACTCGATCAGGACTCTAGAGATGAGGATGCCTTGAGGCTTCAACAGCTTTAATTTTGCAATGAATTTGACTTGGTGTCTTTCATGTATGTACCAGTAAGGTCTGCAGTAGAAACCTTAGAAGTTAATGAATAAGACAGGGAGATTTAGAGATTTGGGCATATAATTACTATAGCAACATGTGCTCTTTCTTCCACTACCCCATGAGATCTATTAGGCATGCTACAGTAAACCAAGCAAATCACAGGTCACAAAACACAGCAATAAATCCTACCCATATTAAATTGCAAAGTAATTAAAACTGGTATGATATTTACATTACAAATTCACTAATAACATCAGAAAAAAAATTCTGATTACAAGTGCATCCAAAGCAATCTCTGTAGTGTTTCTTCAACTACTCCTAACCTGAAGCCCTGCTTTTTTTCCAGCAGGGCCAGACATACAAAAGTTTTTAGATACTTAAGTGTGCCACAGACTCTTCCTAAGGCTTCATAAAAGTTTCTTTCTTGGTTATATCCCTAATACCACTGAAATAATCTTATTCTAAAAGACAAGAAGAAAAACAAATGAATTTGCTCATATTAAATGTGACAACAGTGAAACACTCGTTATTATCCCTGACTTACAGGGCAATTCAAGCCCTTAGTCACCCTGGTCCTAATATACTGCTACAGATAGCAAACAGTTACCATCATTTTTCAGAATAAAGCATCTACTGCAGATCATACTCTGAAGTTGAACTCAAGCTGTCATTACACGTGTGGTGGATTTTATTATTCCTTTGTTTTCATTTTGGTCACCTGGCAGTAGTTACACGTCCTCCTCAGGATGTGGCAATTAGACATCTTGTGCTGGACACTGATATTGCTCAGTCCTGGGCTTGCACTCCATGCAGTGACTCCCAGTACATCACAAAGCCACTACAAACACCAGCCAACACCTCCTGGCAGCCTATGAAAAATGTCCTATTTTGAAACAATTTTGCCTCTGTGTGATGTATGTTCTGTTTTTCCTTTCCCTTGCTCTTCATTACTAAGAACATTTGCATGAAAAATAGCATCTCTCTTTTTCAAAAAGTTCAGTTGTTCCTGCTGCTGCTATTTTTCTCCCTGCACTTGAACTCGTAATCCGCTCTTTGTGTAGCTACAGTGGAATGCTGTGAAAATGACTGTGGTATCAGTGAAAAGAATAAAATGTAGCTGCTGATGAGTTCTCAGGAGGAAGGCTGGGGGCTTATGTTGCTCTCAGTACTCAGCACAGAAACCAAATGGGCAGATGACAACATTAAAATTTTGCCACCTTCAGAAGCAGTTCTCTGACTGTCAGCCCTCACAGCTGTAAGTGGGGCTGGAATTTCTGCAGGGATGCAGCACATCCATCCCCACGGTGTTACACACAACCTGGAACCAGATAACCTCTGCTTCTTCCCTTCTGCTCCACTCCCAGGGCATCACAGACCACCAAAGTCTCTGGAGATGCTCCTCTGAAGTCACACACAAGCAGGAACCATCACAGGTGTGTGAGACAACCCTTGAAACACCTTTTCTTTTGCATCTTTGCTCAAATCCACTCTGACTGCAGCAGCAAGCAGACTGCAGCAGTGAGCATTTTCCTAACCCACCACTTTCACTCTGCAGAGGTTACTGACACTCAACTCTCACCCCTCTCTGTGTCACAGGTCACCTGCTACCAAAGACCTTCCTCCCATGCTGACCTGAAGGGACCCCCAGGAAAACCATCCCAGAGCCTCCCTTGCTCTTCTCAGTCCCTTTTTTTAATTCCTCAGTGGCAACCAAGAGCCTCACCACAAGCAAGTCACTTCTCCTGGCTGATCTCACCCTGTGCTGTCAGGACTGCATCCATCAGTTGGTTCATGCCCCAGCCTGTGCCTTCTCTTGGGCAAACCCCATCATTCACACTGGGATTCTGGTGCATGGATAATGCTCCGGTTTGCTCTGGCACGAAAAGCAGTGCGCATACATAATAAGCAAGGATGTAATATGGAAAGCACAGGCATATGCTAATTTCACCCATTTCCCACTGTTTTTGCTGGCCTTTAATCCCTAAACATCAAGCCAAACAATGAAATTATGTTTATGGTGAAATAAGATCTATTGGACTCTGTCCAGTCATTTTTCCTGGTGTAAATCTAATACACTAAAATGTTTCTAGTTTAGAGCTGGAACATTCAACTTCCCAAGGAGAATATTTCTGCAAGAATGTGGCCATGGAAATTTATCCCAGCAGAGGGGAGCAAGAAACACCTACATGTGGGGAAAAATGAGCCCAGAGCACTGTAAGGGATGCACAGACCTTGTGCTGGCCCTCCAGAGGGCCTGAATTTCTCCCTGCATGCCCATTCCCACACAAAGATACAAAGCATGTTGCTATCAAGGGGCCTGCCCCAGAGCATCACTGCAGCCATCAAATTGCTACTCCCTACTTTCCTTTTCCAGGATGAAATTACTCAGATTACATTATGGCTCCAGAAGAAAGTGAGGGGGGAAAGAAGTCAGCAAGAGCTACCACATGCTGTAAATCCTCAAAAGACGCCTTCACCAGTCACACTGTGCCTTTTCATTTCTTAGGAGGAGTAAACTGCTGACTGCTATGTTTTCTGTCCCACCTTCTAATCAGGATTACTATAATTTTTTGATTATTCCTTTCTATGCAGTGGACAAAAAACATCAATCACTTTAACCAAATGTTTTAGGAAGTTAAGTTTTACTTTCAAAAGGTGGCTATCTGCATGAAATACTTATTAGTAATAATGCCTTTAAACAGAATCTGTTTTTTCTGAGTGCCTGAACATGAGCTGAGAGCTCGGACATCTTCTGGTGATCACCAATTTTATTTTTTAAACCCATGGTGGGCTGTATTCATGCAAGCACCTCTGCAAAATAGAAGAGATGCATACATGATGAATTTACAGAGCAAGCCTCCTCAAATCCAGTAATAGATGAACACAGAGGTGCAGGGTAGAAAAGAGCAGCAGCTGAAAGCTGAAAAGGTGAAGTACTGCAAAAGGGGAGAGAAGAAATGGCAGAAAGCCACAGGTCCACACATCTCAGTGGAAAGGAATTCACAGAACTCTCCCTGCTTGAATGTGGAGGATGAAATACCAACTCTGACCATGCCTTCCCACTAGTTTTCCTCTCCCTGGTTAATAATGCAATAAACACAAAGGCAGAAAAGATACTTTTAGGAAAATCAATGTTTTTAAGATAAAACATCAATGTAATTCAAACAGCCTGAGTCAACTGCCTATAGTAAATTAAGTTTAAAATTTTAACAAACTGTCATGTAAAACTGGTGGGGTCTGACAAATTCAATTACAATAGTAATACATCACTCACAAAAGTATTATTGATAGTGACAGGAAGATATTGAATTTAAATTATTCATTTTTATTGATTAAACAGTATCTCTTCACCAAGAATGGGGCAAAACATCTGACAAACACTCAAGATTCATATTTTAGCTCCTAAAATAAATAGCTGTCAATCCCCCCCTGCTGGGTTTTTGCATATGCCCCTGCAGTGGATCAAGTCAGAATTAAAACTTCGTGCATGGAAAGCCATTCACCCACATTTCTTGTAGCTAACACCAAGATGCAAAACACCCTTTCCCCTCCCAGAAGTCACTTGAAAAGCTGTTTCTGTGAAAATGTGCACACTGGTGTGTCCCTGCAAGCCACTGCCTTACCCACCTGCATCTCAGAGTAGACATCCCAGGCAGGTGGGACACCTTGGCTCAATACCAGCCACAAAATGTCATCCCTACTGCTAATTCCCTCTGCCCAGGACCAGTCAGGAGATTTCAGCTGAAGTCTGGACCTTCAAGTCATTCCATACAGTCTGAACTTCATTCCTTGCCAGCAGCAGCAGTATCCCAAACCAAATGAAAGGAGTAATTGCTTTCTGAGCTCAAAGACTGAACCGAGTCACACTGAGAATACTGACCCCAAGCAGCTCTAACACGTGTATTCCAAGAAAAATAATCAGGGAAGAGAAAGTCAAGTCATCTTCAACATGCAATTTTTCCCCTCAAACTATTACCTGTGAAAAGTCCAGGGGATTGTTATTTCATTTAAGTTCCTAGTTCCTTGCCCAAATTCTGTCCTTTGAGGTTTTCACTCTGATGGCACTGAACATCACACATATAACAGGAAAATAAATGTACACCAGCAAAGTAGGTGGAAGCAAAAGAAATTAAAAACACTGAGCCCTAAACCAAGCAACAATCTCTTATGGGAAGGAGGCCTCTTGCATCCCGACATGTGCATTTAATTGTTTTTGGAGACTTTTGGCCATGGAGTTTTGACACATCGATAAAATCCCAAGCTGTCTCCAATATAAGTGAGGGAATGTCAGGCTGAGAGTTTGGATATTTTTGTGCTGTTAATATTTTTACTTATCTGCACAGTCTTAAGGGCTGAAGGAAAATAAACCAGCACGAGTGAACATCTGGGTGATCTTCATGCACAATCAGGGTGGCAGAGCTGGTGGATACAACTTCCTGTAGCAACTCACTCTCACATCAAAGCATGGGGAATAAACACAATTTTCCACATGAATGTACAGGGTAACTCACTCAAGGACTGAGCACATCATTAATGTGTGCATGAATAAATGTCAAGTAAACCTTTCATCACCATAATGCATTTTTGGTGGATTTTTAGGAGAATTTGAAGTTCTATTGCCTTTATCTATATCCAAATATACTGATACAGTGCTACAGTTTGGTCTGAATAATCTTGTCTATATCTGACTAGTTTTCTCTTCAGAACATTAAATTTGAATCCTCATAGCTTGAGCACTGTTATCAACATAACTAACATTGCTACTAACCTAAGATTACCATAAGAATATCATAAGATTATCCAGCCATGATAAAAAATTATCTTGTGATTCCAGACTGGCAACATTTGTGTGCCAGTGCCAAGCAAGAGTTTCACACTCACACATGTTGGATCCCAAACCACAGTCAGCACTGGCTGTTGGAAAAGCCAACACAGACACACAGCCCAAGGCATGGGCAGTTCATGGTCCCAGGACACACAGCCCAACATGGCCAAAACAAGCCTGGGAGATTGGTTTTACCATTAACCAGTGGCTCTTCCTATGTTTAATGTTAATGTTTGATTTTTAATTCCAAAGGAAGTATTCACTCCTGCTCTGAATTTTCCATAGGGAATAGAAATGTAGTGCCACAGCTCTGTGTCAATGAAGCATTCCAGTGGGGCAGTAATACAGGAGTAGCACAATTTATTCTTTTCCCTGGTCTACAGAACAAGAGAGAAGTAAATAAGATTATATTAAAGAAAATTTCTATACAGTTACAAGCAAATTTATTTAGATACCCAGCCGATTTTTATAGGGTTTTCTCAGGAAAAAAAAAAAAAATCCTCTCCTGCCTCCAACTGACATTTTTATTTCTTTTGCATGAAGTCTTTTTTTGTCTTTTGGTACAAGAAGGTTCAGCCTAATACCTGGATTATTTCTGTCTACTTGAAATGAAAAGGAATTTGTTTTATGTATTTGACCTTTGATAAACTACTATACAGTAAATCCTTTTCATTTTCCTCTCCCTGCTGATGTGTATTTGGTCCAATGTAAATACAGCACCTTTCAGCAGCTCTGAGAAACTTCAACAAGAGACCATGGAAAATTAGTTTGTTCCTAGCATTACTATGCCCTTGTTTAAAAGCCCTGTGTGATCCATCAGAAAAATACATCAAATAAAGAACCTCAATGTTTAAATGGTTCACAGCTACTCTACCAAAAAGCAGTGAATCCTAGATGTTGCAATATCTCTTAACACCTTAAAATCTAATTTAAATGCCTACTTCTTAAATATCCTAGTTTTAGCACATTTCAGCTACTCAACAGAAATATCCTGAACCATTAAATGAAATGGAAATTCTCAATCCTAATTCCCTACTCGTATTTCCCAACTCATCCCCTTCATACCAAATACACAGTGGAAACCTATAGGAGAGACTTTGGGTCAATCCCCAAAGGTCTACAACACTGGAATAAAAACTGGACAAGGTTTCTTGGTACCTATTTAAACCCAGAGGCTATACTCACTGTTTTGTGGGGAACACTGAGTGAAATCCGAGCCCCACTGGCTTCCAGTCACAGCAGGCTCCCATTAGGGAGAACTCACCACACACACCTGAGTTACACCATCCTGTTGGCCATGGCACAAAAGAGAATGCACAGATAAGATGTTTTACTGCTAACAGGTGAATAAGAGCCTGTAACTGCCAAGAGGGCTGCACAAAAAAAAAAAAAAAAAAAAAAAAAAAAAAAGGGATTTGGAAGGAAAACCAAAAAAGTTTCAAACAATCCCTTCAACTCAGAAATCAGTTCTTGGTTTCCATAGGGAAGAGTTTACAGGCACTTCACAATGGTTTTCAGCAAACAAATTTTAAAAAGCAATCTATCATGCTGATAACCTCTCCTTTGTCTTCTGCCTGGCCTAGAACTACCATGTGCCAAGTCTCTGAGAACAAAGTTAGGGAGTCCTACTTCTGCAAGATCATTTTGCTACTTGCTAGTTAGTATTTCCTGAATCTTTATGCTTCAATGAAAAACAATGAATCTTACGAAAGAGACTAGAGGAAAAACTTTAACAATTTTAGATCATTTTCTTAATTATTAAACAAACTCTGCTTTTCTTGTTTAGCTCTACTATTCTGCACATCTGTCCCATTAGTCAGCGATTAATGCTAAAAATAAAAGCAGTCCTTCAGATCCTCAGGAAGTAAGTCCTACACCAAAAACCACAATCAAAAAGCCATAAATCTGCTGGGTGCAGCTCTCAGATGTAGAAATGTCCAGCTGAAAACATTCAGATAGCCCAGCTACTTCAGTGAGCCTCTAAATACATCAGCCCACACAAAATTTCTGAAACAAATCTTGAGTTCAAACAAGTGAAAAAAGCATATCAGCATTGACCATGATTATTTCTGATGTTCCTCTTATGTGCTATATGCTGTCCAGCCTCTGTAATAAGTAAATCACATCGTTTGATCAGGTTGTATACTAATAACTGATCCAAGTCAAGGCAGAAAAAAATTGCAGTATATGATTTTGAAATGCAAATACCTAAGTGGCCAGACTGTAATTGTAATCACCAGCATTCTGGTTTGCTCTGCCTTACCACTTCAGTTTCTTTTGTATAATCTGTTCTTTCTACAGTTTTGTTTTTTTTTTTTTTTTTCCCTTGGTGATAAAAGGTTTTCCATCGCACAGAGTTATTCCCCAGGCAGCAGCAGGGGCTCCATCTGGCATTATGTGCTCTCTGCAAAGTCACCAGGAGCTGCAGGTCTCTGCACCAATTGGGGATTTCTTTTGACTGCCAAACCCCAGAGCTGCTTCAAGGCAGTACAACTCCATTTCTGGGGAGACCCAGCACTGTCATTTTATCATGAGGAAAACTTCAGGGAGGTGGACACAGCGCTGGCCTCTCCCAGCAAGGAGCAAGGCCACCGTGTCCCCATTAGGATGTGACAGCACACAGTGACACACACACAGTGTGCCCAGGGCACAGGGAAGGAGGCAGCTGCCAGGACGCTGCCTGCAGGAAAGGCAGCCTGTTTGCTCTGCATTTGCCAGGAGATGCTGGGATGGACTGTTTCAAAGCACTCCAGCCTCCTGCTCTGGGAGAAGAGGGAAACATGCAGGGTTGTGAGAGGAGGCAGCTCTGTCCTGCTACAGCCACCACATCCTACCCCAGCCCATGGGACCCTTCTCACTGGAGTCCTCAGCAGGGGCCCCAGTGCAGGTGGTGGGCACAGAGTGCCAGGGGTGCACGTGGAGGGGATGGATTTGGATTTGGTCTGTGCTACAAACCATGTACTTCACTTGCAAGGTAAAGGAAACCTGAAATCCAAATCACCACGAGCAGCCTGAGCTGGTGAAGTTGCAAGGCCCATTTTGCCAAACCAAGGGGAAGGGCTGTCACCCACAATGTCACCGTGCTGGCCCCACAGCACACCCTCAAATCCATGGCAATGGTCTGTTCTGGGGCTGAGCAGCACAGCCCAAACTGCTTCCTAGCTGAGGCTGCAGCAGCACTTCAGTCCCACAAATTTAGGGCTTCAGATTCAATTCAGCACAAAGAAAATCTTGCAATTTAGGCAAGTAGAAAAGTGTCTTTGCCTGAGTACTAACAAAACTCAGTATTGTCTGGCCACAAGCTGGGTTTCGGCAATTAATAACTGGGAAAGTGTAGTAAAATGTTTTGAAAGGTGAAGTTTCTAGAGATTCCTCCTGTTCTTTCAAAAGCATCATGTGAAATTGCTCTTGATTCCACACAGGTCTAAAGACAAGGGAATAGCAAGCACTGCTAAGAAAACTAAAGGACAACTCATGCACTAATAACAAATTCTCACTGTTGATGGAGATACTCATGAATTTAACCAAAAGTTATTTGCATATAATGTCTGTTTCTGAGGTTGTAGTGCTCACCATTGTTGCTCTTAATTATTTCTGACACATTCCATATTATTTATGGCCTTCAGTGACATTGAGAAATTAACTCCCAGTCTTCTTTAAAGCATATGTGCCAAGAAACAGAATTAAATGCTGCACATTTGTATTACAGCATTCAGGCACCTGAAGTAATCAAGCCAGTGCATGCAATGACATGGTGGGAATAATGCTCATATAAATGCCTCTGAGGAATGAGGGCATCCATAGGCAGATTTTTGCTCTCTCCAGTGTCTTGTCTAAACTTGGTTGTTCAGGGAAATCCTGAACTTCCAAGAAGCTTAATCAGCCCATGCTGATAGAAAACCAGTTCCAGCATGGCTAGGAGCATCCATGATGTACTTTGGAAAGTTAATGAAATCTCCCCACCAGAAAGGCTGAAATTTGTTGTCCTTCAGCTGTGTCTTATTTACTTTTCAGGGCTATTTCCTTTTCAAAACACTATGTGGGCAGAAATAGTTTTCCTTCTTGTGGCAGATGCAGGTAAAAACTTATGATCCATGGGCAAATTTATAGCAGGGGTTTGGTACCAAAAGATAGGAACTGAAAATTAACTCTTACTACTTTCAAATCCATTAAGTTCCTGCCTGCTTCTTCTAGCCTCTAAATCTTCTCATGATCTGCCCCTGGGGCCCAGCCTGAGTTGGATGCCACTGTCTCTGCAGGGGAAAAAATAATAAAATTTTGCTACTTAAGCCTTAACATCTTACTACAGCTTAACATCAGCTGGGCAGCTTCTTCAAAGGTCCATCTGAACCCACAGAGAGTGGTAAAAAGATCAGGCAGAGAGCAGGATCCTAAAATACACCAACTCTTCATGTGCATTTGAAGTCTGACTCTCTGATCCATTGTCTTATCTCCTGTTTCATCTGCAACCTGCCAACCTTTCCAGAAGCAGATTTGTATGCACATAGATGTCTGTGAAATAGTTGTTCTTTAGATGAATTTGGATGAAAACAAAGCAATGTTATGCACAGATCAGAGACTGCAGCTCATCAGCACCTATTACCACTAAGTAGGAAACTGCAGACAGACAGAGACATGCACACAGATGCAGCTGCTCCATCACCATGAGGCTGCTGCAGTGCCAGAGCTGCACCACCACACAGAGTGCCCACAGTGGGGACCTCGTGCTCTGCATCACGTGCTGGGACACAAGGAGTGGCTGGAGCAGGTTGGAGAGAGGTACAACATAAATGCAACCATTATACCTGATAGACAGCTGTCACAGAGGAACAGTTTTTTCATAAACATCACAGCACAGTCCCATTAAAAATTCACCTTTCCTTAAAAAATACTTTCTTTTTTAATGCCAGTCATGCTGAAGGTCTTGCAGTCAGAGCAGCCTAGTGGCCTGCTGGCAGTGTAATTAAAAGTCTAGGGAAATCCTTTATTCATCAGCTTACAGTCTTAAACAGATTTCTGCAAATAACCTGATATACTAATAAACAAATTTTAAAGAGGCTATAACTAATGAAAATTAAAAGGGCTAAAGTCACAGAATGTTATGAATTGCTCTGATAGCACTTGAGGACACTAAATAAGCAAATTGGCCACATTAAAAAAAATATGAAGTCACTGTCAGAGACTCACAGAATTGTTTAGGTTGGAAAAGACCTCTAAGATTGTTGAGTCAAACTGTTCTATTAGCACTGCCAAGCCCATCACTAAACCATGCCCCCCAGTGCTGCATCTACACATCTTTGAAACCCCTCCAGGGCTGGTGGCTCCACCATTGCCCTGCAGAGTCTGACAACCCTTGCAGTGAAGAATTTGTTATAATAACCAATCTGAACATCCCCTGACACATTTCCTTGCTATTTGGAGGAAGAGGCCAACCCACACCCAGCTGAAACCTCCTGTCAGGCAGTTGTGGAGAGTGATGAAGTCCCCCTGGAGCCTCCTTTTCTCCAGACTAAACACCCCCAGCTGCCTCAGCTCCTCCTCCTCAGCCTTGTGCTCCAGACCCTTCCCAGCTCTGTTCCCTTCTCTGGACACGCTCCAGCCCCACAATGTCCTTCTTGTCATGAGGGGCCCAGAGCTGGACACAGATTTGAGGTGTGGCCCCAGCAGTGGCCAGCACAGGGGTGGTCACTGCCCTGCTCCTGCTGCCAACCATGGCTGGAACAGGCCAGGTGCCACTGGCCCCTTGGCCACCTGGGCACACCTGGCTCATGTTCAGCCACTGCCACCCAGCAGCCCCAGGTCCTTTCCAGCCCCTCTGCCCCAGCCTGGAGCACTGCAGGGGCTGTTGTGACCCAAGGACAGGATCCAGCACTTGCCCTTCTCAAACCTCATCCACCTCAGGCCACTGGTCCAGCCTGGCCAGGTCCCTGCAGAGCCTTCCTGCCCTCCAGCAGATCAACACTGCCACACAACTTGGTGTTATCTGCAAACTGACTGGGGGTGGCCTCAATCCCCTCATCCAGACCACCAGTCAAGATATGAAACAGAACTGGCCCCAGTACCGAGCCCTGGAGAAGGCCCCTTGTGACCAACTGGATTTAATCCCGTTCACCATCGCTCTCTGGGATTGGCCATCCAGGCAGTTTTCCACCCAGCAGCAACTGTCAAAGCACATGATGTGGCAAAAGAATTCATGTTGATAGCACTTCCATTTTCCATTATTAACTTGATCTTTTGATGTCCAGATCAAATCAAACACATAAATGGGTGTCCTGACATGATTAAAGCTGCCATGAAAAGATTAAGGGCTGCTTAATTGTTTTACAATTCAGCACAAGATTTAAGGGAAAAGTGTCACATATGTAAGATGGAAATTAGAAGACAGATGGAGTAAGGGTTGATCTGAGCTTTTAATCAATGTATCAGGCCCTGAAGACAAGGACTTGGTACAGACATGAATGAGACACGGAAGTTTTCTGAGAAGACAAGATCCATAAGGACCTTCCATAACCACCTTCCTATTAACATTTATCTTTTTCATCTGGTTCTACATCTGCAGTATTAAGAAGACAATTACTTATCTACCTTTCCAATGCATTAGTACCAAATTACCAAATGCAAACCACCACACAACCTTCAGGCAGGAGATGGCAATGAACATCTCCAAAATTCAAGCAGCAGGCAAAATAAAAGCAGAGATTTTAGCATTTTTAATCTATTAACTGGCAGGGAATGATCTCATGGGTGTCTGGTGGTGGATGAAATAGCTGCTCCAATTCATTGGTGTGTCAGCACTGAACCCAAGCAAAGCAGAAAATATGATACCTTTCAGCCAAACTTAATGGGAATATAAATGGGCTGAAAAGAAATTGCAATCAGGTCTACAATTGAAATGTTGAGGTGCTTAGAAAAAATTACGTATTGTGATAACAAAATAAGTGTTATATGAACCAATAAGTCACCGAAGTTGTCACTAGTTAGGAGATAATTTAAAAATACAGAGCTTGGCAGTAGTTGGAAGTATGTGATGGATTTTTTTTAATACACATGACAGCCAGTATTTTGTGTAGACTTAAAGAAATTTCACATTAGCTTCTGACTCATTATCCTAAATAAATCAAAAATCTCATGCTGTTTATTTATCTCATGAGGAAGAGTGTGCATATAAAATAAAAGACCATATTGCACTTCAACAAATTAGCAGTTGTTTTCTGTCTCCCAGTTTGAGTAAAAGTTTTCTTCTGAATTATGTCAAATCATAACATGATTATGTTAAATCATTAACAACATACCTGAAAATCAAACAATTTTTCCCCTCTGCAGAAGATCTTGGCACAGAGAAGTTTCTTCAAATCAGGAGGGACACGACAAGCAATAAAGCTAGAACACACATGAAATTAGTTGTGTCTAACCCCTCATCCTTATCACAGAACCAACTAGAACATAATCATTCCTGACTCAACTTTGCCAAAATTTTATCCTAAGAAATCCTTCAGCATCCTAGACTTCTTACCTAGGTAACCTGTTCCAAGGATGTGCCAACAAGTTCACCCAGGCTGCCCAATTCAAACACTTGGAAGTCTTGTGTCAGGCTTTTTGCTTTCCTTGAGTTCTTATACTTGCCAACTTAGTTTTTGAACTTGAAAGTTTGCATTACCCAGCCTGTCTGAAGCGTGATTTTTTTTTTCAGAAATTGATAGCTTTTCATAATCATTTGAGTCTAGACACTGAAACTTGGGAAGCAAAAATATATACTTCTTCCAAGCACTGACAGTATTCATTTAATTTCTTGCAACCAGGTTGGAGAGAATAATAGACCATTGTCTTTTAACCTGCCAGGGCTCAAAACCTCCCAGAAATGTCTTTTGCACAGCACTCATCTGGGCTCTGCTGCAGGCCAAGGGAAGGTGCCTCTGGGTGTAGTATTCACATACCCTCTGAACAGAGAGACTTGGCTTTCTCAGGATTTCTCCTGAGAGAAGCTGTGAGAGAAGCAGAGACAAGAAAATGAAAACAATTCTCATCTCATTTGCTGCTCCTGTGTTTGTGCCCATGTGGAATGTGGTCAGGATATTGTTTACCCAAGGTGATTGCTTGATTGGATTCTGGTGAGGGTGTTTTGGATTCATTGACCAATTGGATCCACGTGTGGCTCTCAGGAGGGAGTCACAGGTTTGCTGGTTAGGTAATTAGTGATATAGTTAGTTAGTGATAGGTCTTGTTAGTGTAATATAATTATAGTGTAATATAGTATAATAAAGTAATTAATTAGCCTTCTGAAATCATTGGAGTCCTGCCCATCATTCTTCCCACGCTGGGCATCCCAGCACTGATATCTGGGTGTCCTGAGCCCCCACCCTGCCCCCCATGGCCCCAGCCCTTGTTATCCTCATCCCCCTGGCTCCAAGGGACCACGATGCAGCTGCTCTGCTCTTCTCTCTCCCTCCTGCCCTGTCACTCCCTCTAAGCACATTGATCCAGAAAGTATTTGTCTGGTCCTTTGCTCCATCTGCTGCTCAAACATTAAATGTGAAAGAAGGCAGAGCCCCTAGACTACAGCAGAAATGCTGTTTAGGGTATGATGCTACTGCAGTTCACTTGTATTATCAATTTGAAATGAAAGTAAGATGCTTTGCAGGGGATTGCAGGTACTGGAGATTTAGCTTCACTTCCATTTGGACAAATAAAATTTAAAAAAAATTTAAAAATTAAAATTTCCTTTTACCACCTCCCAGTTTTCCAGAAATTCTCTAATTCTATGCTAGACTACAGGCTATATATGTACATTCATGGGGATATTTTTTCCTCTAGTTTGGACATATTTATTTTCTTTGTTAATTCAAGAAATTAAATGGAAGCAAAACAGGACAGAAGAGATTTGCCTTTTCCTTTCCAGAATACAATAACAGCACCCGTTGATTTGGTTTTGGACTGGACTTTTGGTTCAAGGTTGTTTGTGCAAGTCAACTTCATTTTTTTCTAAGAAAATCTTAGGGACGTTGCTTTGGCATTTAGAGGAAGAAGGAGCTCTGTGCATTTACCACTTTTTTGTTTAACATGGTCCCCGAACACAGATGAATTTTAGCACTTTTGGGCACATCAATTTTAGTGGGCTTGGACACATATGCTTCTTCTGCATGAAAGGCAGTAAAGATTTAGTCACAGCCTCATTCATCACTGGCCTGATCCAACTTACACTGAAATCTGTGGGCACATCTCCACAAAACTGGACCCATGCACCAAAAAATTCTCCTCTGACCAGGCTAAAAATAACAGAGGTCTTGTGTGGAACTAGATATAAATGGACACCAGAAAATAAATCACTGCAATGAATAATATCAAGAGAAGAAAATGGGGATTCAAGTCACGCTCTAAATTTATAAACTATAAGGGTAAGAAACCTAGCCCCTGCAAAGAAACAAATGGGTACGATTGACAGCTTTGTTCTGTTTGCAGATAAACTTTGCAATTGCAGCTCCAGTTAATAATCATGCAGGAATCCTTAGCTGTAAGCACAAAGAGAACAGTAAAACAGCAAAACTCCAAAGTTTGTGCAATGGAAGATGGAAGTTGATGCAGCAGGGCTCTGCCTTCCTCCTTCTTTTGGCAGTACTGTCAAAGTGGCATAACAACTCAGAAAATAAAGAATGCATAACTAAAATTATGTCAGAATGAGCAAGAAGGGGAAAACCACGGGTTTACTACCAGTCTCTGTCCCTACTAATTGTTGATTTTAGTAGCTTTGAGCTCCTTAGCCAGCAATGCACAGGAAGGGGAGGAGTGAAAATGTTTTATTCAGTGCTCAATAAATGCACTGCAGTTCGTACTGACATGGCACTCAGGACAAAAGCTCTTCACTGTGCCATCAAGCAGCTGAACTTCTAGTCCTGCCTTGTCTAAAAAAACAAGCTAGATGCCCCTTCTCCCAGGCAAATGACACATTAGTTGCTGTCATGCTGTCAAGCCTGAGTTATAATGATAGCATTACTGCTGGTACAGCCTGCAGGGAAACCAAACAGCATCAGAGAGGGAGGCTGCCAGGAAAGTGCAGGCACCACCTCATCTGCCTAGTGAGAGGAATAATGTTTTTTGCAAGAGATATTTCCCAAAGAGCAGTGAACTTTGCAAACTGCCATGAGAAACACCCCTGCCTTCCTCACCAGCCTCCTTTTCATTCTACAGATACAATAAATCAACCTTCACATCCACAGCTGATAACTGGTTTTCCTCATCAAGCTGAGGCTCTTTCTGCCATACTCAGCCCCAGCAGACCACCCTCCTGGGCCGTGTTTGGACACAGGTTTTCTGCAAGGTTTTTGACTCCCCATGCTGCAATCCAGCTCTGATCATATGGCTGAAATGCCTGAGAGCTGCAGTGTGGAAATCAGCACATGGCACAAAGCAGTGACCTCTCACCCCAAACAAAGGCAGGGTTATGTCCAATAAGATTATTGTGAATCTATCCTTCCATTTAAAGAGAGACCATTTTAAATTTTCACCTCCTTCCCAACACTCAAAATTTCTCCCAGCATTTCCAATTCTGCCAGTCTGAGCTCCCTTTAATAGGCTTCAGCTCCTCTCCCCACTGCCAGGCAATGCACTCCCATTGTTTGCTGACAAGCTGGAGCTTGCCCTGGGGTTTCCTTGCCCCCAGCAAACAGCTGTCCAGGCTCTGTCCCACCACCCATGAGCCAGGGGGTGTGGAACAGGCAGGGACCAGCCTCACAGCTCAGCACCACACTGAGCTGCTGCTGCTGCAGCTCCCTGTCAGAGCACCTGTCCCACCAAAGCTCATTAGGGGGAAATAAGCAAGGAGTGTTGGGGAAGGATCTTGTCATCATTAATAATGTCAGACCCTTTTCTGCCTTGTCTTTTCATGTTAAAATTTTCAGAAGAACATGGAGGAGCCACACTTGACAGGTCCTAGAGTACCTTTGACACCCTGATCAAACCTAGCACCTACTACTTTATGTCTGGAGTAAATGATCTTTGGAGCTCATGTACACGTCATGTATTAGCATATGTAGCTTTTTTTATATCTATTTGATATGTATTATTCTGTTTAGCTGCATATGGATATACAGCTACCTATTCCTTGGCCTATTCTGATATCCAAAGGGATTCTCAGGGAAATTCCCACTAGGTTGGCCTCAAGGATCATATTTCCTGAACTGCACAGGGCCACAGCAGTGACTCTGGACAGCTCATCAGTCTGTCAAAAAAGTAGGTGACTCCTGCTAGCCAGCCACACAGACTGACCATTTTTTCTTTCCCCTTCTGATAAACTATTGAACATATAACATGGAAATTTTCCTTCAAATTCATTAGCAGTTCCTCCACACACTACAGCAAGCTGTTATATTTGGATACCTTTCTCTCATAAGCCTCGGGCTGACTTCGCTCTCTTAAAAATGGTTTCCCAATGGGTACCAACATGGTTATGATGGTGTACAATCTCCTCCCAAACCCTGTGTTTTATCCCCAGTTCACATCTCCAGTGCAGCACGAGAAGTACCAGGCTCCTGAAAGACCTCAGAAGGCTCCTACCTTTGAGATTTTTACCCCAGACTCCCTGTGAGCCACATGAACTTCCTTGCAGTTTGAAATTACACCTGTCTGGCCCCACAATCTCACTGAATGCTGCAGTGTGGAGACTGAAGCATGCACTGCCCCAGCTGCAAACATCTGGCTGGGAACCTGCCTGCACCAGCCTGCAGCAGGTTTCTGATGGAGCACACGAAGGGAGTTCTTCAACAAAAACACTGACAGTGAACCCTGCCCCACGGGTGTTAGCAATTCCAGAGGTGCCACGGGTAGCCCCAGGTATAAGAACCTTCGTTCCCTCTCCAGGATGCCTGCACTCACCCTGACAAGCTGCTGTGCATCCCACTGCACACTATGAACAGACTTTCTATCTATCGTGCAGAACATAAAAGAGAAGTTTTGTTGTCAATCTCCCATTATTACTGCTGCAGATGTAAGGAAAGGTGGCCTGGTTTATTTAATGAGCACAGTGCCAAAAGGCACCAGCCCTGCAGCCCCTGTCTCTCCACAACAGCCCAGGCAAGTGGGGCACTGGAGAAGATACCTGCTCCCACAGGCACTGGAAGAGCTGTAACTACTGATTTCCTGGTTCATTCAGTGACCTGACCTGGACAGAGTTTCACTAAGTTACTCCAGAATGTGCATTTCCTCAGCTTTGTCACTGGAGCTATCAAAACCTGCTCACAGGGTTTTTCCTAGATGCAATTATTTACCCACAGGGAACTCATTTGAATTTTTTTACCAGACCCAAACCAGCACCCAGCACAGTGGCTAGATTTAATCCAAAATCCAACACTTCCTATGGCATAACCTGGGGGCTGGCATATCCTTGCTGCCTCCCACACCCTCCTCCTCCAGCTGTCTCACCCTTGCTTGCTCTTTAACTACCAAGAATCCCTAATTTCTGATAGTAGCTGTCCAAAGTCTCACATGTAGAGGAATCATCTCCCCATCTTGCTTGTATTACAAAACAAATTAGAGATATTGAAGTGTGTTAATCCTGTAATTATCATGGTTATAATGAGGCAGTTTAATGATCTTGCTAATTGTCTGTTCAGCAAGACTGGATTGGAAAACATTCCTTACCCCATCCACCCTTTTAATTCTGCTTAGATCAGATGTTTCCTGTGAGTGTAGCTGTGTGTATCACTAACCCATCACCAAATTAATCTTTAAAACTTGCTGCAAGTCTAACCAAAGGCCAAGTATTACATTGTAAGCAATGCCTATGTGGCCACAGTCAGTAGCTATTCAGCTGTATATTAATTCAGGCAAGATTGCCAGAGGAAGCAAAATGAGAAATAAAACATCTCTGTGACGACTAAAATTTTGCATATGGATTGCTTCTTAAAGGTCTTAAAATTATCAGCTGAAATAAGCTGCCTGAAAGTTGTTTCTGCCTAATCAACTGCTTTCCTGTTTATTCTGCTGCAACAACCCACCCTCAGCCTGTGGCTGTGCTAAATACAGGTGCTGACCCAGAAACCACCTGCAATGCCCCAGGAAACTTCATTCTCCAATCCCTGCACACCTTGGGAGCAACTCAGGACCCCCTACTTGGGTCATCAGAGACTCATTAAAAATGATCTTTACAAAAGAAAGCAATCAAGAATGGGTACACAAGTAAGTGTTCACTACTGCAAAAAAAAAAAAACCCATGCTTCCAGCACATCAGCTTCTCTGCAGGAGTTGTCATGCATATGCTAATCCTGGAGTAAACTGCAAGTAATTCTAAGCAATGAAGCAGTAATTTAGCCCATGTTTACTGTAAGCAGCTGATACAGCCATGCTTTCCCTGCCATGGCTTGTTCAAAACCCCACATCTCATCCTTCCAGCTCTCTTGGCTGTAAAAAAGGTGAACTAAGTGTTCCTGTAATAGGCAAAATTTACCAAGCATCTCAATGTAGAATTCCTCTGTTTCCCCAGCAAATGATTGCAGGAGAATTGAAAAAGAATGAAGAGTCTGTCCATTTAGCCAAAAACACACCTCTGAGCCACAGAGGAAAATGCAGAACTTCTTCCAAGGACTAACCATCTCTCCGAGATCCCTACCTCACCTGCTGCTACAAAACAAAGGTAACTTGTCATCAAGCTAGGTAATAACAGTGCTGTGAGCAGCCACCCCAAACCCAGAGGTCAGATTTAAACTGATATTAAACCAGCAAAACTCCACCAGTCAGAAAATACAGTGATTTACAAGCAGTTGGGGACCTAACCTCTGCACCCAGCAAGCTTTGCACCATGTTGCACAGGCAAACAGCCCAGCTGCCCTGCACAGCAGAGAACAGACAAAAATCAGGAGTTCTCTCACTGCAGACAGATCTTAATGCTCAGTACCTACCAGATTTTGTTTCTAGTGCATTTGACACGCTAGAGAAATAATGAATAGTAATTTGAATTAATTAATTAATTAATTGCAAGTTCCATTGTAATTAACAGCAGTGGTTAGCATGCCATATTTATGAATACAGAAGTGACGTATGGGATCAGCCCAAAGATTTAACTAACCCACTGTCCCGTTTTCAGCAACTGTCAGCAGCAAATGCCTGGAAATACATTTGCAAGGGCAAGCTAGGCACCAAGCAAAGCTTTCCCTGAACATCCTTCCCAACCTCCAGTGGCTCACAGCTGAGAAATTTCCTGAGCCAAAGCCCGCCAGGACTGTGCACCTGAGCAGCCGAAGGGCTGCCAGGGCTGTGCATCTGAGCAGCTGGCACCCAGCAGCACCCACAAACTCCTTGTGCTCTGCAGAACATCTCTGC
Organism: Vidua chalybeata; assembly: GCF_026979565.1. Taxonomy (NCBI): domain Eukaryota; kingdom Metazoa; phylum Chordata; class Aves; order Passeriformes; family Viduidae; genus Vidua; species Vidua chalybeata. Next base: position 8,825,142 of record NC_071543.1, on the reverse strand, counting down.
CTGTGCCTCAAAGGCCAAGCCCAGAGGGTACAGGCAAGTTATGCATGTAGTACTATTTCTTTACTTATTTGAGACACAATTCTCTCAGCATCACTGCATGAGCTCAAGGTATCACAGGACTAGAGCACTCCTTTAGCCAAGTGCTGAGTGTTACTTTGCTGAAAAAAAGGGCTCACAAGTGAGACAACAGCAGGTAATGCATCTACTACAGGCTAATGATTTCCCATAGCTTTAAAAAATACTGTCACTGCAGCATGTGGCCATGATAACCAGAGGATGCAATCAGGAGAAGGTTTGTAGATAAGCATTAGATTTCATTAAAACCAACCAGCAGAGATTAAAAATGAAGACAAGCTTATCAAGACACAAGTCCTCTTCTCAGTTCTATCAGCTCTCCTATTAAACTGTATCATCTGTCCCCAGAGATCTGCCTTGACTGAGCAGTGCTGGGGGCAGGAACAGCAGGGAGCAGGTCAGCTTGGTGCCACTGCCCTGCTCCCCACCCTGCAGCAGCCACAGAAAGGATGGGCCTCACACGCCAAGCAAGACCTGGGAATTAAAGTTCATTTATCAGCAATGGGAAAAATATTCCCTTGGCAGGAAAAGAAGGGGTCAGGTTACAGTGGAATCTATTAAATGACTCTGTTTCTCAGCACTCTTCAGAAAATAGAGTGGAAACAGCAGAGTGATGACATTAGGTGGAATCAGCAGCGAGATGAGAATCAAGCACCAGGGAGACAGGAATAAAACCAAAGGGATATGGCTGAACTCATTTCCCTCAGACATACACAGACACTTTTATTCTGTGCTTCACATTCCTGATAGCACAGCCATCCACAGGGGGATGATCTGCAGGGTGCTCAAGTCAAAGAAAAGTTATTCAATAACTTCAGACAGGTTTTGGTGTAAGCTCCAAAAGCCCCTCCAACTCAGCTGGGCAGTAGCTGTGTGCAAGTCAGCTGTTGCACCTGAAGAAGGTAGCCTTGTGTGAAATTCTAAATAAAATACATAACAGTTTTCAGACACATGTCACAGCAAGGAAACCCTGGAGATGATGGAGAGTCTTGCTTGTTTTTTGGATTTTGGTTTTGTTTTGAAACAATTTTGCAATAATACCACTTCAAAACAAGCTGCCATATATGAAATGGCAGAGTCAATATTACCTTTTAAATAAAAAACTTATTTGTTTCTCATTGTGCCTTCAAAATTATAAGCTTCTTGATTACAAATGCCTTTCTCAGAAAACCTCAGATTAAGAGGTATGGTGCTGGCAGCCAGGATTCTTATCAGCTTTATATGATCCTCACCAACACAGCCACACTACAAATGAATTTGCATACCAGAGATATTTGGGGCCAAATAAAGCAAAACTGCTCATTATTCCTGAGCTGTAACATGGCTCAAAAACATCCCTTTATCCATTTACCTCTGTCCATGAACTCGATTTATTGGTCCATCTCCAATATGAACAACTCATGAAAAGTTTGGGGTAAAAACTCTGCAAAGATGAATTTAAGTCAGAACCAATATTTATTCCAAGATTGTTCCTCAGTCCATTTCATCTACTCCCCAGCTCTCCATAATAAATCACTTGGGCTCCCCATATACTGCAGCACATCAGATCTCAACAGCATAGATCAGAATACACAGCTGTGTTTATGAGAAAGAAAAACTAATAAATGAAAAATTATGAGTGGAAATTGAATCTGCTAGACAAATGCTCAGCAATAGATTAACATATGCTGCATTTGCAAAAAAAAAAATACTTTAACTCCAGCTTATATTAAATATTGAGATCACTAAGTTTTCCTCAATGTTCTGCATGTCTTGATATATTGTAAGCAGCATATTTTGTTAGTTGCATATATCCATATCTCTCTAATAACTTTCAAATTCCTGGACTCCTGTCATTTGGACTTATATATGAAGAGACACTTGAGACCTATAAAAGAAAGGGAAAAAACCCAAAATCCAATACTAAAAGCAATGTGCTTTCACTGCTTTTGTCAGTGGAAATTTTCTTTTGAGCTGTATAATTGAAAAGCAATGCAGTAACACAAAATATTACATGAGATGAGGAACATTTCAGTGACAGCCTTGCAGTCCACAAATCAAAACATAATGCATTGTTTATCACAGATAATTTCAGGCTTTCCATCCCATTTTAATCTTTTTGTTAGCTTTTAAACAAACTCTCTGTCCCAATTTTAGAGACAGGAATAAGAATAAACATTTGCATTCTCTCCTGAAGAAGATTCATTATTCAGGGTAACAGAGAGAATAAACTGCAGAATATACTACCCTGCTCATGGTAGCTACTCTTTGCATGATAAGATACAAGCCAGTGAGCCATCACAACACATTTTCTTTATTTAACTTTTAGGAAGCTGTAACTAAGCTATAAGCTTCTCTGTTTCTATTCCTTGGCTTTGAATTCATTCTCTGCTTTATTTTAACATTTTCTAAATTAAAAAAAAAAAAAAAGCCCTCACCAAAGTCAAACCTTTTCCATGCAGATGAGGATGCCAGGAAATAATTCAGTAGTAGATTTATCCCTGAGAACACAAACACATTTGAAAAGTCATATTTCCATTTTTAATCATTTTTACAGTCTAAGAAGGAGTATTTTCTAGTGAGATATTTTTCCTCCTGCCTGGAATGCTCTGAAGAGCAGCCACAGTCTGTGTAACATCTGAGGTGCTGAAAAATCCACAAGAAGGTCAAAAATGTAATTCTGACAGAAGTTTTAATTCAGCATAGTTCAGCCAAAGTCATTCAAGGGCAAAAAAACCAAAACAACTTAGTGGTCTATAGGTGAAGGGAAGTTTTGCCCACCCCTCTGTTTCATGGACATCAATGCTGATGACTATTCTCATTTTCCATACACATCTATCCATAGCCTGAGTATTTGCACGTATGAGTGATACCACTCCCTTCATGGAAGTCAGCAGAACTCCTAATGCTCACCCTCTACTGCTGAATTAAAGCCCACTGCCTACCACTCATTGATATCAGCTTCTCTCCTCGGGTGACCCACTTTAACCTCAATACCCATATGTAACAAAAACCCAGCTCCCCTCCAGCGAGACACCCCTGTGCTGTGTTAGTCATTTTCTGCAAGGACAAGGGCCAGCTAACCCAGAAAAACCTGTGCAAAGTCAGCTCAGTTTGCTGACACCACTCAGGTGTTGCTCATAGCAGGCACCTCCTCTAACGTGATTTGCAGTGCATTTTTTAGAAGAACATTTGGTTAAATTAGTATCTGCAAACTACAGTGCCACACATGCATAATGCAGTGTGGCAGCTCTGAAGATTTAGTGAGGCTGTACAGAGAGGCATCCATAGTGATAAATGAAAAATACAGGTTTTCAAAATACAAGCTTTATGTCTCAAGACACCTGTTACTTGCTCAGAGAATGAATGGAAAACTACCAGAAATCAGAATAGGTGTTCTCATTAGGCTGCTCAGAATTTTTTACTCTGTTCTGCACTGTCAGCCAACCAGATCTTTCTGGTTGGGCCAAAACTATTGTTGTCCCAAATTCAGTCAGTGGGAGAAAGCCAAGCAGACAGCAAAACCTGGAACCAATCTTAACTTGGTCAAGGTGTAGGGATGTTTGGAGGACAGCCCAGAAGGTGATAAAGGACATTGTCTCAGTCACTGATGTGACACTAAGGACACTGCAAGGTCTAAAGAAGTAAATTGTAATGCAGTTTTGGCCTCTAAAAAATTGCAGAAGTAGGAGGGTTGAACTCACACCCTTGTGCTTTAAAGGCAAGAAACTCCTGCTGCTGAAATGGAGAAAGGACAGTCCTGCAGTTCTTAGTAATACCTGATGTAGCAAATTTTTCAAACAGACAGAAAAGCAAAGAAAAGAGCAAGGCAGGAACACTACAGGGTTTGAAGACACAGATTAACAGATTTCAATATTAATCAAGTTAAGGTAGAGCTTGTTATTAGAGACTATTGCCTTCAAGTTGCTTCTGTTCATATATTTATTAATTTGGGTATTTTTACAGATTTTCTGTACAGAAAAAAAAAAAAAAAAAGAGAGAGATTGATTTTAGATTTCTGAACTATGCTCTGTCCTACTTCACTATTTCCACAGAGCTCCAGAGTGAAGCTGCCTGATTAAAATGCCAAGCAGGCATTTTGGCAATGAAGACCAATAAAAATGCACAGGCAGGAATTCTGCCTTGGTAACTCACAGACATTATGTGCTCTAACTCACATCCTGCTGCCTGGGGCCCCAGGGAACAGCCCTGCCGTGGGTGGCACCACGGCACAGGCCCCTGTCCACAGCCCTTTCCCTAAGGCTCCCTCTCTGCATCACACAGGTGAATATTGTTCCCTCCCACCAAGTCTCATCCAGCTGAAAATTCCCAAAAGAGGAACATTTGAATAATCAACCAGCCATTTGCACAGCTGAAATAGCAATAAGTCAATACCAGGGTCATAAACAACCATTCCAAGTTCTTTTTTGTGATATTGTTTGCAAACATTTCTACTGGCTCTAGCAGCATGAGGTTGGAAGTCATGAGTGAGCAGAGCAATTCCCACTGTGGTTGGATTAACCCTCCCTTCCCAATCTGTTACAGCTGTAACAAGATATACATGGGGAAATAGTGTTGATCAAGGTGGAATAATATTTAGAGCAGAATGTCAGGTTCAGCCACAAATAGATTTGCTTGTGGCAGCAGCTGCTGCACCCATTAGAATCTTTTAATAAACTGTTATGAAGATTGACACCTTGGAAGTAATTAAGTATTCAGTATTTTTAGGTAATTACTGCAGCAATAACATAAGACGTGCTCATTTTCAGAATGAGGAATTATCTGTAGCTCCCGTTGCTGTGCTCCTTTTAATAATCCCTAATAGTTTGACACCAATGATTATTACTCCAGCTTTCCAAGTTTCCAAACAAACTAATAGGAGCAAAAGAAACTGTTTACAGTCCAGGGGAAATCCCACGAGCTGGTTAGATGGGATTCCTAGGGGAAAGCACACAGAAGGTGTGATGCCAATGCACCGAAGAACAGCAAAAAATCCACATGCAAAGCAAATACCTCTAAAAGATCCTGTGTAGAAGGACAGAAAAAATAGTACAGCAATAAAAGTAGCCATGAGAAAATGATGTCTCATTAACAGGCATGCTGCCACGTTTGTTAGAGCACTCACACACTGGCTGTGATGAGGAAAGGATGTTCTCATGCAGTCAGTGCTCATGGGCCACCACCCAAACCAAGCTCCCCACCTTCTCTCTTCCACTCACACCTGAACTCAGACTTGTTCCCCGAGCCCTTTGAAGAGCACAGGCTCGTCCTGGATGTCCAATCACCTGCATTTGCCAAGTGAGACATCAGGAGCTCTCCTGGACCCACACTTGTTCCACATTCACACAGCACATCTCCACAACTGCACACAGAGCCAGACTCAGGCTCACGCTGCTTCCAAGCACCATTTCATCTGCTAATTGCAAAAAATACAAACCCAAAACTCATAGGCACACTTGTTCTTGTTGCTATGAGCTGCCCAGTTAAACCACAAAGGTTTCCTGTGAGGCAGTATTGATGGGCTCTCAACGTGCAGATGGGTTTTGTCAGTGCAGGAAAGCTTCACTGTGCTCCCCCTGCAGAAGAAGAGTGCCTATCCTGAAGCTCCTTTTCAGAGCAGAGTGACCAGGCCACATTTCTGTGCTGTCCCCCTCCTGCACAGTGTCACCCCTCCAGAATTCAGCAGTGTCCTTGATCCACCCAGTGCCAGTGGGCTGGCATGACATCCTTCAGGCCCTGACAGGTTGAGAGCAGCTGCATTCAAACAACCTGCTCTGCCATCCTAAAAGAAATGTTGAGAATCAAAAATTAAATAAATACACATCAATTAGACAAGAAGGCCAAACCCTAGAAAATGTTACTGAATTAAAAGACTGAACCAATAAACAAAACGGTCTTATTGACAAAAAAGGCTTTAGTAGCTTTAAAACTACTTAAGAGTGGCTTTGGCCTTATTACTTTCAGTAAATCTGGAGGTTTGTTTTATATTTTAACTTAAATGTCAAATTATAAATGCACTTTGAACTGAAAATACATTTTTAAAAAAACCTTTTCAAAATGGGGTATTCACTAAAACTAGCCATTTTCCCATAAACAGGTTTGACTTAGACAGAAAAATGTCAGCATCAAACATACCCACAACTCCATTCTGAGCCGTGTGCCCCCTAATGAGACAGATTCCTAATGTGGCCACCTGAAAACATCTCTCAGTGCCCCACCACCCAGGCATTCCCAAACAGCTTTTCCCCAGCCTGGTCAGAGCTGATGCTGCTTCATCGGGATTTTTTGCTGCTGCCTCACTCTGCCTTCCTACCAGAGGTGCTCATCAGGAAAGCTCCGAGTCCTTCTCTTCAAAGACAGGGATATTGTTGCTTGGATGGATAGATACAATTACATTAACCCCCGCTTTGTCTTCATTTGCTCCATCACAGCAAAGACAGAAATATCTGGCCCATACACAGCCTCTGCCCAACCCCATTAACATGTGGTTAAAAGAGCCGCCAAAGGAGAGATTAACAGCTCCTCATTTATTTTAAAGTGTTTCCTGGTTTGCTTTTGAAATGCACCATCTGTGCTTGCACCACGATGTGCTAATGAAACCTGGCTCCTGGTTCTTTTAGGGCACGAAAGTGATTTTAAGTGCACGGGTAGGCGAGAACCTGGACCAGAAGTTGCAGCTGTAAGTAGCTCTGGTAATGGCACATCCACCTTTCCACCTGGAACAGCTCATCCCCCGAGCTGCCAGGAGCTGTCTGAAGAAGGTTGTGAAAAACCCACCAGCAACATCCAGCCTCCTTCGCAATTCAGACAAAATGAGGCCAAGGAGATTTTAGCAGCCGTGTATTTCAAGTACTGATGGGATTCAAACAGCTGGAATTGAGGCACACTCTCACAGATGGTTCTTATGTTTGCTTTTGTTGTGGTTCAGCCAGTAGACTTTGGGATAACTGTGTCTTCAGGATCCCAAGGCTCTAATAAAGTTGCATTTGCCATCAGCTCTATTTTCATTTGCATTGCTACAGGAGGTACCTTGGCATCTGCAAGACAAGACAGAAAGGCTTACAAAGTGGATCAAAGTGTGGATTAGGGCACAAGTTGACTCCTCAGACAAACAGACAAAACCTGCAACTAAACTGTGCTTTGAAGAGGAATTTTAAATTTTATTAAAACTGTTTGGTGCTCTCTGACTGTGTACTCAAGACAGACACCCAAGACTTTTATCCTGCTTAAACAAGCAGTAAAGGTAGTTAAATCTCATACCAATTCTCTCAGACCAAAGCACATTTCCACAGCAGATAACTCAGATTATGCTAACAAAGCAATGGATTCACTTTTTTTTCCCTCAGATGGTAATGCTGTTAAAAACACAAAGCCAAGTGCCAGTGGCCTGGTTAGGAAAAGCCCATCAGTTTTGTGCAAAGATGACTCTTATTAAATAGGAAAATCTCTATCTGCTCAGAATATCCATCATCTGAGGGACAGAGAAGGAAGGAAAGGAGGAGGAGGAAGTGAGAGTGGGACAGAGGGGTTAACTAACCCCTGCCTTTAAAGACATTGTTCCATTTGTAAAAGTGACACAGCTGTGTTTCTAAAGAGATGAAAATCTGAGCCTAATATCAACAGTCTGCCTTCGTCTGAGGAACAACACCACAAATTTCAACATCCTGGTGAAGTGGTAGCAGTTATCATGGGAGAAAAATAAATCAGAATGCTTCACGTCCAGACCAAAAATTAGGTAAACTCTGGGAAAGCAACAGTAAACCCTGGAAACACAAAGTTTTATTCCACCTTAAATATGAAACAAACCTACTAAAACCTGGGAAGTTTAAAAAAAAGTTTGAATTATGCCTGAAGAGACCTTGGCCATATGTGGTGCCATATTCAGAAATTTCTTTCCAGGCTACTATGCCACTGTTCCATTTGTTAAATTATTTTTATGTTAGTGAGAATGATTAGGTTTCTTGTGCAGTTATTGGGGCCCGAAAGGCACCTTTATTTACCTCATTTATCATATACAGCAGCATTCAGCTGAAGTGTAGAGGTAAACAATCTTAAATAGCAATATTCTTGCTAGAATGCAGTCATCTTGACCACAGGAGCTTTGGAAAAATGCAGATTTAAACTGTTCACATTACTGTTTTATCTGCATTTCAGTCTGAATCACTAACTTGTCATCAAGCTTAGCAATAAAGAAACATGGAGAGAAGATATTAAATATTTATGCCTCTAGTACCTTACAAGTTTTCATTGAAATATTAATTGTAAAACAAAAGCACAACTGTTCCAACTACCAGGAACAGTAAGGGCAATACTTAAAGCCAACTAACAGTGCCATAGCCAATTAAGTTTGGTGTGGTAAAAGAATTGTTAGCTCAATTTAAATTTGTCAAGGGAAATACTTTGAAAATATATATTCAAAATATTTGTCAGTCACTTTGCAATCTACACCTGCTAAAACTGTTGAATCCCTTGCATGTTACAGGATAAACATAAAGTAGGGAAATATTTCCCTGCCCTCACTCCCTGGGTTATGCAGAGTTTCTGTCACAGGATTTCCTGGAGCTTTGCACACTCACAGCAGGACTGACAGGTTAGTCAGGGACTCCAGAGCCCTGGCCACGGTGGTCACAGCAAAGCAGGAGCCACTTCATACCAGCCACAGGCAGCCTTCTGTCATGCCATTTTCTTAAAAGGTGGTCTGTTCAACCAGAGAATGTCTTTTACAGTAAGTTGCAATTATTTTTTACAAGAAATAAAAAATAAATAAATAATTTTTACAAGAAATAAAAGCTTACTGTAATCTGAAAGAAATAAAATCTGGTCTTTGCTGAAAGAGCTTAAAGTTTTATAAAAGGCAACCTGTGTGGGTGAGGAGGGGAGAAAGCCAGCTAAAATGGGCTGAAGAGAAAAATCAAAGACTAGCTGGGATAAATGAAGAGAAGCCTCTCCTTCACAGAGATTAAATTATTAATTATCCTGCAGAAAGCCCTGTGTTTACCTCAAACATGTTCAGTGCCTTAACAAGGGCCACCATCGGTGCTGCCTTAAAACAGCGCAGCACACACGGAGCTCAGCTCATTGCATTACAGAGGATTTTAAATACTGCTGCTCCTCAAAGGCAGTGATATGGGGTCAAGAACATAATACCCATTACAGAGAAATCTAATTCCAAAGCTGGGAAAGTCTCTTCCCACCCCAAAATGGCTTTAGGTATTGAAATGAATCCTGTATTACAGCTAAGCTTTGGTCAAAGCAGAAATTCTGACAGATTTATTACTACCTTATCAAGTGACTTCATGGCTTCAAAAAATACATATATTCTTCTAAAATCCATTTATCTAGGCAGAATTTAATAGTTGCAAGAAGTATGCTCATTTAATTGAAATTTGCTCCTAGCATGTTACTCTAGGGCTCTCTCCATCTACAGCACCCCACCAAGGCGAGCGTCCTTTTATTCCTGCTGTCTATCTTCCACATTCAGAGACCCACTTAAAATCATGCTAAGGCACTTTCCTTTATGCCTTTGCATTCTCAGAAAATTGCTTTTTAACTTGGGTCAGCTTCAATTTTAACTTTATTTTTTAGGAAATGTTTTTTAATCTGCAGCAGCTCAGCATTTATATACCTCATTTTACACTGCTGCTCTGGAAGAAATGAAGGAAGTGGCCAGGGCCTCATCACCCCAGAGCAGTGCACTGTGTTCATCAAATGTGCTGTGAGGCTCTGAGGGAGACAGGAAAAATAGGCTGTAATTCTGGCTCAGGCCCTCCCTGGCCTCCAGCACGAGGTGAAATCACTGCTGGGTGGTGCTGGATGTCAGGACGTGCTCTGTGCTCACAGGACCATTACTATCTCAAAGCATTGCACTTCTACAAACTTGCTGATTAATGAAGAATTCTAAAAGCCCTTCCAAGAGCTAAGGACAGCCCTGGAGAAGGGTAAGCAGAAATTATCACTCAGCTAAAAGCTTTCAGTTGCATTAGTAGACACCTGGGATGAGTTGTTCAGTTCAGGGCACCTCAAAAGGAGCTGGCAGGATGCCCTGGGAGCCCCAGGTGAGCTGCAGTCCCTGGGGCAGCTTTGCAGGATCCCCTCCAGGCACAAGCGAGGGGACACAGGGCTCTGGCAGCACTCACAGCCAGCACAGAGAGAAGAGAAGCATCTGGCAGAAGGGAAAGCAGACAGAGAGTGGGTTTAAATTAGAAACTAGGAAGATGTTCTGGACTGTGGGGGAGGTGAGGCCCAGGCTGTCCAGAGAAGCTCTGGTCACCCCATCCCTGGGAGTGTTCAAGGCCAGGCTGGATGGGGCTTGGAGCAGCCTGGTCTGGTGGAAGGTGTCCCTGTCCATGGCAGAGGTGGGACCAGGGGATCTTCAAGGTCCCTTCCAAACCAAACCATTCTATGACTCTGTGATATTAAGAAAGCAGTGTTCCATATAATTGAGACTGTAAACATTAAACAAATCTTTGACTAAATGCATATTAGAAAAGAAACTCCTAACCAATTAATGGATGTAGGCTACACACTGAGCTTCTAAAAGTTAATGAAGAAGCATTTCAAATACATATTCTACTGGGTCTGGTTCCCATAATAAATTCTTAGTTTAGAGGAGTTGATGCTTCGTATTTCCTTTAGTCCACTTCCAATCACAATGCCAAGTGCACTTATCTGAAGGACATTATTTTAATGAAGTCATTTGTGCCCTTAAAAATTAATATGTCAGAGCAGTTAAAGTCTAGTGACTGTAACCAAACCAAATAATGTATAATGGAGAAATGCAGTGAGAAAAAAATACAGCCTGAAATCAAGGTTAAAGTAGTTAACCTTAGGAAAAAGAGGGAAAAGAAAAGCCAACACCAATTATACGTCCCCTTGACACACCATAAAGAATACCATTACATTGTCATCACCCTGCAGCATATAGTTGTGAATTGAGATTATTAACCATCACTGTACTGTACACCGAGGGCACCATGAAATTTATCTTCATTCAAAGAGATAAAAATTACATTCCTGTGGTGTAGAGACACTTGATCTCAGAGAAGCCCCTTTAGCAGCACAGTACCAGAGCTTCTCAGACAGCCATGACTACAACAGTGCTTTTTGTTGTAGAGCTTTGTGCAAGTCAAATACTTTGCAAAAATATGATGCAACATTCACTCTTCCAGTTCTTTAAGCCAAGTCATACAGAAACTGCTATTTAATTCTATCAGTTCAGGAAAATTCTTCCCTCACTTTTGCAAAAAGCCATGACAGACTGTTTTGGCAGCAGCTCCTTAAATTAGAGCAGCTCCAACTCAGGGCTTCCTGTCTTTAAATAATTCAGCTTTTCCCACATTCAGGTGAAAGTGAACCATGTATCATCTAAAATGCCAACTATATACAAGAATACAAAGTGCACCTGTTGATGTGCTACTCCTTCATCACTTTTCTCACCATGACATTTTCTTCAGTGCATCTGTCATTCCCATGAGCAGTGACAGAAGCAGAGCTGGTCCCTGTGAAATGACAGGAAGTGTTCACAGACAGAACTGAGGCTCCTTCCTTCAGCATTCCAGCAGATGTGCCTCCCACAAATTCATTGCCCTTTGGGTGGTGGAAGGGGTTTCCCAGCTAAGCATACAGGAGGTTTAAACACATGAAGCGTTAATCCTCTGTCCAAATTTCCTGATACCCAACACCCCCCACCTCACTTTCAAAGAATGGACAATATGTTTCTCTCCTGCAGAGAAAGACCACATGCACTGAACTCAGCACTCCAACACCACAGCAGTTCACTTAAACTGCTGCTCACATAGGGGTTTTCTTCATTATCAGCTGCAAACATTTCCAGACAAGAAAAGCACAATCACATTTGCAGAACTCATCACAGATATTTATGCGTTCTTCTTCTTGGCCCATGGAACTCACTGGTTTGATAAACTCCCTTCCCCTTTTAACACAGCTTAGCAGTCTCTAAGGTGCACCTCCAAACTAGATTAATGTACCTCCAGAACATTCATAAGGTAAAGAAATGTAATTTAATTTGTGATTGCATAAACCAGTCACGGAAGCCTCCCAAGAAGCCTGAGTTTTCATTTCTTTCATAGTAGACATTTAATTATATGATAATTACTTACAGCTTGCAGCTCAGCTTCTACTTTTATGAAATATAAATTGCTCTTCACTCAAAAGTGCAGGATGAGCATTTAAAAGGCTTCATTAAGTAGGTTTTAAGATTTTTTTGACGACTTTCTTTAAGCTGTGGAATGGAAAGCAGATGTACCTGTAAACTGAAACTTGATTCACAGAAGAACAAAGTAGAATTGCTAATGTAATACCAGGATGGATGAGTCTTTACAAGAAAAAAATATTAACTTTTAACAAACACATTTTTTAAAATAACAAACAAAATATTTCTGTCAAGCTGCATGATAAAAGGGACCAGAAGGGAATAAGCAGCATTGCCAGATCTCAGACATGAACAACAAGGGTCTTTATTCTAAATTTCCAGAGCTTGGAAACCTGAGGTTGTGTCAGACTCACACCATTATTAAAGCAGCCTGACTGAAAACCCACCAACTTGTTTGTAGCTTCCTAAAAGCCTAGAAAACAGGAATTATGGAAGCAGAAAGTGGAAGAGAAGAAAAATGCCTTCACACGAGTTTATATATTATAACTCTGTGACTGTTTTGACCTTGATTTGGACTTTAGACCATTAGGAGATGGCAGAGCTGGTACTTCTGCCCTCTCATATCTTCACAGTGCTACAAGTTCAGACCTAGGAACAAACGAATGAGGACACAAAATAACCAAAGGCTGAGGTCCTGGCTGCTGCAAAATATTGTGCGGGTGTTACTGCTACCTGGTGGCCACACAAATATCTACAGTGGTGGTAGAAAGATGCTGTTTGCTGCAAATCCTGCAGGAAACGTGACCCGGCAGGCAGCGCCTTCTTCTGCCACAGGGCTGTGTCTCCTCCCTCCCGGGCAGGAGAGGTGAGCTGAGAAAGGTGCTGAGGTGTGAACTCCACCTTTTGAGGCTCCATCAGGTAAGTTTTTCTGATTTTAGATTAGCAGTTGGGTATGCCCATTCTATTAATCATATCTGGATTCATTAAACATGAATATAGAAAATGAGACAATAAAACTGACACACACAACCTGCCTGTAAATTCTGCTTGGCAGCTGTTGTCTGCCACCAAGTCAGCACCTCAGAAGAGAAATTCTCTCGGAAGCAGAGGAGCACAAAACTTGAGATTTGCCTAGACCAGTGCACTGTTAAGGAAACTAAGCAGATCTGAAAAACACAGATTGAAAGGCTCAGTTAAACTGCATTAAGTCTTTGGACACTCTCACTCAGAATTAAAAAGTACCCCTGATTCAAGTGAAGCGTACTAATTCCCAAGGGAAAACAAAGCTTATTATGATTTTTTGTCACTTAAATTCTGAAGAAACAAGTCTACTGAGAATTTGATCATTTGGTTTAAAAGGTACCTTGGAATAATTTTCCTAAGGGCTCCCATCTAGAGCAGCATTTGCAGACTGCAGTGTCTTTTCAGACACTTTTCAGACACTGCAGCACTGAGCACTCACACCACCTCAGAGCCACCTCTCTGCAGCTAATGAATTCAGTTTATGGTTCTTCCTTCTCTGGAGATGACACACCCCAAACAGACACTTTTAACTGTGACCATGGGCAAGCAGTCCCCCAGACCCTGGTTTTTACACAGCTGTGTGCTCCTAACACACAGCTGTCTGGAGTCAGCCATGATCCAGGGGAAAGTAAAGAGCCAGCACCCTACAGCAAGCTGTGCCTTGGCTGAAATGGGCAGAAAAGTTCATCTTTATTTTGTATAGTTTACAAAAGGGTAGAAAATGCCACGCCATTTCATTCTGAATAGCTTCTTCCATTATCTACTGCAGCACGTAGCACTTAGCAGCTAAATAACAGCAAAGGAGGGAAATTAAGTAGAGGAGCAAAAGGAGTTGTATTTCCAGCTGAGATGTGGAGGGAATTGAGAGATGGTGAAAGGCTGCTTTGTGTAGGACTGAACATATCTTCTGTATCCTTACTCACACCAACACAGTCTGCTGGGGTCAGGCTCTCAAATACCTCATATTGATCAGTAATGTCTCAACCTGCAGAAATCAGCTAAAGGCCGAAACAAAAGCTACCTGGCAGCACATAAAAAATTTAAAAGCATTTTTTGAGCACAGGTGCTGAAGGAAGATGTGCCTGTGGGCTGCCCAGCATAGAAGGGTCTCTCCCAAAGGGAAAAGGCTACTTAGAGCTACTGTGAGACCTGACATGCTTTTGGCCACACACTTTGCCTTGAAAGGGGGCAATATTTTTTACAGCTGCTTTTCTGAAACTTATCTCATGTCCAGAGAGGGAAGAGGAGGGTCAGGGGACAGGGAGACATCACTGCCTTCTCTGTGCTGGCCTCTCTGTACTACACCTATTTCCATACTACACCAGGAGGATCATTCAGTGAAATGGTTTGAAGGCATTGGGGAGGTAAGGAGAACACCTGATCACACAGTCCCATAAAAATAAAAGGTTTCTCTTTAAAGTCCCATTAAATCTGCCTGAAATTTTGCATCTGCAACAACTGCACAATTAAGACTGCAAGAGATAAAGTTGTAATTTAAACCTATAATTAAAACAGAACTTCTAAAGAGCAATCTTTTATTCTTTCCAATCTGTTCTTTTAACATTTTATCAGTTTAAGGCACTTTTAAAGCCCACAGCAAGATATAACACCACACTCTTCCCAGAAAGTGAAAGTAGCAGGGCCTCAGACAACATCTGCCATCAGGCAGGTGCACTTTGTGCTCCAATGAAGAATGCCCCATTTTTCATAGTTGGATACTGCTGGGGAACCTCATTAGAAACCAAATTACTACCTGCATCAGGTTTACACTAATGTATTGACATCTACAGCACTTGGTAAATGAACCGTAAATCCAATACACTGAAGTCATTTTCAACTGAATCAAATCAGGTTTCAGTCAAAAGAATTACAATTGTCATATACTTAAAGCTTGACACTTTCCTGGTGTCTCCAGCTATATCATTTCAGACACAGAGAGAAAATTGTGAACCCATGAAACAGCACAAGCTGAATTGGACACACTGCAAGCATACAAAACCCAGGGTGAGGAGTTTGAGGATGATAATTGACTCTAATTGACTCCTTGGTAAAACTACCCAGGCATCCACAGGCACACTCCTCACTAATCTGTTTTCAACAGATGCTAGTTTCTTCTCCTTAGTTAATTTATACTTTCTTATTATAAAGCACATTGTTTGCATTTCAGAGAATCTTTTCATTTTAAATCTTCACCTCCTGGTACCCCTGTGAAGTAATGGCTTTGTGGGACTGTGGGCCCTGCTGCAGTACATAAGGACCAGGCAGCAGCACTGTGCACAGCCCTCCTCAAAGTTCTTTCTCAGCAGGAAGAAAAATGCCTTCCAGGCCTTGGGAAGCAAATTCACACTCATGTGTTCACACCACTGGTCTTCTTTTAATACTGATCTAAAAATCCTTGACCCACATGAGTGAGGACAGCGTTAACCCTAAATTTCCTTTTCTCTGGGATCGATGATTTCTCAGTAAATCCAGGTCTGTCACCTAGTGCCTGACCATGTGCACAGTACAAAAGAGGATGTCAGCAGAGAGAACAAAGCCAGTTTCCCCCTGTCCTGCTCCTCCAGCCTACCTTTTCAGCTTGCTTAAACCAAGATATTTGAAAGGCCTAATTCAAATTCAGTACAGCTATGAATTTGAACTAGCAGATTTGTCCAGCTAGATTTTCCTCCAGCCTCACACAGACACATTCCCTAAGTGGCCTTGGTTCTGCTTAATTCATTTCTCAGAAATAGAAAACAGCAAAATATAAATTAAAAAGGAAATATATCTGAGCCACCTCCTCTATCAGCATAAATAGAACCTGGTACCAGGCAATCACTCTGACACTTAGTGTCTGAGGACCCAGCTCCTAATCAAGAGTTTATATAAAGTCATTTACTAGGCCAGACTTTAAACAATTTCTTTTGGCCTCTCACTATCTAAATCCCAGGCAGACTATCTGTGCAAGACCTCCTCCTTCTCCCCTCTCCTTGGAGCAGTGCTGCCTCCATGATCTGCTCCAGCAATAAAGAGATGCCCCTTGGAAGAAGTAGCCACACAGCAGAACAAAAGGCCACATTAAATTTATGCAGCCTGGAAGAAATTCTGTTGATCAGTCAGAAATAATTGGTGACCTGCTAATGAGAAGAAGCCTCAGTAGAAGGGGTGGACACTGCTTGCTTCATTCATGCACAGAGCTGGATTGTTTGGAGAACTGAGGCTGTCCAGCTGGATGGGACTCTCACTCCCTTGGCCACTTTCCATCCCCATTTACTATTTCCCACAGTGCCAGGGGTGTTTTCAGCCTGTTCCTGGAGGACTCTAGCAGAAAGTCATCCTGCCAGTGTATTCAAGGACACACTTTTGTAATACACTGTTACTCACCTGACATATTTATAGGCTGATGGTGAAAGTGAGGATCACCCCCCAGTGCATCTGATTCCCATATTGCTGCAATGCTGGATGTGCCCCTAGAACAGGGCTCTGGAACCTCCCAAGTCAGCCAGCTGGCAGGGAGTCAGCCTGGCCCCTGAACCCAGCACACAGGCAGGCCTTGGACCAGGAGAGGCTGGCACAGCTCAGCAGAAGGCATTGGGCCATTTGCTCAGCGAGTTTGCTATCAAGTGAAAGGCCAGCAGCTCACTGCAGAAAAACATAGAGAATGCTGGTAAACTCAGGTGAAAACACAGCCTCAAGCAGAGTGAAGATGGTTGGAGTGAAAATCACACTTACCTTGGAACAGATTTGTTTTCAATTGCTTCTTCCTTCCAATTCTCAAATTCTTTTTTGTCCCACTCATTTTTCCAGTATATTTTTAGTTTCTTACTCCCCTGTGAACAAGCATCTTGCACACAAGTTTCCTATAGGGGCAGCTCCTTTCCATTGCTTCCCTGGACTGCTCAGTTTGCATCAGTGGCCATCAGAAGAGGGATGAGGATGCCATGCTGCTGGCTTCAATTCACCTCAGCCATTTCTGCAGTGAACTGGGAAGGCTGTCTCCTCCTCACACATCAGTCCATTCATTGTCAACTCTCCTACACTTTAACCACAGTCATTTTATCTCCCTCCAGCCTGCAAAATAAAAGAGTAGGTGTTAATTTAGCAGCTGTAAGGTTGCTTTGCATCCTACAGAGCCAGCTGCCATGGGGTACCTTCCCAGGATGCTCACCAGACATCCAAAACATTGGTGGGGTAACCAGTGGTAACCAGCACTGTGGCTGATGCAGAAATATGAACTGAAGATCTCTATTACTAAACACATGAGAAAGAATAAAGTCTGTAATTTCACTGTAGTGAGTCTACAACACACACCCTGGGTGAACCACATGTTCTCCAGGGGATTAGGGGACCACATGACTGCAGTGGGTTTCCCTTTATAGAAGACAAAAAACCTGCAGGGCAAGCAGGGAACAGAGTCAAAGAAAAGCCTGGTCCATTGGGTAAAGGGAAAGAGGTTCAAAATACGTACCAATGAAAGGGCAATACCAAGAAATTGAGGTTAGTTCAGAGCCAGTTACAAAAGCTCAGAACAAAGAGTGGCTACATGAGCCTTTAAAAACTAGTAGCAGATCCAGAAATAAAAGCCAATCTTAAAGTGAGTTGTAAAGGAGACACATGAAATCCCCAACACAGTAACAGGTCAGAAAGGCTGTTTCACTGTAGAGCTCTCCAAATACAACACAACAAACAAGCTTGCTAATGCTGAGAGAGTCAGGATAATTTTCTTGCAGTACAGAGTCTGTCCCTAGCTGTAGTGCAAACCAAACAGAGCAAGTGCATCAAGTCACATAATCAGCATATAAGGATCAAAACACCTTCCTCAAACATCTTTGATAAAGGCTTCTGACTCTTGAATTACCTACTATGCTTCAATTTATTATTTTTGATGACAGTATTTTATTTTCATCCAAACTAATTATGCCCAAATCCATGGTAATGGTAGGTTTGGCATCAATTATTCCTCTAGATGCTCTCAACTTAAATCATCCTTTTGCACACAGACGATTCCCTTGGCTACCTCCTGCCAGAGCATCGACACCTGAGTATTTATTTCACTAATTATTTTTATGCATGTCACTGGAATTTGATAGAAACTACAGGAATATAAACAGTTCCTGTGTTCCTGTATATAAACAGGAATATAAACCCTCCTGTGTTGTCCAGAGAAATCAGAAGATGGGCTCCCTAAGCAGTGAGCCACTGTCTAATAGTCTGCTCAGGAACTGCACTGAAACTGAGCTGTGTTCACAAAATCTTCCTCACTCACAGACCCCGTACCAGACAAGGTGTCCCAGCAGATCAATTGTGGAGTCTTATCAGTACAAGACCAGGTTAACTGATGTACTAGACCAGTGCCTCTTCATTTGAATTACTGGAGAACCAAGAGTTCAAGAAAAGCTGAAAACTGTTGGGGTTTTTTGCATAAAATAAAGACTTCTGCAGTTTTGCAGCTGCCTCTCTAGTTGTCTACTTCTCCAAGTCTTCCCTGGCCTGGAAGGGATTACTCAGTTGTGAAAGAGAAGCAAAGTCCACAGTGATTGGGATGACAGATGGATTCACCTGCTGGCATAAATCACATTTTCTGTCTGCCCCACTTCCAAATCAGAAAACAAAAAAAATTGCCCGTTGGAAGTGAAAGGCTTCTAGATCATTATTTATATTATTAATGTTGTCCACCTTTTTTCCTCATATAAAAATCACCTGGGTCAAAAGTAGTCACTTGATTTTCACAGAAAAAACTATAACAAAACAGATGCAAACATTTATTCTGACATTCTGACTCAGAATGTAAAAATCATCTCAAATAGCCCCTCTACATTTAAAAATTGTGTTTACTCTTGAGATAAGTAGGATTAGTCTCAGTGACAGATTAATTTGCTTTTTGATACAGAAAAAGTGCTCTGTGGGATGAACACAAACACTGCAGGCTCCAGAGGACTGCAGGAGAGCATTTCACCTCCAGGTCACTGGTTCAAGTTCCATCTGGAGGTGGGGACAGAAGATTTTTTTAATGTCTAATGTTCAATGGTCTATGTGAAATGAGTTTTGTTGTTGTGCCTTCACTTCAAGTTAACACTACTGACTGTCTCAGTGGTGAGGCAAGTGCAGTGAGCAGCAAACCCTCCTGCACCCTGAGTTTCCTTTCCATGATGGTTTCCATGAAGGAAAGTCTGCTCTTGAGCTGGCTGTAATGCAGTTCTTCAGTAACAAAACAAAGGATTTCTTGACTGGGGCTTATTAGCTCATTGCTTGTCACCAGAATTAAAATTGTTCCAAGTGAATGCTGAGGGCAGCATTTATAACCCAAAAGAACCAGTTATAACTCAGATCTGATGCAGAGATGAATAGGCTGCTCTCCTCTAGAAGTTTCTCCTTTTCTTCCTATTTGCAGATATGTGGCTTTCTCTAAAAGAAATACATACAGTCCCAAAGCCTAGGAAACTGCAGTTTTGGAGCATTTCCAGAAGCACCACATGAAACACATTGCACCTGGAAAGGTCTGCTGTGGGCAGATGGAAATAAGCAATAAGCCAGTTTGCCTTGATGTAATCCCACACCACCAGTAAAACTGCCCAGAGGTCTTATTCCCTTCCTGATCTGAATTGAGTTACTTTTACTCCTGTGACATAACACACTTCATGTACCTTAAAAGCAAAAGGCTACCTGAGATTTCCCAAATTGAAACACCGTTTTAAAGGCCAGAACTTGAGGCACTTTGTTTCAGGGAGAGCACTCCTGCTCTCTGAGCAGAGCCCGCAGAGCCCCAGGGCAGTGAAAGCACAGCGGGCACTGGGAGCAGCTGCTGAGCAGGGCTGGGAGGGAAGGGGACACACGGAGAGGGGATCAGGGAGGGAGGCTGCTGCACCCCGCCAGCCTCAGAGCCTCCTGAGCCACACTGCAGACACCCCTGTGATCCCCAAGGCTGCTCTGGTCACCTTCTCCCCAGAGAGCATCCTTTCAGGGTAGCTCTAGCCACACCTCTTCCCCCAGTCTATGCACATGAGACAGGAGAGGGGAAGAAAAAGGCAACTTTGCACTTTGCCTGCAATGAGCAGAGGAAGCAAGAAATTAACTAATGTGTTTTCCAGATCTTGCTATGATGCTCTATAAAAGAAAAACAGGTTCTTGCACCAGCTACCCACCCACAGCAATTTACAGTACCTGATTTGGGGGCATTAACCTGTGCACACAAAATGTGTCAGTTCTTATTATTCACTGTAAACATGTCATCAGCATGGAAATACGCTCCACAAGGCTACTGAGGCCGGGCCTGAAATTGTAAACAGCCCATTAAATAGGAGCAGTAAATACTCCAAAGTGCTGTAGATCTTGGTCAGTTAAAAGAAAGCACTAGACAGACTTTGAACCACAAAAAAATACTTGGCTCCATCTAAATCCCCTTCTTGCAATCCAACCCAATGCTGCACTGCAGGAAATTGAGGGGAACAAAGCAAGCAGGCAAAACCTACACAAGGACAGAAAATACAGGAGCACTTTCACAGCTGCTGGCTGCTGGAGCAAACACCAACACCAGCATGACAACCACTACTCTGAAAGAGAGGGGTGAAACACGGGCAGGGGATGCCTGTGAGCTCACATCCTTGTTCAGATCAAAGGTGCATCTGAGCCATCTCAGGCAACAGGAGCCAGAACAGGCTGCTCTGGTGGTAACTGGTGATTTTGCACTCAAACACAGAACTGTGGAGGAGGCAGAAACAAGATGTGGTACCTAGTTTACAGGAATATTTTTGCTAAGACAAAAACATCTGATGCAGCTGGTCCTGTGTAACCTGGTCCCTGGACCAGTGCAGACACTGGCACAGGATGGGAGCCTGGGTGTTACCACCACAGAGAAAATACCTGAACTGATTTTTGCAGGGCTGGAACTCAGCTGATCCTCACAGCAATTTACACTGCTATCAAGGATAGAAACCACACACTTCTTTCTTTACCAGAAACCACAAAACTTCATTTACTCCCCTGATTGTGTTAACCAACATGAAACAAAGTAATTTTTAATAAAGTGTGCCATGGCAGAGAAAAATTGATACAATCACAGAGCTGCTATAATAGGATTTAATTCTGCTTCAGATGTGCTAGTTTTAATAAAAAAGGATTGAGCAAATCTAAAATAAATTGCACTGAAAGGTCAGGCTTATTGCTTGTACAGTTATGTTAACTCTTCCACAGACATTTTTACAGACTGTATTTATGAGACCTTTTGATTTTCAGAAGAGGTATAAAATACGCCTGCAATTTTCTCATTATTTGCAGCAATGTTTCTTCTACAAGTGTCATTTCTTGGTACTTCAATATAGATTTATTTAATGGACATCTATAAAAAAATTATGAGTTATTTATCAGGTGGTTTTGTTGAATTGGTGAAACTGTAATTCCCAACGGAAACTTAAACCCAACTAGAAAAAAAATTGTTAAGAGAATGATGATTTCCATTTGTGTGCCAGTGACACTTGTGATTTCTTATTCATTAATCATTCCACCAGCATGTCACTTATTCAATAGAAAGCAAATAAATTACTTATTTTTATATATAGCTAAGGTCCTAATACTGTGAACTACTCAGAACAGCCATGAATTGGAAAGAGCTGTAGACACTGAATCTTATTACAAGGCTCTTATTAATATTACAGCAGCACCTTGAGACCCCACCCAGCATCATAGCCCACATCACTTAGTGCTGCCATAACCCAGAGATAAATCTCCATCCTACCCCTAAAGGAAATACACAGCATGAACAGACCTTAGCAGAGGAAACAACAGAGTCTGCAGAGAAAGGAGCTTGCTGCAGTCCCAGAGGAGACACAGCACAGCATGGCAGTGTCCCAGTTCAGAGCCCCAGGCTGCTGCTCTCCTGCATGGCCTGGCACAAACCCTGCAGGCACAGCCAGGGACCCCAACAAGCTGCAGTGACACCATTTCATTCTTACCCTTGCCATTGCCATGGCTGCATGAGTCCATCGTGTATGAGCACAAAGGTTCTCTGCTGCTTCTTGGTGGTTTTGCCCGGCTCAGGTGAACATGAGACCTCACACTTGGAAAAGGAACTGTCAGTCCTACACCAGTGTTGATATAACATCTAGGTACCAGAAGCACAATTCTCTACAGCCACACCAGAGAAATCCTGCTGAATTTGCTCAAAGAAACTATTGGAAAGAACAGGAAATCCAAGCCAGTCTTGGTGTCTGTATCCACAGGTCCAGGGAATCTAGGCATCAGTCCACCAGCAGTGAGCACAAAGTGGGCTGGACTGTGTCACCAGATTTAAAAGTAAAATCCTGGGTTCACTGTGAAGTTCTACTCAATACTCACACCAGTAATGAGTCTCTCCAGCATCAGGAAAATGCACACAACCACCTCTGACAGCAGCAGGATGATAAAGACCTGACACAGCAGCCACGACTTTCCCAGGGGGGTCTTGGGTTTTAAGAATCACTTCAACTCCAAAACACTGATTTTTATGTCATTCTAGTGAGATGAATGGCTACTAGGTGACTAGGGAACTGGAAGAGAGTGTTCTCTTCATTTTTCTATTTGGAAAATACAGCAAACCTTAGAGATACCCCCCTCAAATCTGCCTCAACACCTTAAACATCTACCAAGCTGTAGCACATCAGTTCATATACACTCTTCCTTCTGATACCACTGGCTCTGACACAGTATCTGTATCTATTTCCACCTATATAAGATAGAGATACAAACTATGGTGTTTGCACAGGCCGTGCTACATACAACCTGCAGTTACTGCTGCTGTGATTGATATAAATCCTCTCATGTCTCACAGGAATGTGGTTTCCATCTGACAAAACTATCTCTTTTGTCCTTTATTTTAATCGGTTTCCTGCCAGCTGGGGTCTGTATCCATCTGATCAAGTGAACTATGTCCTCAATCAACCCTTCTTGATTTTTTTCCTCTCTATTTTTAAATGCAATGGCCCAAGACCATGAAAGCAGTAAAAAATATTGCATTTTCTCAACTTTTATTACTATTGCTAATTCCCGATGAGAAAAACATTCCTATAGCAACACTTAAACAAAGCCCTCAAAGCCCTTTAAATTAAGAATAATTTATTAATGCAGAGAAACTGGCAACGCTGCTGATCTCAGGTTGTAGGCACCTTTGTTTAACCAAGAGCAAGTCAGAAAACTGAGGTACATCACCCAGGACCAGAGTCTGAGCAAGGCTGTGTTGAGCACACTCACGCTGCTGCACTAACCAGCAGGGAGCCCCCTCAGCTGCCCCGCACATGGGCAGGCAGTGACAGCCTTGCCACATTGCTTCACCTGGCCCACACCAGAACAGCCAGCTCTGAGCAAGGAATGCCACATCCACACTCTGGGAGCAAGTCAGGAATGGCACACCCACTCCACACTCTGGGAGCAAGTCAGGAATGGCACACCCACTCCACACTCTGGGAGCAAGTTAGAGGGCAATCAATGGTTTCATTCCAATCCAGAAGACTGTGCTGATTTGCACAGAGTGCATCAATAGGGTGTTATTAGCTCCATATTATTTTCAGTTTCCTCCAGTGAGGAAGACTTTTTTTCTGCCCACCTCCAGATCCAATGACCACTGCAAGGAGCCTTCTGTGCAGAGGCATCCATTTCTGAAGGGCGATGGGTCTGCCTGTGTACAACATTCATGGTTGGGCACTGGGACCTGGCATCAGCCAGCCAACCAATCCTTGCACCCCAGGCTTCTAAACAAACTTTTAAACCAGGATGCCTGACAGCCAGCATTTTTAAAAAGTTCTGCAGCACCCAAGAAATAAATACACTACCATTACTCTTGAGTTTCTGATTCTGCCTCAAGTTCACTACTGAACAAAGTAACTTGCAGCTCAATAAATTTTGACATGTTTTCATGTTATAAAAACAAAGACAAAAACTTATTTATTCACTTTTTACCTCATACATCCCAAATCAATAATTGCATCTATTGATCGATGACAAATTCAAAACTTTAATTTACATTGAGTACCATAACCTAATAAGATGGCAACAACTGAATTTGTTGAAATTGATTTTTGTTTCCAACAGAAAATCTTCAGGCCCATAGCATAATAAGATGCAGTACATGGAGCAGTTAATTACCAGTGAGTATCACAGAAAGCTAAAATTAAATTTCTTTTTGAATATTGAAAGAAAATGCTGAGTCTCCAAGGCTGACACTTAAGAAAAAGAAATTTCTTGTACCTCTTCCACATGTTCAGTCACGTAATATTAATCAACCCTTTGTAACATAAATAAGTAAGATTATTTCAGAGATATGTATGTATAGAAGCCATAAATTAATGTTGACACAGAAAAGGTAGGGGGTTTTGGTTTGGTTTTTTTTTTAATTACAGCAACATAATTTTAATAGTAAGCCCCTGAAGAAAAGTCCTGCTTTTTGTGGTGCAGATATGCCTGCCTTCAAGCAGTCATTGAACATGCTCTAAAACAAAGCCAACACAGACCTTGCAGGCTGGCTCTGAGCATCACATCGAGTGTCACATTAGGTATAGCTCAGTTTAAACTTTGATAGAGGCCTTTTAAGTTGAACATGATGCAAATTCTGGATGGGAAGGCCAGTTTTCAAATCACCTCTTACATGGCAACTAACCAGCCAGCCAGGCAGTTTGCAAGTGTGTTTGGAAAGGAATGGCAGCTCTGAGGAGACAGCTGGACTACAGCCCTGTCAACACAGAAAGGAAGGAATTGCACAGAGCACCTCAGTATTGCCACACCACTGGCCTCGTTCACAGTGCATGGAGCTTCTCCTTCTCCACATTTCCTCCTTTCAGATCCAACATCACCACCTGGGGTGTGAACAGGTAACATGGGAGCACTGCAGGCAGGAAGGGCAGAGAGGAGCAAAGCCCAGCCAGCAGTGCCCTCACCAGCTGTGCTCCACACGAGGCACATGGACAGCTCCAGTGCCTTCCAATCTCCACTCAGCAGCAAGTTACAGTGCTTTATCTTCAATTTCCATTCACTAGCAATAAAAATAGATAGATTTAGCCATCAATCTCCAGTTAATTACACACAGATTTTCCCAGCCCAGCTCTCACCCTTGCCTAGCACGGGCAATTTTTTCCAGTATTCAGCCTTTTTGCTCCCCATTTCAAATGTTGGATGGGGAGCCTGCTGTGAGAGCAAGCCTTGCACAGAGACTGGGCACTGTGCCAAGGCACCCCATCTGTTAGTCTGGACAGCTTTCCAAGGAGCCATGAAAACATGAAAATACCCTTGATATTAACTGACCCAGCAGGATTTGAAATAAGGCCTAGAAGCAAAGGCTTAGTCCCAGCTAAGAGCGCATCACGTACCTGTGCATTTTCCTGCTCCTGACTTCACCACCCTTCCATCCCAACACCGGTCAGGACTTAAAGCAGGTTACAGTAACAGCTGGCAACTTCTTGTCTTGCTACCTCCGGATAGCAAAGCATAATAATAATAATAAGCATAATAATAATAGCAAAGCTATCTGGGAAGAACTATAGCTCTTGGAGTGAACCCAAAAATTGTTTTGGCTGCTACTGAGGACCACATGTCTTTTACCAGCTCCTCCATCCTGGTCTAGGTGCCTCACCTGAAAAAGAGGAGCAGATAGAATTGCTACCAGCCAACACCACAGAAACTGGTCCTCCAGTCTGTCCTTTTTTTTTTTTTTTAGGCTATCCTGAGGAAAAAAGACAGCATTCATTTAGGGCATGCACCTCTCCAAGCACAGTATCTAGCAAGGCTACTAGTGATCAACAACTGCAACAAAATTCATGGTTCCTACCATTGTGTCAGCTGGACTTAAAGCTCCAAAGTATTTCATTTTAGGAACACACCAAAGGTATGAAATAAAAGGGAACCAGCAATACACTTTAATAGAGGATCAACATACATTATGTAACACTGTACTGAGACAACACAGGCAAGGCTGTCACAAAAACATAGGCACTACTAGTATAGTTTTAGATTACAAGAAACTGTAATTTGAAAGCAGATGTGGAACAGTCACATACCCCCTTACATTCAGCCACCATGGCCTGAAGGTTATGGGAGGCAAATCAAACTATCTTGGAAGTATCCAAGTAACAGACTCGTGTACCAGAATGACCAGAAGACATCAGGTTCATATTAACTTTTATTTTCATTTATGTACAACTTAAGAAACAAATCCCAGATTGAAAAAGTTCATAAGTCATCTTGAACAACACGACATCGACATACCTTTGAGGCAGCAAATATTACTCCTATTAAGGCTCTCATGAAAGGATGGATACCATGCAAATGCAATTAAAGAGTACATTTCAAAATATGCAAACTAAGTTCAACTTTAGGTCTTTCAGGAAAAGAACATATCAAACATTAGAACTATGAGCCACGGACGTATTTACATACATGCTTGAAGTATGTGTGGACCAGGTAAAATTAAGTAAAATGTAACAATTGTCAACCTCTCTTTAGTCAGATCAGAGCTACAGTTGGTGATCAATCCCTTCCAGCATCACAAGTGCCAATGTGTGCACCAACCTCATCATTTTGCATTCACATAAACTGGTATTGACTGCAAAACTCCACCTTTCTTCAACTGGTAATGCTTTGGCATTTATTTCTCATCACTGAAAGTACTTCGTCCCCCTACTGAACGTGGGCAGGAGGCATGTACAGAGAGTGCCTGTAACACAGCAGCACAAAGCAGCAACTGCAGGCACTGCACAACAAAGCTACTTCCATTGATGCCAAACTCATTTTTGCTTTTATATATCCTTCATATAGCTACAAAGCTACAAATATATATGAAGAATATATAAAAGCAAAAATCAGTTTGGCAACACCATCAGGCACTTAGATTCTGATTAATTTCTGTATACTGTACTCCTTGCTCATCATCTCAAAGAGTGATAGCTGCAGTTTTTTTTAAATCCTAACCAGCATTAGCACTAATCAAACAGCAATGCTAATCTACAAGAAAAAAAATTCTTACTTAATATTTTAGTATAGTAACACCACTTGTGCAAACCAGCATCTAAAGATGGTCTAATATTACCAGAAAGAAGAAAGTTCATTTCTTCTGTGTCATTATAGCAAACTGAAATTAAAAACAATGAAGGTGGCTAGCAGCATTAGGTTTTTGGTGTCATCACTAACGTAACTCAAAAATAAAAGGACTAATAAGTTGGAAATGTTGAATATGTGAAAAGGAAACCACCACAATCGCTGTGACCTCTCCCAGGATGTTACGTGCATTGCCTGGTGAGTCAAAGGTGCTAGGTGACTTTCTTCAAGCCTGATGTTTACACAATCAAATTTTACTTGACCACTGAAAAGGAACTAAATTAGCTTTCAAAATGTTTTATCTTGCAGTATTTTTGGCAACTCTAAAATTGCCTAAAGGCTCAAACTTTTCAGAAGTTTTCTGTCGCACAACATTCAGCACTTACTAATTTCTTACAAACAGTATTCCTCGCCTCCAAAAATAGCAGTTAAAAGAAGAAAGATTCTTTCATTTCTGTCACCTAATTTTGAGTCACAGCAGCACGTAATTTAAGATACTGCTAGGCACACACTGTATGGGTATTGGCAACTGGAAGAATGAAAGAGGGAAAAGAAAGATCCATTTTTCTTTAATCCTGACCAGCAGCTGTTAGCAATTTTCTTTAGTTATCACTGTAGGACATGATGGATGGGAAGGCTCAGTCTGCTAGAACTGGTGTATAGTGTCCAAATGCTCCAAGGACTGCTGTTCAACAGCACATTCTGTTTAACTGGGGACTACAGACTACAAAAGGTAACAGATAGCTTCTCTGAAGAATGATAGATTCTCTCAGGAACTGTCTGATCAAGGGATAATATCTGAAAGAACAATTGCGTGATCTTTTGCTATATGGTTTGTGCATCGTGTCATTGAGAAGAATGAACATTAACTCAAGTGCTAACTCAAACCAAAAAAACTGCATAAAACAACATGTTGAGATATTACCATTTTAAGACTTTCCATACACTTTGCAACACAGAGAAACCGGATACACAAAAACATGCAAGTCAAACAAAGCTAATCTACAATAAACAAAACCAGAATACACTTATTTCAAGACTTAAAACATTAAAATATTCATCCAATGCTAAATAGGAGCAATAGAATAAGCTCTAGACCTAGCCATGGAATTCCATAAACATTTCAATTGGCTCTTTCAGCCTTTATTTCCCATCTCTTTTAACTTGTTTTTATCATTTCAGGCCATAAACTTAGTGAGTGGCACATGAGCCAAAATGCAAATGTAAATAAGGCATCTTCCTCTCTCTATTAATAGCAATGCTCCTGGGATTTGTGGTTATATATGCATGTAGCTGCACAGCCTTTTTCCATAATTACATGGGATGCCCTCCTCCCAAGGATAAAGCAGGATGTTAACTGCTCCAAAAGCAGAACCACATTCTGAGGAGATATGCTTCTTTCCTGAGCACACCTATCCCACCTGGTTGCACACTCATTTAAGAGCATGCTCTGACTCCTTTGACCAAACTCCTGCCTGAAGTTGTGCCCCACCATTATCAGATGTACCTCTGAACTCATCAGATGAAGTTCAACAGACAAATACCAAGTCTTACAAATATAAGCCCAGTGAAATAATTAACATGGTCCCTGGACAAAAGCTACATTCCAAAATACAGAATCTAATCCTTTTGAAATGCTCATCCAATCACCACACCCATTTTGCCCCAAACCTTTAACAGACACTACGAAAAAAGCTGGAAATTCCCCATCAAACTTAGAGATACTAGTCCCAGAAAATTTCAAAGACATACCAACATATTTTAAATGACATAGAAGAATATGGGCAGAGCTCAAGAACTTTAAGTCCTATGTTTTACAAACACAGAAGAAGGTAGCCAATGCAAAGCACAAAATACAAAGAGTAAAGAGGTTTCTTTATCTAAAAACACCTCAAACCACTGAAGGAAGCAAACTGCACTAGAAGAAGTTTACAAGTAGTCTTCAAGGGAAGTACCATGTAAAGCACACTGCATTAATCTAGACCTGACATTATGAGGGCATGTCTCACTGTAGCAAGGTCTGTACTAAACACCAGATCAGAGACTGAACATTAAAGTAAAACATCAGATGTCACAGCCACTGTTCTACTGATCTGGGAAAGGCAGACTCCAAAGTGAGCAGGAACTGTGAACCTGCTTAATAAAGGCCATTCTTGCAAAGTCAAAAAATCATACATCCAACACTTTCATCCCTTTATTAAAATAGTAATACTAAAAAGGAGCACTCCACAACATATCCCCATTGCTTCTGACTGACATGTTGAATAAAAGGTAAAAGAACTTTAGCAGAGATAATTAGAGCAACAAAGATCTTTCAGCAGAAGGCAGCAGAGCTGAGGAGCCTACCAACCAGAGAGTGAACTATTTTGTTTGCTACTTAAACAACCAGAAGCTGTGAGTTGACTAATTCCTTTTATGAGGCATAGAAAAGTTTTCATCTAGAGGCCATTCTGAGAAACACCTCACTCTGTGTTTAAGCATGTGTCCCAGCAGAAATCACTGATAAAGAAAAACAAAAGGTGTGTATTTGATGGGTTTCCTTCTGAACATTTCAGAGAAAATGTCCATTTAATGCCGAGAGCAAACAAGGATGTCAGTCTAATTAGATTTTGTACTGTCATGCTCCTGATCCTGTCTAAGTACTCCTCTGAAAACAATCTGATTGATGATGAAGGCACAATTATACACACCTTAACATTCTCTCTAAATGTAGCTATGCAAAAAAGGGAGAGAGAATAGGGAAAACAAAGGTGAAGTATATTTCTCTCCAAATAATTAAGTCAGTTTATTTTCCAACAGCCATATAAATTTAAAATATGAAACAACAATAATACAGCTATAGAATCTAGGTTTTCTTTCAAAGCAGCAGCATATAAAACATATAAAAGCTAAAACCTCAGCACAAGCTTCAAAAAACCAAGGACTGAGTGAATTTTGCCAAAGACATGAAACTCACAAAATACAGTACACAGAATACTGGAATGCGTAAGATATAAAGCTACACATTTTAGGTAAAGAAAGGCGTTGTAAAGGATACAAAATTTGCAAAATTAAAGCATGGGACTTGGGGAAGAGTACCATGAATACAAAGAAATTGGCAATTAATACACATAGATGGAGCGAAGAAAGTGGCAGTTACATATTTAGCATTCAGTTTTCAGGTTCACGACTTCACTTTCTTAGCATCTTTTTTTCCAGAGCTCTCAGCAGACAAATCTGCTTTTCTCTTCTGTGACTAAAGAGAAAAAATAAGTATAAATTTAACAAGATGGTGGCATTGCAAAAAAAAACATTTAAATACATAACTGACTATTCAGAAGGGAATGTACAACCCCAATGCATTCTAGATTTCAGTTCACCTTTGTCGGATATAAAGGAAAGGCAAACATTAATCCCTGATATAGACACTTAATTCTCCTACCCTTTTTATATCCTTAAAATCATTACATGGTCTCAGTGGTGCAGGCATCACACATACCATGAATTGGATGAAAAGATCAGGACCTTGACTTATACACAATTCTGTTCTAAAGATGACAAGCCTTCCAAATAAAAGAAGCACTTTCATGTCTTCTTCCAGCAACTACTATGTAGGGGAATAGAAAATCTCTAAGAAACTGAAGCAACATGCAATGTATATAAGTAGGCAGAAATTAGGCAGTGCAATTTTCTAAAAAGAGTCTTCCTCTGCTACTTAAACAAAAGAATTCTCAAAAAAAAAAAAAAAAAAGCCCCCAAATACTATGCATTGGGAATACCTGCCTAAGCAAATCTAGGAGAGCTGTGAATAGACAAATATTTTGGTTTAATCTCTCCTCATGGTTTCTACTAATGCAATCAGTGCCCACAATTATCTTTTACATTTTAAAAAAATATATATATAATTGAATTCAACACCACTGGAATTAAAGTAAGTGCTACTAAACATACTGCTGTAACTTTTGCTCCTCTTTTCTTCTTTTCAGCTCTTTCTTTTTCTTCAATTTCCATATTTTCTTTTTCTATTAACGATATGAGAGTATTGCAACGTCTCTGAAACTCCTAAGGAAAGAGAACACATCAAATTTTTAAGTAAATTATAAAATTTCCCTTGCTTATATAAGTATGTTCAAAATCCTTTCATTTCAAAGCACTTACGTTTTCCTAAAAGATTCAAACACACTAATCATTAGCTTAGTTACTATTATCTGTCTTTCCCTCAGTGTAACCTTTAGAAACAGGAAAGGATTTACTGTCCTCCTGACAAGGAGTTTTCAGGATTCTGTCTTCCAAACTGACATTCCAAAGACTGATGTGATCTTTCATCTTGGTTAATGAAGCAAATTACAGCCTACCAGCACAGTATGCCAGATTTTAAGAAAGAGGTCTTCAGGCATGTCTTTAAAGCAGACAGAAAAGGAAGCAAAGCTATCTTAAGCAATACTTTTCTGTGGCAAACAGACTAGGGAGGATTTTTTTTGTGAAAAGACACAGTACAGCTGCAAATTGGCTAAAAATCTATTCAGTCTTAAATTGTAAACTCACTGTTGTATTTTCATTCAAACAGGACCCAAGAGATAATGCTTTTAGCATCAAGACTTACAAGCTATCAGGACTAAATGCCATAAGGTTGTTTACACATTAAGAAGTATTTCCAGTACAACTCCAAATATCTGCATTGCAGTTACTAATGGCTGGCTTGCTTAATAGAACTCACTTGACTAGGACAGTTTCTTGTACCCCATTTAAAAGAAAAAGATCTCTTACAAAACACCTAACACTGCCTATTTTTGTCATAATTATTCAGTATATTCTATGTACTATAGAGAACATGATTCAATGGGTTTTTCTTTCCAACTCGAAGTGGGAAGCTCTCTTCTGAGAAAAAATGCCCAAAAAATATGTTTCATCTCTGCTAAACTGAATGAAGCCATTTTTGAAACATAGGCTATACTAGAATTACCTAGTAGCAGGTATCTTAACCTACAATGGATCCATTTGCAATGAAGTGAACAGGTGACCTTTTTGCCCAGAAATTAGCCTCTATTTTCTCAGCATCTGTAAGCTGGATACTGCCCTAGCCATCATGGTCCATCATGGATAAGACAGCCTCTGCTTTCCTGATCTGAACCTCAAATAGGCAGGCACGTGACTCATCTTTGAGACATTCAAAGCCTCAAGCTTAACCACATTCTGAAGTTCTACAGTTTCCACAGATTGCTCTACAAAAGATACTCCATGGCCTTAGGCAAAAACTGTGTCTTCAGAATGGACACAGACAATCCTACCACCACTTGAATTCTTTATCAGACACACACACAAAAAAATCCTGAGGACATTTTTCTTTACAAGTCCCTTCCAGAAATGTTCCAGTGTCACGCTTGTAGCTTCACCAACAGAGTACTGTAATAAGTCACTTTTATCACATCCCCGTAGCAATAACCCCACACCCTCCAGTAAAGGTTAAACCACAATTAGGGTGATATGTTTGTGCCCTGGTATGTGACAGTCCTCCTGGAGCTAAAATACTCTCACTTCAATCAATCAACTCCCTCAAATTCCACCCAAACAACATAGTTTAGATAAAAAAGCAACAACTCTGAGCAAACTTGAGTTCAAGCCATCCCAATATATACTGCAACCTCAAACACAGAACAAAAGAGAGCCTCTGTCCCAAAAACCTACACTCTACAGATGAACAGAGACGAAAAAAGACCAAAATAGAATGATGATTGTCAACATGCCAGAAGTATTTTACATCATTTAAATTTGTGTATATTGCACTCAGACTTAGGAGCTGAGATAAAAAGTGATGACAAGCTGCTTCATCATCATAACCTGGACTTTTTCTAACATATGAGAAATGGGATTGTGTTAAAACAAGCAACTAATCTGAAAGGACTAAGAAATAACCTTGATCCACTTGCCTAAGGCACTCAAAGATCCTCCAATTTCCACAAATGCTTGCATAAATACATACATTTATAAAGTGTTCAGGCTCATGGTTAGACTTTCCAGATGGACTACTGCCCCAAAGCATCTGCTGTGGACAGAGGATGGACTCAAGAACCATTTTCTCAGAATCACAGAATCAGTTAACAGTAAGATGTGACATGCACACAGGTTTCTTTTACATCTACCATGAAAAATAATCTGAGTGATAAATCCTGCACTAAGCTACTGAAATTTCAATATGGATTACTGCATGCCATTTTAGTACTACAAAAATACACTTATTTAAAATGCCTTGCACTTTCAGAGATGACTTTTTATTCTGTGTGGCCTGACACTTTTCTCTTTTGGATGGAAAGAGAGAAGATATACTTTGTTCACCCCCTCACAGCTATAAAGACCTGGATTGCAATAAATAAGATGGGAGCACTGAACCATTGCCTTCTGCATGGCTGGAGGCAGAGATGCTGACTTGGGAGCAAAGGCAGCCCTCAGCTCTGTCCACAGGCCTGGGTATTCCTGTATTTACTAAGAAGTCATTTCTCTTATGCTGGGGAGTGTTTGCAGAAAGCTAAAAGAGAATATGCATAATTTATGACTTCAGAGAACCGATACATGCTTCACTACTGCCATGATATTTTGCATGGACAGAAATTAAAAAAAAAAACCAAACAAACCTGTGCTCAATATAAAAAGAAAAAAAAAAAAAAAAAAAGAAAAAATTACGATCTTAGGCACTCATGGTATCTTTAAGAATTTACATTTTGGG
Source organism: Vidua chalybeata (assembly GCF_026979565.1). NCBI lineage: Eukaryota > Metazoa > Chordata > Aves > Passeriformes > Viduidae > Vidua > Vidua chalybeata. The sequence goes on along the minus strand of NC_071543.1, from coordinate 8,791,222 downwards.
TAAACCATTTGATTTTGAAATAATTAAGTGAAGCAGGATTTGTTTTTCAAAGAGAAATCTTCAGGAGAACAAACAGAAATTGTAAGACGGAAGATAAATTAGCTATTTATATGGAATTCAAGAGACATCTAGTGGTTAGAAACAAAGTTTTCTCAAAGAGCCTGCTAAGCCCTTTTCTGAATTATGCTGCCCTTTTTATCTTGTTTCATATGAGTTTAAATGATCACATGTGAATTTCAGCATTTTAGGAAGCCTTCTCCACTTTCATTTATTTACTCCTCTATAAATATTTGTATTTACACTTCATTCATTGTTATTATCGTGTGATTTTCCAGCACATTTCTTCACCAAAAAAAAAAAAAAAATATCACCGAACTGGTACAAAATGGACCCATAGAAATTAACGCCTCCACACATCTCAGGACATTAAAATATATCAGCTATATTACTAAAACATACAGAGCATGATAATTCAGAACATTTCAGAAAATTAAATACACATTGAAAGTGAAAGATTGTTTTAAGTTTGTATTTCCATTATATTCTTTTTCAACTATGTAGTAGCAGAATAACTAAAATTATTAATGGATAGAATTTTAAAAGAAAGTCCCCAAAGTTCCACTATATTCCCAGTGTCTCAGTTTCAGCATTAAGACACCACAGAACATATTTCTACACTTAAGCAAATGATTTCTATCCCCTTTAAAGAAAAAGTATACTGAACATAAGGATCTGCAAGACTTAAATTGAATATTTAACTCTACCCCTGACAACTATATATCAACTAATATTAAACACTGAGCTACATTTTTAATTTCTAGTACCCATTTCTATGATTTATTTAAATGGATTCCTGCACAGACAGCTTAAAAGAAACTCCTTAATGTGCTAAATACTGCAGGCTTCTCTCTTTATGGACATAATTTTAAAGTCCAGTATTTCTTCAAACACACATTTTAGTAAGAAACACTTGTAATTCTTTTTAATTAAGGGCTAACTGCTGCACTATGCAGAAACACTTCAACTGCAGAAATAGCAAGTAAAAAGTGTATTGCATAATTATAAGTAGTATTGGGAAGAGCAAATATACCCACCTGTTCAAATACACATTTTAAATATTTTATTTTATGTTTTATCTCTTCTTAGTACATACCCAGAACTCTGAAAGAACATTCTTTCAGACAAACAAATCCCAAGGTCAGGAAATAAAGACAAACAACAAGAAGGAAAGAATCGAGCAAAAATTTTGGGGCAGATCCAACAGCTTTTTACCACTGAAAGAGTCCCATATTCTGATGTTGGCACCTACATACCTTAATATTTGCAATCATTAAAGCTTCTGTTAGTGTTATCAATTCCTGCTTAATGACTAAATTAAAAATTAAAGGCTCTACTCTAAAATTCTGAGTACTAGTCTACTTGCTACTAACCTTGTATTATATTCTCTAAATAAAAACAAAATTTTCAGTGAAGTATAACTAAAGAAATTTAAGCATTTGCGTGGGATAATCCACACTCACAACTACAAAGTGCATTTTAAAGCTATTGCTTCAATGATTAATTTCTATGTGAATCACTAACTTTCCTCATGCTGTTAGAAATTAAATACTGCATTAGAAAAGCTGCTCCCTTCTCCAAGTATATTATTCAGATGTCTTCAGTCTTTAATATTATGGAATAACTCTAAAAGAGTCATATTTTAAGAGACATTGTTTAGTAAAACACTCAGTTTGCAATAAAAGTAACAAGGATATTTGTAAGTCTAGTCTACCTCTGCATTAATACCTCTGGGTAACATGGGACTTTCAGTCTGGCAGGTTTTCTAATCTGTGTTCCAGCTGTATTGCATTTTTTCTATACTAAGGCAAAAGGTTACTTTAAAAAAAAACAGAAATGAAAATAAAACCTGAAGTTATTCTTTCAGCACTTGTTTCCTAAACGAATTTTATGTGGTGGTGCTTAACAAAGAACAAGGTACCTCATGCCATGTCATGCCTAGCCCCTGGAGGTGGTACCTACCATGGCCGTTCTGGATTTGATAAACCAGTCGAACCGGAACTGAGGGGCGTTGCGCACGCACTGCCTCAGCTCCTCGTACACGTTTTCCTTGTCAAAGCCCATCTTGTGTAACATACAGATCAAAAACCTGTCTTCTTCTTCCGTGTAATTTTTCCCTTTGTTTGTTCCATACTGAATACGCAGCTGATGAAAAGGTGCCTTGTATCTTGCAATCTGAATGCAAAACAAAAATAAGGACTAATAAACATACAATGCTACATCAAGGAATCATTACATGATACTGTAGATCACTGAGAGATGGTGTACTTCCTATGGTGCATAAAAAGACAGAACTCTCATCCCCAATTATTCCTTTTCTGAAGGAATTTTTGGAAGAAGTCAGCTACAGAAAACAAAAATAATTACTAGAATAATTACTTTGGCATCAAGGGCTTTCTTGATACTGATCCTCCTTTGAATTCTTGCCTCTCCTCGTTCAATTTGAGCCATAATCCTCTCAATGTCCTGTAGTTCATTACAACGTTCCCAGAAAACAGCTAAAAACACAGAACAAAATTGTTAAATATAATCTTTTTCTCTGCTCTTATGACTTTACTGTTAAGAACCTCTGGCAAAACAAAAAAGAATTTAGCTTGTGGTTCCATTAAATCTTAAACAGCGAGCTAATGCTCTCCAGCTTAGTGTGCTAGCCAAAACATAAGCCTGCACTGACTCTTTATTCAGTATCTTTAAAAGTTAACTGTAAGTGAAGGCTTAGTAAAACTTCTAACACAATTGCATGCAGCATAATTAATTGTAAAATAAATTCAACACTGAAGGGAACTTTTGCGGAGCTCTTCCTTTTTAACTACAGGAAGAACATTGCAAAGTTGATTTTATGAAGGTATTTAGTAAAATTACATCCAAGGCTGAAAGAGGAAAAACTCTCAAAAGCACTGTGTAAATACAAAAGACAAGATACAGTGTACTAGGTAAAATAGCAGAGATACAGCATAAAGAATCACACTGGCACTATAAGGCAAATGCACAATTTCACAACTCCATGTTGTCAGTGAGAATTAACTGTATCAAACTGTAAATCTTGACTAAGGAGGGCTAAAGGCAGCTGTAGGTGTTAGTTATATGCTACAAAATCAATGTTTTAAATAGAATTTAGTCTCCTGAAAAAAAAACAATATTGCATACTTTAACAAAAAAAAATTCTTAATGCATCCAAATTCTCTATCTTGTAATTTTAAAAGAACATGTAGCAAAAATCATGGTAATACTCTGGTATTAGGAAATAAATACATTTCAAAGTATCACAAACCTGAGTACTCAATGACCTCCTCAGGTGACTTTCCTTCCACCTCACGGGCAATATTGTCTATATCATCACGACCATATTTCTCATTAGCTTTAATAAACTGGTTAAAATCCCTTTTATTCCAGTTTGTAAAACCCTGTAAGCAACAAAAGATCAAGAAGGCATTATCAGGTCGAAGGGAAGCACATTCCCAAATTCTGATTTATGTATGTATCATTTGCTCCTCTGCAACATCACATAATTACAGTGGCTAATGACCTTTCAGTATCTCCATAAACTTGTGTTATCCAGGGCTTATTACTGAATCTGTAACTAAAGAGTTTTTTTTGAGCATGACTGCACGTGCATTAGTAACAGCTTTTTATCCTTTCTTTTTAAAGTTTTTGTGATACTTCTCCAAAGAAACAAGCTCAGTGACAGTCACACTTCTGCAGATACAAGCATCACACTTCAGAGGAGTACAAGGTGCAGCAATGCCTGTGTCATCATAAGTTCTTAGAGCAGTGCAAGTATCTAAAGCAAGAGCTCCTACTTCAGACATTTACAAACCTGGAACCAGACAAACAGCTGGATAAAAGCATAAGTATGTCAAGAAAAGATCTCTAGTCCAAAAAGATGCAATCAAATGGAAACTCTAAAGCACTGTCAAAGAGAGAATTTTTTATGTAACACAGAAATCCAAAACTGAACAAGTGAGATGCAATGCACAAAAACATCATCCAAGAAAGAGATGTTACAATTCAAAGACAGGGAAAGCAGAAAATGACAACAAACAAGACAATCACATGCCTGGGCAATAATCTGTAGTGCACTGAGTCTCCTTCATCACAGAAATGTATTTACAAGGAACTCTGTCAGCTCTCCAGCTGAATAAGCTCACTCCACAATTAGCATGTTCAGACATATGTGAACTAACATACAAGTGTCTAACATACACAATACAACTATTTCTTTTTAATCATTAACAGCAGTACTGATATGCATATCAGCACCAGCTTAAATATTTCCTCTGCTATATACAGGTGAAATTAATGGCGAAATTGTGACCTTGGAATTTTCTTCCAAGGTACACCATCCCCAATTCTTCTAGAGAAAATTTTCTGAATCAAAAAGTCCTGTTACTCTGAACACGCCTTTCTCCTTAACAATCAGTTTTTAATAAGCCCACTCAGCAGGATAATCAGCCAAAAGATCAAGAAACAAGTCAGTGACATAAATTCAGTCCCAGTATAAAAAGAACATGCCTAAAAGCTCGACTGGGACAAAAATTAATGGATGTGACATGCCTTAGACACCTGCATAAACACCATGTATGTTGACTCCGGCTTGTCCTGATTCAAACCCTTTTTGATTTAAAATCAACACACAGGCTTTATGTACAAGGAAGCCACTGATTGGATTTCTGCATGTACTGCTGGGTAGTACATCTACTATACAAGCTGTTGCCTCAGAAATGTTCAAGGACTTTCAAGGAGACCATAGAGGACTAAAATGTAAACTTGAAGGACAGGAAAGGTTCCTCAAAGCAAAACCAATCAGTATCATTACATGTTCTGTGCTTTCTTATTTCAGTAACATCAGCATAGCTTTCCTGTGTGTATTTACCATTACTTATATTCCATAGTAGCAAAAACATATGATGAAATACTTCAACTGACTTTATTTTACCTGCGTTAGAAGCTTTTCTTTCTCTTCACTTTCCTCAGTATTCAGAGGCATAGACTCATCTATCTTCTTTTGTTCCTCTTTTTGTACCTGAGCTGCATTTGGAAGGTCAGGATTCCTGGGGACCTAAAGTCAGGGGTATCAAAAAGCAGTAATGCAGCAATGTTATTTCAAAGACATCATTTTAAAAGCACTGATCTGTACAAGTTACCAAATGTGTTCTACCTAGATTCAGATCTTATTGCCTAAACCCCTCCTCCCAAAAATAGGACTGGCTTTAAGTTCTAAGTTTGTTATGCCCTGAACCCACCACTCCTGCACACAATGACCTCGGGAAACTGTGAGAGGCTGAGCTGTCACAGCTCACTGATTTCAGTGGTACTTTTCACTACCAAAGGCCCTGCTTTCCTACATTCATTGGTTTACAATGTTTTGTAACTGCAGTGAAACACTAAGTTCTGCCAGTAAAGCCATGCACACTGCCCAAGTAAGGACCAGACACAACATGTTGTAAACAAGAACAAGCAACATTTTATCTGTCCCTCTCCACACTGACCAATTTAGTATTTGTGACCTTTGACTGTACTCCAATTCCACTGCACACAACAGCAAACAAGTCAGAAACCAGTATCCAGTAAAGGTTTAGTAGACCTTACTTATTCCTGCAGCAAAAGGCAGTGGAAGGTAAGAACTGTTAGGCCGTTTTCAATATATAAGAATTTAAACCAGTAAAGTTGAGAAGATTTAAGACTGATGCATAAAGCTTGGTCTCTGCCTATTGGTTACCTTCTGATATTAGTTATGGCAGTTTTTAGTATTTATAATAAACTCTCTTCAGATTGGAAGTTATACTTCCATTTCAAAGCTAAACAGATTTCATTATCTTTATCACTTTCCCCACCAGTAAACTATCATACTAACCTTTTAAGATAACAATTATTCATGTTCAACCTTTCCAGGCTGACAGGTTTCCGTAACAGGTCTGAAACACCTCTTTTTACATGCATATTGTCAACATTAGCAATTCTCTCATCCTTCTTTTTTTGAGTATTAATTGAATAAATTCTTTCCCTAAACTAACTGCATACATATCTTAATTGTATCCTGACATCCCCATGAATTTATTTTGGCTGCAAACAAGATTCTAAAAAAATCTTCTACTTTTTCTTTAAAACACATTTTGCTAATATTAATTCTACTCTCACCAATTTTCTATCTGTTGCTTTGTATGACAATTTTATGTTCTCCAACACATTTTCAGGTGATTTTTTTTTTCTTGCTGCAACCTGTCACAAAACCTGAGGCTTTTTAAAGCAAGTTACAGGCATGTGTGGCTAGAATAAAGAATCTATTTGGTTTACTCAATCAATACTGGCCCATGTGAGGATAACACAATCTGTTCACTGCTTGTCCAGTAATGTCAGCAGGGAAAAGGGAGAAATTCAGCTAAGGCACAGTAAGAAGAAAAAATAAAAGGAAAATCGAGAAATCTGTTGTCTTGTTTCCTTTTTGTAGTAGTAATACATTCAGACTTCTCCACACCTTTAAACCTTTTATATCCTATTCAAATCCAAAGAAAACTGATGTCATTTTAATTACCTTCATATCAATACAAAGTCATTATTATCTTAAGTTATTTTCTAAATAAGACATACAAAAGTTTTCACAAAAAAATCATACTCTGGACATAGACTTTATATTAGCCAAATTATCCTCACCTTAGACCACATGTCACACCTTTGGTTTTGAACTGTCTTTCCTTCTTCTACTCTATTTTATTGTTAGGAATCCACCACAAAACACAAAGCTACACAGATGTAGAATTTTTAGTGAAGGAAAGAACAACAGATTATTTTTTCTGCTCCTCAGTGGAACAGAAACAGAATAGAGGCTTTAAACCATTTCTTTCACAATAAATTGACAAGCCAAGGTTGCAACAAATTTACAAAATGGAAGACAAATACATTTCACTGATTTGAAAAGAAAAAATATGCATTACCTTATATCCTATAGTTTTACGGTAATACAGAATTTCTTTTTCCAGAAGTTCAAATAACCGTGGTGGGAAAAACTGAAAATCCTGAATATTTGGTTGTTTTGGAGGTCGTGGAGCCTTCAAAAATACACAGATAAATCAACATTTAAAAGCTTAATTTTTCTGCAAGTAAACTACCATAACTCAGCAGCAGTGGCAACTTATGACTTTGTAAATACACAGGGGTAGAGCCATGGATGCAGCATAGAAGAGAAGGAGCAAAAGAACAACATAAAACCCTTCCATACTTGCCACCTTCTTACCTTTGGAACTTTTGGTTCACTGACACGTAGGGCTTCTCTGAAATAAGCATCCACTGCATAATTGGCTTTGCGTTCTCTTTTTGGAGGCTCAATCCATTCCATCATGCTCAGCTGCACACAAAACAGAATAAAAAGCTACTTAAGTAACTGTTTGCTTCCCTAAAGTCACAAGAATAATGACTAATATGGCACTGCAAAATAGGAATGTATTTCTGCACAGCAAATCTAATGATTGTGCTCAATAATTTGGATACTACAATAGAGCTCAAAAATAAGCTAGAAATTATAGCTCATTATAACAAATGTTTAAGCACTTAAAAGATAATACACAAGACAAGTAAGGCAATGCAGTGGCAAGAACAGATTCTTTTACAATATTCTAAGTATTTCAGACACCTGAGTAGGGTTAGGACTCCATCTAACAAAACACAATGGAAGGAAGGGCTGAGGACTTGGGCTCTGAATGCTCTAATTTCTTGTGATATGAATAAATTGCTTCTCCTCTAAATATCACAATGACTAACCTCTATAAAGGCTACAACAGACAAAAAATCCATTAGCAATCAAATAATCTTAACTAAATCCTTAATGTTATTTCATACTATGCAGTATTTAACTCCCTTCATGTAATGAAATTATCAACACAAAGAATTTTATGTGTATACACACACAATGTACTATATTCTCATCAAACTATTTACTTTTCTAAATGTTTTTTCAAAATCAATAAAATCCAGAGTTAGAAGGGTGTTTTGTAGTTAACAAGTAAAAATTCACAAATCTGATTCCAGGTAAGACCTTAAGGACATCTTCAATATACATCTTGTACAAAACAGGGATGCAAAGGAAACACTGTGGGATTGAGTAATACCTCTTTGTATGGACGATCCTTCTATTATTAGGTAAAATCAATGTACAAACTAAAACCTCGATGGGGGCTAGGTTTCTTTCCTTTTGTTTTTTTTTACTTAGGGATTTTTTTTTTTCACATATGTTGCTAGGAAACATTAACAACGGGATATTTAAGAAAAAAGAAAGAAGTGGACAAGCTCAGGGGAGGAGGGCATCTGGTTGCACTTCTCTTATCTGGGAGTTTCTCTCTGAGGGGCAGAGATACCTTGGGAACTGGGCTGGTAAAAGAGGCTGGGGCAGCTGCAGGCTCCCTCTCTCCCAGCTTTGGAGGTTGGAGCTGCTGCTTGGGGGAGGGAATTCACTGCTGCTGCCGGAGCCCAGCCCAGAGCTGCTTCTTCTGACACAGGGTGAGCCTCTGCTTGTGAGAGCAGCCACTGAACTGGGACCTTATTGACACCTACTTCACTGAAATAGGGACCTATCCCCATCTGCTCGGGTGCCCGGGATCCTGAGCTCGGCTCTCCCTGCCCTGCTGGGGGCCAGGCTGCCGCTGCCCCTCTCCTGCTGACTCTTCAGCACTGCTCCGAGTTCTCGCTGCACTGCAGCCCTGCACCTCCTGCCTGCCGATACATCCTGCCAGCCCAGCTTGGTGCTCCTCAGAGTCCTGCTGGGCTCCGGGATCGGCTGCCCCAGGGTTTGTGGAGCAGAGCCTCTCCTCCATCCCTTCCCGCCCGGGCCGAGCCGCCATTGCCGCGTGCTCCCCGGGCCCCACAGCGCCCCCTGCAGCCGCGGGGGAATCACCGCACCTGCCCTGCCCGCCGGGAGCCAGCAGCGCCCCTGCTGGCCGTGCCCGGAACTGCAGCGCAGGGGAAGCGCCGCAGCCGAGGCTGTCCCTGGGCTCCTGGTTCTGCTCGCTGTTAACCACGGCTGCTGGTGTTGGTTTGCCTTGTTACACCTACCAGTAAAGAACTGTTATTCCTAGCTCATATCTTGCCTGAGAGCTCCTTAATTTCAAATTATAGTAATTCAGAGGGAAGGGGTTTACATTTTCTATTCCAAGGGAGGCTCCTGCCTTCCTCAGCAGACGCTTGTCTTTCAAACTAAGACAAACCTTCACTATAAAAATAGACTCAAGTCTAAGATCCACATAAAAAATTATTATCAGGCCTGTTTTTTCACCTTAGTTATGCAACAGCAAAATAATACTGACTGCAGCAGTATAGTACTGCTATAGTATATAGCAGTATAGTACGTGCAACACAGTGGTTCGTTATAGAAGGGATGACATCTGAGCACTGTTATTGGATTTTGCCATGAAAAAAACAGTGGGGCTGAAAGTAGTTTAACAAAAATTCAGAATATTAATGCTCAGGCAGAGCCAAGTGAATTTTTCAAGAGTACCTTACTTCTCTAGAATCTAGAAACCTTCATAGTCATAACATTTATAGTATGGCTTCTATGCTTGCACCTTTAAACTGAACTCTTAAATGCTACCAAAAATTACCTTCTGTTTTTCTCTATAATCTTCACCTTCAAAGTTGTATAAGCTCATCTCTGTGTCCATAGTGAAATTTCGTAGGGAGCTCTCTCCCATTTTCTGCAACCGTTCATTCATTTCAGCTGTCTAAAATGAGAGGAAGATATTTTTAGGCTCGCTCAAGCTATTTCATCTTTTCTGAAAAAAAACAGCTTTTATCATTACTACAACATTCTCAATATCTTTTTCTGATTTTAACTTTTACTTACGCTTTCTTCTAAAGAGAGATACCCATTGTCCTTTTCAGTTTAGAGCAATTTGACTTCAAGACTCTCCATTAAACTGAATTTATTATGCTGGGATGTAGTCCTACAAATGTAGAATTTAACTTGAAATTTTAAATTAAATTTATGCCCATCTCCTTGGAGCTGAAATGGCAGTTCATTTTTTCATAGAGCTATCTATTACCTAATGAAGTACCATAAAGACTTTGTGCCTGTCCAAATTATTGGCAGTGCTTATGATGCACACAGCATGAACCTTGAAAATAATTACAATCACTAATTCTACTTCTTCAAAACTTCCATAATATTTAAAATCTGCACAAATAATAAAATAGATTTACGTAATCAGATCTCATTCCATTTTGTGCATAGGTACTTTGAATTCCATATTAAACAGTTCTCTAACCTTCTTTTCACCTCTTTCTAAAATAGTGGATATATCTTCTTCTGTCAGCTCACTATCTTTGGAAGCAAACACATGCGTGGCTCCGTGCCGGATCATCTGCAGCATTTCATCTTTTGCCAGTTTGTTGGACTGCTGGTCTATGAGCCTTCCTACAATCACAAGGAATATGTTGAAAGTTACAATATGGCAGTTCTAGTAGGATCATGAAAGCAGTGGATTTTTTTTACTTCACTGACAGAACAAGAAAGGAAAAACAGAACAACCATACAAAAAAAATACATTTCACTCAAGATGAGAATAAATAGAAATCAGAAACTTTGGGGAAAATGAAAAAAAAAACTTTGACTCAAGCCATAACAAAAAAGGCTTCATATTCAGATAATCCAAATTTTACATGTCAGATCTTATTCTTACAAAGTTAGCTGAACTTTTAAGGTCACAATCTTATCTCAAGACGAAAAATTACAAAGTACTCTATAATAACCACTAAGAAGTGCTTGACAATTTCAACATTCACAACACCAATTTCAACCTGATTTTTTAATTATTCTTCCCAAAATTTAACTGCTGTCCCAAAATTTCACTTATCCTATCTCTTCTCATGCTATCAAAATTTTGACCATCATCCTTTCAGTAGCCCACCCTTCAGTAAATACGAACAACCCTAAAAACTCAGCTTGAGTACCTTAGTTTTGACAAACTATTCCTCTTAGTGCTTCCAAACAAAAATACACAGAAGTGTTTTATTGTTCAGTTAACTCTTATGTGGTAAGAAGCATATGTATATTATTATTTCAACTGCCATGGAACACACCTGATTTTCTTTTTTTTTTTTTCTTTTTAACACATCACAAAACTAAGTAACATCTATTCAGCTGTAGTTTACTTTCCTCATTTAGACTCACTTTATGTCTACATTAATCAGGAAAACAGAATTTAAAAATAATTCGGCTGAACAAGTGAATACCTTGCACATTAAGCTGATTTAGTACACTGCTATTATACACAAGGCCTGCTTTCTCTAACACTGTACGTTTGTACAGTTATTTAACCATACTTTAAGGGACTGAACAATTCTGTTGCAGACAAACATATATAGCAGTTGATACCTTGTTGTATAACTATAGAGTCCAGTCTCAGTTTTATTTCAGCTCTTTCTACAATCCTCTCTTCAACAGTATTATCAGTGATAAGTCGAAACACCCGTACTGGTTTCTTTTGACCAATACGATGCGCACGATCCTAACAAACATAAATCAATGAGTGTTCAGCAACAAGAACTCACAAGCAATACACAGTTAGCTTGCAGAAACAGCAGCCTCAAACTAGCATTGTACTTCTTGGTCCCTTGCCTATTCAAAAGCACTGTAAAACCAGTGATAATATTTACTTATGCCTGGCTATTACACTTTTGAGTCATTCCATAGCAAGAAATGCATCTCCCTCATTGTAAATGAAGATAACTGAATGTCTGTCCAGACTGCAGCTGGGAAGTGGACATACAACAGTACAAACATGCATACATTTGTATTGCTTTCAAATGAATTCTCTCACTTGACAGAGGAAGTGATACTCTGCATCTCTGGCTTGAGCACATTAATTCCATGTGCAGAGTTCCTGCAGCCACAGCTCCAACAATGTGCTTGTCCCAAGCCAGCAAACAAGGTTTATCACTGACACACTATACTCATTTGTAACAAAACTTGTGTTTATCCTCTCTGGAAAATATGTCCTTTTAAATCAAAAAAAGTTAAACAGCTGTCCTTCAAGCTGTGGGTACCAGGATTTTCTCTTTAAACATGAGCTGTTAAACCCTTTACTCTCCTGCATAATATTCCTTTCTTCCTGAAAACCCTACTGAAGTTCACAAATCACAAAGTCTCCAGGAAGTTGCTCAACTACCAGCAGTCAACATGCATGTCTAAAGGGTGAGCTATTGATATTAAATACTTGATGTGTTGAAGTGCATTAAAAAAAATTTTAAAATTACAAACCACTAAATAAATACCCACCCTCCTAATCATGCAAGAAGGATCACATGAGTTTTATCCCACATGAAATAAATTACAGACTCTATTTTTTTTACATTCAGCACTCAGAAAGAGAAGATTTTAGTAGGTTTAACTCAAGGGTAACTTCCCAACCCAGCATCATCACCAAATGCCTTTACGCTTACGCAAAAACAAAAAGTAAAACCATAAACTTCCAAAATGAGAGAAATATAAGGCTGCATGCTTTTAGTTATCTGTTATTATTTTGGAAACAGTCCTCTATTATTCATTGACTGTACTCTTCTGAAAAAACAGAATTAAGAATAATTCTATACTTCTATTAACAATACTGATATAGTATTTTCATAGAAGTAATCTCTCATTATGAAATTAATCAAGACAAATATTTACAGGCAAAAATCTACAATTTCCTCCACAAATTCTGTTCATGCCCTTTTATTCAATTCTTTTGCTTCTTCATATTGTCTTGTGTATACAAAAAGTAAAGAAAAATAACAAAAGTGCAAGTTCTGAAAACAGTTAAACAAAATAGAACACTGACGACTTAAACAAACAAATGTGTATTAGGGAGTTAACTCACCATGGCTTGTAGATCTACTTGAGGGTTCCAATCTGAATCATAGAGAATAACCACATCAGCAGTTGCCAAATTAATTCCAAGACCTCCAGCTCTGGTACTCAGCATGAAAATGAATTTACTGCTGTTGGGAGCATTAAATGTGTCAATTGCTTCCTGAAAGGAAAAAAAAAAAGGTGTCACTGAAGTATCAGATATTTCAAACAAGTTTCCAGTATGTTGGTGGCTTTCCAATTAAATTTCTTTTAAATTTACACAGTTTTCATATAAAAAAGAATTTTATCAAAGTAAGAAACTGTATGTCTGGACAGGTGAGAAAATCCGTATTGACTCCACAATATACCGTATTTCTCATTTAGCTGAGGATCAAATGAAACATACTGTGGACTTAGATTAGGAAAAACATTCCCTTAACAGCCTTTGAAAAACTGTAGCATTTCTGCTTTACTTTAAACAATGATGTGGCTACATACCTATATGTAAATAATAACTTATTAACACAAAGGCTTTTCTTGTTTGCATACAACTTTCCCACCTCTCTTTCCTCATGTGGTGTCTGCCCATCAAGTCTGCAGTACTCATAACCACGCCACATGCAATAGTCTTCCAAAATATCCAGCAAACGAGTCATCTGACTGAACAGCAGAACTCTGGAACCTGACAGAACACAGAAGGTTTTGACATTCATTTTATGTTTTCACATGGATCTTATCACAGAGCTACTACAGAGCATGACTGAGAATTTATGTGAAATACTCTGTACTATGCCTAACTTATTAAGTCTTTCTTCTCAAGTTATTTTTCTGGTAGTGATTTAACCAATCAAGGGTATTACTTGATAAACTATAGAGGAGAAATATACAACCAAAGAAGCAGAACACTTAAAGCCATTGTAAGGAAATCTGGTGCCGACTGATGCACATAGATGAAATAATCCTATCATCAGAAATGTTCTTAGAGAAAGGAGAAGGGATGCTCTACTCTTCCTTTCCTTCTGCTTCTCCATATTTTTAGTCTTACTCATGATTCCCATAAGATTTCTTTCCCTTCATGTGTTAAGATCTACAGAAAATTAATTTTCAACAAAAACGTTACAGAAAGTGATGAATACAGTCACTACAGGAAAGGCTAAACCTGTGCAGTTTTTGAAAGATACTTTAACTTAGAAGGAGCATTCAAACCACTGCTGTCCATAAACAGTACTCACCCTGCTCTCTGAGTTTTGCCAGCAGCTTATCCAGAACTAACATTTTACCACTGTTGGTGATGAGATGAGTGTCAGTGGTGTAAGGAGGGCCTGGCTCAGCACCATCAAACAGGTAAGGATGGTTACAGCACTTCCGCAGCTGCATCAGAATATTCAGCAGACGCATCTTATCCATTTTGCCAGCTGAATTCAGGATATCAATATCTTTCATCAGAATCCTGGTATACCTGAGGTTTTAAGGGCAGTTTTGAACAACTTTTGGTTTTTATATGAATGAATGAATGAATGAATGAATGAATGAATGAATGAATGAAACCCTGCAATATCACCATTCTTATTTCTGGATGTGGGAGTTGGCTCTGTTTATATAACAATGAGCTATATTATCATGAAACATCTGACTGATAATAATGATTTCTAAATTCATGCCTAAATATGAAAGGGAATCTCTCTGCAAGTGACAGTGATCTGCCATTCACTGGATTCTTTTACACTTTCATTTTAGTAGTACAAAGTGGATTAAAAATATCACTTATTTAACAGAAACTGCTACACTGACCTGGCTCCTTTTCTCGTATCTCTTCTGGGTATGTAGCTCCTCAAGTTTTTATTTTTTTTAATTTCAGGTAAGACTTTTTGGTGCATACATACTTGGATCAAAGGAGGAAGCTTAGAAGGCATTTGGTCTTTCAAATAGACTTAAGGAAGGAAAAAAGTTTCTGCTTTCATCCTCCCAGTTCTTTTCATTACCCTTCCTGAGCTCTCTGAAACTTGTGCATTTTTTAGAAAAGCCCTAAGACAGCTATAAGCAATTTTCTCAATCTGTCTCAACATGCAATTGTAAGGAGGAAAAGTATCAGTGTGAAGAGCTATAGTGTTTATCAGAAAAGAATCTTACTTTGATGTAAATAACTTACCATTCTCTCTGCATTTTGCTGAGCCCAAGATAAATTTTTACTTCCTTCTTCGGAGGCAAACTCTTTTCTACTTCACCTTTTATGCGACGTAAGAGAAATGGCTTCAAAACCTACACAAATTAAAGATGTTTTACATAGATAAATGTATAAAATTGACTGCCACAAATACAAAACTAACAGATTCAATTATCTGATATTTATTCACAACTAATCAGTATCTACTGCTGTCATGGGGACTCCATGAGAAAAATTCTGCAAACAAAGTTGTCCAGCAATGACTAAACTCACACATAAATATGTGTATCCCTATATAAAGATTGCCATAATCATCCCAGTTGTTATCTTAAGAAGGGGCAAAACTTTTAAGTTTATAAAATTTAATCCTTTTTAACATAAGCCCCATTTCATTTCCACTAGCAGGGACAAAACACACCAACATTTCAAGAATAAGCAATGCATGTTGTAGTTTCTCTGACCTCTTTTGCTACTGCAAAAAATGTCTTATCTCATGCACAGTAAAACAAAGGTAAAGGAATGCCTTTATTCAGACTAGCATGATGTGTATCAGTGCACTTTTCACAATAATAAATGGTTTCAAAAAGATCTCAAAATTCTTCATTTTCATATTTAATGTTCATATTTTGTCTGCTTCAAACAGTAATACACAAAAAGTAGTACCTATGATAGGAAGCTTAATTCATTAAGATTCTGCTAGGCATTCCTGTAACTAAAGACCTTCATGTTCATCTTTTCAACTTTGAGATGAAGGGGAAAATAATCTGGTTTTCTTCTTTACAGTGTGCATGCTAATGATGACATGTGATTACAGCTTTAATTACTTACAGCATGAAGTCGTTCTACAAGTTTCTGATCACCGAGACAATTTTTAGTGTCAAACCATGAGTCAAAATCCTGTGGTGAGAAACAGCACAATTGGTATGAACAGTTTATCATCTGTACTTTTAAGAGACACATATTGACTCTCTTTCATTCCAACTGAGAGTGGCATAAATCTTGAGACAAATGACTTCTACGAAAGAAAAATCAGTCTGTAATTCTGTGCCATCTCCCTGGCACATTGTAACATTTGAGTCAAGTGCATCACTGCAGACAAAATACCATTCTACTCTGTTTAATAAGTTGTCACTTTCCATGCTCATCACTGCAGTGTCCAAGTGCTTCCCTTCAGTGCTTATGTGATGATGGGGCAAAAAGTTAAAAAAAAACAACTTCAATCCTTAAGAAAATTAGATGGACAGCAGAGCAAAAATAACATAAGCAAGTAATACAAGCACAAAGAAACATTAGCAGTAAAAAAGAAAGATTACTCAAGTTCTAAATTTAAAAAAAAAGGCTTATGCCTATTTGGATGCTTCATATTCTTGCTACTTCATTGCTTTCTCAAATTTTGCATAATTCTTGATCTATTTAAAGTACTGCATTTGCTATTAATGGTCTGAGGCCTCATCCACACCAGCAGAATACACTGTTTTAACTAGGTAAAGTAAGAAAAGTAGCCTACAGTAAGGCAGAGATCTTTCCCTGAACCTGGGTCATGCACAACGTCCATCTCCTACCAGGCTGGTCATTCCTGTCTTCTCCAGACAGCAGCCTGGGAATCAAAATAACAACACTGTACTTCCACACATCAACTTACATCGGCAGAATTGAAAACATCAGGTAAAAGGAAATTGAGTAATGCCCACAGCTCATGGAGGTTATTCTGTAAAGGAGTTCCTGTAAGCAGCAATCGATTCGTTGTCTTGAACTCACGTACAATCTCGGACAGCTGGAAACACAACGTAGTTATCAACACCATGTACACCAAAGCACAGTGAATCAGTTTTTGAAACTTAAAACAATGTCAATTAAACTTAGAGACAGTGAGCTACCTGTGAAATTCATATTTACCACCCAATAGCTTATTGCTTACGTTTTAAAAAAACACCACACCTAACACTTAAAACCTGCTCAAATCAGATCCATCTTTTTGTATCAAACTAACTTCCAAGTATCAAACAATTTCAAATTTACCTTAGACTTCTCATTCTTTATTCTGTGGGCTTCATCAATTACCAGGTACCTCCAGTTAAATTTCTTGAAGACTGATTTCTCTTTAATTACCATTTCATATGATGTAACACAAACATCCCATTCACCAGGCATCATAACATCACGGATAAATGCAGCCTAGAGGAGTAGAACTGGATTAGTAAACATTTATAAATATGAAGAATTTTTATGGCATTCAGGGAAAGCTGCCTCCACCACTATCACTGATGTACTAAACTAGCACACCAAAGACTCTGAAACATCTTCTCAGTAACTGAAAGTTACTGTAATAAAAGCCTTCAATCCTTTGGACTTCAAGCACAGAGAAAGCTGGAGTTAAGCAAAACACAAATTAGTTCCTACTCTAAATTAGCTGTTTTCTCTTCAGCATCATTTCTCAATTCAAATAAAGTACCTACAAACAAATGGGAAAAAAACCTTCTGAATTAACCTGTCCAAAGATACAGTCCACAAAAGCGTATCAAAACAACTTACATAGCCCACTCCCAACTACCTCCCTCCTCTGTCCCATCTCTGTTTTGCAAGGCACACATCAAAGCATATAAATCCTTTCACATGAAAGATCATCCCAAGGAAAGCCATGCAGACAGGTCTCCCCTGGTGCACCTGAGGCCATATCCTCTTGTCCCATCACCTACAAAAACAAGTTCCCTCAGCTGCTCCTCCTAAGCTCTGTTCCCTTCTCTGAACACACTCCAGCACCTCAATGCCACCAGTGCCCAGTACAGGGGTACCGTCATTGCTCTGGTCCTGCTGGCCACACCATGGCTGGTACAAGCCAGGATGCCACTGGCATTCCTGGCCACACTGCCAGCTCCTATTCCCTTTCTAGAGCCTTTCTACCCTCAAGCAGTAACAGGCAGCCATGCAATCCATATGAGCAGCTACAGAATTCACAGAAACATCCAGCTCATTCATCCCCTTCAGTCAGGAAAACATTCCATATCTATTTTAAGGCCTTCACAATGAAAGATGAAAAGCTGTACAACAGAATCCTAGTTAAAAGGCCAGGCAGGTTTATAAAATACAAGAGTGGGAAAAGTCACCTGAAAAAAGGTGAAGAGAGAGGTAACAAAGTGAGTGCAATAAAGAAAAATGAGTACACACTGCCATATTACAAATATGGAAGAGAGATAAAAAATAGGTGCAAAAATCAAAGAGAAAGACAACAGAAAAGCAGACAACTCAAAGGGCTGTACCCTGATCCCAGTCTATTATTTAATATACTGATTTTCAGTTTTTCCTCATAGTCACAAGCATAACATTTTGCATTTTCAACATTAATGTAGTTAAATATTACTAAAATATACTGTAATTAAGAAATAGCTCAGGGAGAATTCCATGTACCCAACTGATATTTTTGCCAAATAACACATATATTTCTGAAATGTAAAACACTTACTCTGGCATCTTTATCTCCAATAAGGCAAACAGCACGTAAGGATGGAACCCAGCGCTTGAATTCATTCATCCAGTTATGCAAAGTTGATTTTGGAACCAGGACCATGTGTGGCCCAGGAATGTTCCGGTAATGCTTCAGATAGCCTAATAAAGCTATTGTTTGCAGAGTCTTACCGAGCCCCTGCATTGACAAAGCGGGGGGAAAGAAACTTGCTGAAGTGAAATACCATAGAGAAATACTTTCAAACCACTTCCTTACTATGTAATTCTGCCATTTGTTTAAAGCAAACTATACAAAAAATGTTTGCAATAGAATTTCTTTCATTACAATTTCAGATTTAAAAAAACAGACTGCTGTAGAATGAAGCATACTACTGCACGTACATGAAACACTGTAAACATTTCAATGCTGTATTTTGCTCAGTAATTACCACAAAAAGATCCAAAAGATTACTGCTTACCATTTCATCTGCCAGAATGCCATTAACTCCATTTTCATACAATGAGATCATCCAGTTCAAACCTCTAACCTGATAATCTCTTAGTGTTCCTCCTTTCACATCTGTAAATGTAAGATTCCTCTAAGTAGAAAAATACTAATTCTAAGTAGAAAACTTTAATTGCAATCTGCTCAGATCTTAATTACATCAAATCACTCAGAGAACTGTTAACACCATGCTTACATGAAGGGGACTCCTCAAACCGAATACACACATTGGAGGTTTTCCGACTCTCAGACAAGAGCTCTTCATCCTCCTCCTGCTCCGTGCGCCTGTGGCGGTACCTAAAGAAAGAGCCCAACACTGATGTGAGAACAAAACCACTTCAAAACACTGCTACAAACTCCAAAGACAAATTACAACAGAAGCAATCACTGACCCACAGTGTGAATGCTCTGGTATCCTGACCAAACTCTCATCCTGTTAACACATAATTCCTTAGGAGTCATTCCAGCTTTAATTAGAAAGGCTGACTGAAGCCCTCTCTTTCAGAGCCACAGCTATAATCTGACAATATCATCAGTTCTCTGAGGCACTTTTTAATGAGCAACATAGAAATACAAGACACATCAGTGGTGGCCTTAGACTCAATTACTTGATAATTACAAAGTTCAGAAAAATCACATATTCAAATTTTTAAAAAATTAAAATTTCTAAAATAGAATGCCATTTTGCAAACATTCAAAAAAAATAGTTATTTGTTATTTCAAGACCTCTCAGAGGCACTACAGGCAGGCTCTGCTGCAATACTAACACAGACCAGTAAGAGAGACTAAGACAGACCAGTGGGAAGAGCCAGTTGGTGCTGAGGATCCAATATCCCCACTACATGGACACTGCCTTGTCACAACCTGGTCTAGCCCCACCCTGGTCCCACCAATGGGTCCACCACCAGCTGGGTCACATCAGGTGGATTTCTGGAGTGCCCCTTCAGCATTATGCAAAAGAAATTCAATTTGTGTGCTCCAAAGTCACCCCACAACACAGACAAAAACATTTTACACGGCAAGAATCAGACAACTTGCTTTAAAAGTGCATGTCTGATCCAAGGTCACACTTATGTTGATGGAGCAGATGATGCTTTCAAACCAATCAGCTTTTAAAGAAATTGATACACCACTAACTGTCTGGATTTACTGAAAGTACAATTTCTATGTACAATCTCTAAACAGATTATGTTAAAAGTCTAAGTTGTTTGGACATGTAAGAAGTCAGAAATAAAAATAAAACATACTCCCCAGCTGAAATCAAACTCTGTTTTTCATCTTTCTTCATCCGTGGCCGTCCCAGCTTGACTTTCAGTGGAGACGTTGGTGATTTTTGTGCTGCAGGTTGAATAAAATGTGCAAAAAGTTCTGTCTGCTTCAGGAGGAATTCAAACCTTTTCGCTCGATCTGCTTTCTAGTTTCCAAAGTGGAGAAGAGAATAAAAAAAAAAAAGAAAAACAGATAACAAAAGTATGTTTTTATGAAGAAAAATTAAGAAATAGAATTCAGGCAACTTGTGAGAACAACTCAGAAGAGGAAAGACTGACAAGACCATCTTTTAGACAACTCAGAGGGCTACAAGCATTGTGAAATAAGAGCTGCTTCATGGCACAACAGCAGTGGTGAAGGGATGTTTTAATCTTTGTCTACAAAAGATAAAGACAAAACTAAAGTTATGACTTACAGTAAGGAATGAAATCCTAACCTTGCTTGTCAGTGGCAGAAGTTTCATCAGCTTCAAGGCTATCAGGATTTGATCAAAGCTAACAATGTAGCTCTGTTTTTAGAACTATTTCTGAAGTAATGGTTGAACTGCTTTCATTCAAGTTTGTGAATTTTGCTGTCAGATTTCAAATTTCGAGCATGTCAGTTTTGCCATCTCAATGGGGCACGTGCACTTTACTATGTCACACAGCAAAACATGGCCTTTCTTATACTTACAAGGTAACATGTTACATCATTTTAAAGAAAAATATGATAAAATGCAAATTCTATCTGAGAGAATGCAACTGTTATCAGTTTCTCTATGAGAAATCTAAGCACCATGTAAGGCAATGTCCATGTGATGTCATTTACATATCACGATAAAAAGGACAGAAGTGAACCGTAGCTCTGCACCGTGACCTTTCCAAGAAATACTCGACCCCCAGAACGCCTCTCTGCAGGTCGCTTGCAGGCAGCAAGTCTCCCCCAACAGCAGAATGGCCAAGAGGGCAGCAGAGCCATCCTGGCGTGCAATGCACGACGGCGCCACACGAGGGCACTGCGTTTCTCTAGCAGCGCACCACTCACCAGCAAAGGAACGGCTGCACTGAGATCTGGGGAAAAAAATTACTGCTTCTACCCCCGGGCATCGTTATTGGACCATTTCTGGAAATAACCCGACCACCGAGTAAAATGTAAACATCAAGTAAAACCTTTATGAAAAAAAAAATTACAGAAGGGGGAAGTAGAGGCATTGATGTTTATGATCATCAATATAAAAACAAATCCATTCAGAGGATTCATAGTTAACAAATAATACACGATCACTTTGGCAAAATAATCATTGTTGGTAAGGACAATATAATTTTCTGCCTGCAATATTATAGGCTTAGTATAAACAGTATGTCTTGATAAAATAGTAAAGATCTAGCTCACAACTGCACAATTGATAAAAGGTAGGTTTTTTGGCATCTAATCCCTATGCCTCTTAGGACAACTGAACTAACACTGTAATTTAGGAAAGCTGTAAAGTCATGTAAAACAAGTTTAGCTGTTTAATCAATTCATTCTCAAAGAACAGATTCACTGTGGCTCTTTGGCTATAAATTAGGTGTTCATACATGTAGGTATCAATTTTTCTATGTCTAATGGTTATGTTCTTCCCTGACTTCTGTGATATATAGTCCTTTCAGACTCTTCTGTAATTATTAGGCATCCATTTAACATTAAAGCTTTTTTAAAAGGTACAAGATAGAGGTGCCAGCTTAAACCACGAACTTAGTACAACTGTCATCCAAGGAGTCTCACAAGGTCCTCCAGGCTTTTGCCTCTTTGTAACACTGTTACAAAGATGTACCCTGTTACATCTCCTCTCCAGCACTACAAGCTCCCAGCACTGGTGTCATGGACAAATCCTCTTTTGCATTGTTATGGCACACATATTATGGGGCATTTAAATATTTAAGACCGTGTTTTTATATGAGAAAAACTGGCACCAGCTTCAGTATTTCAATTCAGTAAGAAGCAGCTTAAGGATGCCTCTGACATGACCCAAGGAGTGATCAAATAAAACTGGCAGAGATCAATTCAAAACAAAATGGGGAGAGTTCTAAATAAAAAAAAAATCATTGAATAGTAACTCCTTACCATAGATGGGTGTGGATAACTACAAAAGAAACCACAAAACTAAAAATCTACTGACAACTACTGAGTATAAAAAACACAGTCTACAACTCCAAACACCATGCAGACAAAAATACTTGGAAGAATGGGAAGTATTTAACAGAACTACCACTACCTGACCTGTTTGTCACTGTGAGACACACGACATGGGCCTAGGCATCTAAATGAATCTGGATTTGTTTTTCTTTTCTGACACATCCAGGCTGCAACAACTCCTTGTAACTGTGCTGATCCTGCTCCAACAAGCCAGTGCCATAAAAAGCTGCAGTATGTTTTCTCACGAAAGCACTTACCATCTTCTCTTCATATTCTGGGTCAACTTCTTTGTCAGGTCGAGCTGCCTTTGGAGGAAGTTTGAGTTGAAATGGGGGATCATTTTTCTGGAAATCAGAAGTTAAACATTTTATAAATATCAGTTTGTTTACTTTTTTAGCAAAATGTATCGAACTGAACAAACCTACAAACTGCAAAACAAGCATGCTACTTTTCAAAAATAATTATTTCAAAATGAAATGAGTGCATTAATTATATCATTTCACCTAAAGCAAAACTCCATGTCCACGATGAAACTAAAGATCCTCATATTTATATCTACACACAGGATCCAAATTGAAAGAAATTACTGAAAGAGCACTAAGTTTAATCTTTCACAGAGATCTCACTGTAAATGCATAATTAAGTTTAATATCCTGAAAAGGTATTTTTAAAAATGTAAAAGTTTTGGTTTCTAAATGTCAGATTCCTAACTGTAAGTCCCTGACACTTGCACTTCAGTTGGATTTTGTCTGTTTCCACTTCTAGATGAATAGTCACAAGTTCAATTGGAAACACAGCTTAACTACACTTAACCAGAAACCTGGGAAAATAAACAACCAACCAATTCAATCCATGCAGCAACAACTCCATGGTACACTTTCAGACAGGTGAAGAACCACCTTATTTACTATATACGAAAGAAATCTAAGGAATTGTAACTAAAATATAACTTTTGCAGTTTATGAGATTTATACCTGTCTTCAATTGTGAAGCTCAAAGCAGGTTTTCCGCAGCTATATTGGTCAAATGATGAAATGGTAGATTTTTTTTCCCCTAATTAAGGAAAACTTTCCTAATTGGTCTTTGAAATATGCCAATAAAAATAAACCTATTTTGAGATGCTTTAAATTCTAAAAATGCTTTTGAAAAGCTCTGAATAAACTGGAAGGAGCTGCCAGAGTGCATGTCTGCATAAAATATAACAGTGCAGAGCATGAATCTGCTTTAAGTGCTTTGAGTATCAGACTACTATTAAATACATTAGAATAATAATTACTCTAAACTGGGTCCAGTAGCAAAACCAGGCCAAAATGGTACAAAATATTTTAAAATCTGTCAAGCAACATTGCTGAATTTAAATTTCAGAACTGTTACTGATAAATACACATGCCAGCTTCTTCTTTAACCACAATCATGCAAATGGGAGGAATATTTTCTGAAGTCAGAGATTACTGTTTCAAGTTTGGCCCAAAGCCATAATTCTCTGCAGAGGTGAACAGTACTAAGTGTATAATGAAGCTGCTTGACAGCTTAATGATTTTTATAAATGCTCCAGCTCACCTTTGCAAGGCCAAATGTTGCAAAGAGGTAGTATTAAAAATATTCTATTCACTTAAATGTTCTTCAATCTCACAGGTAATCAGCTCATCTCAGAAAGCAAAGTTACTCCAACATGCCACAGAGAGCTCACACAGACGTGGATATTCACACCTCCATTACATTACTGAACAACATACACTCCAAAGAGACAGATTGACATTGCTAGTATCAGGTCCAGTCCTTCAACTGAAGTATCAAATTATTCCTTAAATGAAAACAAATTGACAGTAGGCCATTTCAGGCCTACTCACTTGCCCTAGAAATAAATTAGATAGATATGTGTTACTGGAAAAAAGCTGTCTGTGTACCTCAGGTAAGTATGAAGTTTCTTCAAGCAGAACAACTCAATATTATGAGAATCTCTTAAAACTGAAAGTTTTCCAAGTATATTGCAATGCAATATTATCTTTCTGAGCCCCAAGGCAGACAGCTGCAATGCCAGTTCTCTTCTTACTCAGATTATCCCAGAAGGATAAAACTTATGGTGGCATACAAATCAAATTTATTCTGAAGTAAGTATTTCTAAATAACACACTCTGAGTTGAAACAGTAAATGAGCTGACATATTCCTGCAGCCACAGCACAATAAAATCACAGCATACACCTCACCCTTCAAGAGAAAACAAAACACACTGTCCTTACCCCCCCCCAGCCTATTATTGCAGTGTTTCTGTTGAATACTGATGACTCTGTAGTGTCAGAAATAACAAGCAGGACATTATCCAAAGCCAGTCAAAGAGACAAGCATGATCATGCTTCCCTGTGCCCCTTCTCTTCCTCACCACGGGCAGATTATGCTGCAGGCTCTCTGAGGTACTGCTCTGTGCTAGTGTGCCAGGCAGGCAGGCACAGGCATCACAGCCAAACTTGCTTCTGCAGCATGCTCTGAATTACCAAAATCTACACCTTGACAATTACTAGATTTTGGTACGAGTAAGAATACTTCCCCCTAACAACTGGACCATGTACCTTTAAACAATACAGGAACATAAAATATGTCATGAAGTCTGAGAGTTTTTCCCTAGAAACCTTACACAACAGGTAAAGTTTCATCAGGTAGAGGGCTGACTTGTCAGGAACCAGGACAGCAGAAGTCAGTACAATTCACCACCACAGAAGTAGTTTCGTTTTTAGCTTGGGAAACTCGCCAGTAACAATTTGTCTCTACTCTAGAACCTATTTCCATTATAGATTAAACAGTCCCCTGAAAACTGGCGTCATTTAAACACCTTACAACACCCACACAGCACTTTCAAAAGATCCTGAGTATTCCAACGATACAAAACATTCCCCTTAAAATCTCTAATATTAAACTACCCTAAACAGAGTTCCCAAATTCAGGCTGAGAGGTTTCTATCCAGAAAGTTTAAGTCCCAAAGTGAGGAAGCTTCATGAACACCTAAATAAACAACTGGGAACAAGAACTGCTGCTGCTTTTGTTGACTTTACTCTTGCAACTTGTGCTACTGAAAACTCTGAACAGATACACTAAGAATAATTAGAATTCCTTCTGTGTTAAACTCACATTTACGAGGTCGAAATACATTTCCAAATAGCCAATAAGACACTTTTGGCAGTACAACAAAAACTATTTATGAAGTAAAATACTGAGAGGGGAGCAGCACAACAGGTTGCATGACTGCCACTGTTATGCAGACGCTGTGACTGTACAGTTGACATGCATAAAATTTTGCAGAGTAAGTTGAATACAATAGAGAAAGAGCCCTTAAACGTTTTCTTTTGAGCAACTAAGTAAAGTTCAGGCTCGCACTTCACTGTGTCCCATAACTGTATACATAATAAAATAAAGCTTCAAACACTCTTTACAGGCAAAATGGACTGTCAGTAACTGGCATAAAACACCTGAATGTACTGTTATCAGTAGCTCCACAATCTTCTCCAGTATCACAAATACAGGATGTACGCTCCTCATTCCTACTAAGTTTTTTCTAAAATACATTCTTCGGGTTAAATCTCGTTCTGTTTCCAAGGATACCTGAATACGTCACTTTCTACATGCCTGGTGTCTTTCTTCCAAAAAACTAGGGAGAGGCGGCTGGCAGCCATACGTGTTCTCTCCAGTGCTGTGTTCTGCACCAGGGCACAATTCGAGCTGAGCAGGGGGAGGCCCTGACCCCTGTCAGCCCAACTCTCCGGGCCGCCCTCCCGAGCCCTCGGAGCTGCCGGCTCCGGGCCAGCCTTTCCCGGGGCACAGGAAAGGAAACAGCAGGGCGGGGGGCTCCGGAAGACGGACCCCGCCGGGGCGCGCAGGCCGCGGGGCTGGCAGGGGCTCCGCACGGGCTCCACGGCCCCGGGCCCGGGCTGCAGGGCCGGGCCGGGGACATCGCAGGGCCGCGGGGGCGGCGGCCGCTGTCAGGGCGACGCCGAAGGGCAGGCACGGGGCGGGGGCGTGCCCGGGCGGGGCCCTCGCGGGCCGCGGCGGAGGGGCCCGGGCGGCCTCAGGGCCGGGGCGGCGCGGGCCGAGCA
This sequence comes from Vidua chalybeata, assembly GCF_026979565.1. Classification (NCBI taxonomy): domain Eukaryota; kingdom Metazoa; phylum Chordata; class Aves; order Passeriformes; family Viduidae; genus Vidua; species Vidua chalybeata. The sequence goes on along the minus strand of NC_071543.1, from coordinate 8,764,732 downwards.
GGGGCTGCAGGAGGGGGCGAGCGGGCCGGGCTCCACCACCCGCAGGGCCCCCCCCCCCCCCCGGAGCGGAGCGGTACCTCCTCGGCGCCGGGCTCCTGCGCGGCGGCCGTGGCGGAGGACGTGGAGGCGCGGGGCTCCTCGCCGGGGCCCGGGTCCATGTTGAGCTCGGCGGGCGCCGGAGCCGCGGGGGGGCGGGGGCGGCCCCACCGCCCCTCGCGCCGCGCGGCCCCGCCCCTCCGCCCGGCCCGCGCCGCGCGGCTCTCGCGATAGCCGGGCCGGCGCGCGCCGGGGCCACCGCGGCTCTCTGGGCGCTGCACAACGCCGCAGCCTGGGTTGGGGTCGAGTGGACTTTATAGATCATCTTGTTCCACCTCCCCGCCATGGGCAGGGACACTTAACGCTATCCCAGGTTGCTTCAAGCTCCATCCAAGCTGGGCTTGGGCACTTCCCGGGATCCAGGGGCAGCCACAGCTTCTTTGGGAAACCTGCGTCAGTGCCTCACCACCCTTGCATTAAAGAATTTCTTACTAATTGTTAATCCAAATCTCTCCTCTCAGTTTGAAACCGTTCCCCCTTGTCCTTTCTGCCCCTGTACAAAGTTGCTCTCCCCCAGTCGCGAGCCCCTTCCAGAACTGACAGGTTTCAGTGAGCTCCCCGCAGCGGCTCCAGCTGGGGCCGAGCAGCGCCGTCTCAGCTGTCCCTCAGCAGAGGCGCTCCAGCCTCCAGACCTCCGCCGTGTCCCTGTGATGCCGGGGTGGAGGTGACACCGGAGCAGGGCAGAGGGCCGGGATCCCGTCCCTCGGCCTGCTGCCTCCGTGCTTTGGCTTCATCCCAGCAGTTCCGAACCCTGCTGCAAATGGCAAGTGTGCGCTTTCCTGAACCGCCCCAGGCGGCACCAGAGAGAAAATCATCTGCTAACCTCTGCAGGTCTAAGGGGTAGCAGTGGAGCTCACAAAGCAAAAATAGCTTACAGGATTTCTTTTTTTTTCTTTTTTTTTTTTTTTTTCCTGGGCGATTTTAAATTCAGCAGTGTTTGCATATTTCTTTTGAAAATTGCAATAATGAAGCTGCTCAGTTTAGTTGCTGGCCATGCACGTATTAATGACTGTCCATGCAAGGTACTCAGATTTTCAGCTGCTGAGCTGTAATTTTGCTCACACTGCTAAAGAATCCCAAAACAGTCCTTGAGCTGGTAGAGTTAAAAAACATAGCTCCAAATCAGCCATGTTCCCTGGTGATTACTTACAAAGGCAGTAGCATGAGCATTTTGTCCAGTGGCAGCAATGAAACCTTAGCCCAGTGGGCAGAATGAGCAAAAAATGCTATTTCAGTCCAGTAAAAAGCTCAGTAGCTGTATGAATCCTTTTGCATAACTCAACAACTAAGCTGAGCAAATGGGTTATTGCAGATCTCATACGCTGCATTTAGAAAAACTTCTGAGACCTCTATTCCATCTATACATTGGTTCCAGTGAAGTGCCAGTAACATATGTCTGAACTGTTTCCATGACTGCCTGATTACTCTGAAATTCAGTATCTACTTTATGGCCCATCATAGAAGCTCTAAGCTCCAAACTCCCCTTTTTCATGCTGTGAAACAGCTTCAAAGCACTAACAGTGCTGTTCCAAATTATTTAGCACCTTCTGTATATGCTGCATCGTCCACAAAAAAGCGAGGCCCACAGCATCTGCAGAAGCCCTTCCACGTGATTTATTTTAAAAGCTTTGGGAAGTATATTTTTCATAGAGCAGTCGAGAAGAGTGATGTGACTGGTTTTGAAAGAGTACTCCAAATAGCTTTTCCAAGCAGCACTCTGCAGAAAATGAAGTTTACCATTAGCTATGAGAAAGTCTCTAAGGTGGGAAAATTCCAGTCCATGACGTGGTTGTTCTTAACCTTCAGAGCAAATAGCGCACTAACCACTTTTAATATCTGACTTTCCTTCTCTACTTTCAAATGCTTGAAGCTTCTGTTTATGCAGAACACTCTCAAGTGTTTGTCACAGCTTGTTTTTTCCTTGGAATTCACAGGAACATTGCATGCTGTACAAAACAATCGAGCTGCTGCTTTCATGAAAGATCTCTTTTGGCTATTTTTTGTTTGTGTGCTTCACATTTGCATTTGACACTTTGCAGAGATGTTCCTAGCTCTTCTCTTAGACTATGCTGTGTATTCCTTGTGGATCTACAGCAGTGCTTGAAAAAAAAATCACTTAGTCACACAACAGAATTATAATGTGATAATCTAATTAATTATTTTTAAAAAGTAGGAAGTGCTTTTTTGTACTTACTTTGTATACTAGATTTTGTTATCATATTTGAAAAATTCTACCAAATATATCCTCTTTTTTTTTCATGTGTTGGGAGGGAAGGTGCTAGTTGTCCTGTTAACATTGTAGATTTAGCTCTTAGCTCCTTGTTTTCCCAGGTTTATTACTCCCTATTTTACAGTCTGCCAGATATAATCACCAGGGCTGAATGTGTGGTCTCCTACACCCCAATTTAGCAGGCCTCCTCTGCCCATCTCAGAAAGATGCCACATACTGTATGATGAGAATTATGTTTTCTTGTCGGATTTATAAAGAGAAATTGCAGGCTCACTGTTACCCACTTGTATGTTTTAAACATTGCTGAAATATCTAAAGAGCTGATAAGATAACAGATCCAGTGACAATTTTATGTACTGTCCAGCTAATTCCGTAAGATTTTAAAATTTTGGACAGTGATTACTCAACCTTTTCCAACCTGTAGCAGTTTTCATTTCTCCAGCACAGATATAACTGGGTTTGGGTAACTTCTTAGTATTCTGTGGAATTGATTTCTAGGCCAAGTTGCTATGCAAGCCCCTTTGTGTGAGTTGATAAGCACTGGACCTGTACCCCAGCAGGGTTGAATTCACGAGAACAAATAAACTCAACACGCCAAGAATCTGCCAAATCCATGCAAGGCCACCAAGGTAGCAACAGGTTTGTAACTCAGCTGAAGACCAGTGGCTGTGGCTGCTAACTAGAAAGGAAGTGAGAGGATTCTGTAGGCACCTGCTGAAAAAAGAGGAGTGGTCTTCAGAGACCTTCTGAGCCCCTTGCTAAGCAGGCGGGGTTGTCCTCGCAGCTGTCACACCAACCAAGAAACTCAAGTGCTGGTGAAATGGAACCATGTGAATGCACCGTGAGGATGGTGATCTTCTGGTGAACAGCTTGAATAATAAAATATGTGTTGGGTATGAGTTGTGATGTGTGTCTTTGCAGACTCGAGAATCCGATTTCCAAGCGGCAGTGCCGCTGTCAAGTTCCACCAGGTGGCAACACCGACCTGTACTGAGCTGCGGGAGTGCTGACAAGGGGATCCGGCAGCCTGAGGACTATCTGATGTGAATGCTGCTCAGTCTTGAAACCAATTTGATCAGGAATAGGAAAAAAAAATACTTTGTAATAATAAATAATACATAATCATAAATAATAATAAAAATTGTAATAATAAAATTATTTAAATAAATAAAACTTTTATTTGTTGTTGTTTAATTACCTCTTTAACTGTATCATGTACATATAGCACTTTCCCTTAGAATGGCAAAAGGGTTTTCTTAAGAAGGGCTTTGGGAAGGTTGTATCCTGTTACTCTGGGATCTGTTCACTCCCACATGCACATTCAGGAGGTTCTCCAAAATCCACTTGTAGGACACTGGTCATTTCTAGCTTAATTGTACCAGCAATTAACTTTAACCACAACTGTGCAATACATGTTAACTGTAAGCAATGAACAGCTTTATAATTCAGAAACCAGCAGGATCTGGAAGTAACATAGCTGTCTCTGGAGTATTTGCAAGTTGACTTGAATAGTTGCCACCTTTATCTCCATGCCTACATCAGCCTCCAAGTGTGATCAACCACAGTAACCACATGTTACCCTGACTGCAGCAGTGCTACCATCTTGCTTAAAATGCTTATATCAAGTGTTGCTATTTTAATATTGCTGTTAGTAAGAGGTTATTTCTCTACAAGTAACCTTGGCTATATCCAGTAGCACAATTCTATGCATTCTTGCACTTACCTCTTTCATTCAGCTCTTTATTTTACAGGTTCCCTTCCAAGTTTACTAACTTCAGGGTTCCAAATTATTTTCTTGTTCATAGGATTAGAAAGAAGCCTAGGACTCCTCCTCTAGAGCTTACAATAAAGAAGGTACTTCTCAAATGTGCTCTTGGTTTATGTGCCATTCATTTGTAAGCCAAGTTTTGCTGAAGAGCCATTTCTGAGGATGTCCATGGCTGCAGGGCTTTGCAGGAGCCGAGAGATGAGAGCAGCCCAGTTCATGGCTACAAACAAATGCTCCCTGATTCTGCATCAGTAACAGGCAACAGTAGACTTGACATTGAGTATTCTTGTAGAAAAGGGTTTGGGTTTTTTTTGTTGTTGTTGCTTGGGGGTTTTGTGAGGGGTGGTTTTTTTTGTTTGTTTGGTTGGTTTTTTTGTGTGGCTTTTTTTGTGTTTTTTTTTTGTTTGCTTTTTGTTTGTTTGTTTTGGGTTTTTTTTTGGTTTTTTTTTGTTTTTTTTTTTTTTTTTGTGGTGCAGGTTTCATATCCATACATCAGTTTTCTGTATCAAGTTTCCATTTCACCCAATGGAGAGTCTCTGGCGTTGCCAATAGGGTTTGCAAATGCAAGACCACATTCAGCATTGGGAACTATAACAAAATAGCTAATGTGTCCTTTATATCTGGTTCAAAGTGTTGATAGCTGTACAAATACTCTTTGTTTTTACAACTTTATCCCATTATTGCATTGTTAATCCAGGCTTTAGTAGCCAGAGCTTTGTTGTGGTACTGGAAAGTCTTCTAATATCCCTGTATTTCACAACTACACAGTTTTTTGCCTTTTTTTTTTTTTTTTTTTTTTTTTTTTTTTGGCTGTGTGTTCATTTTTGCACTGAGAGTGCCAGGAGCTCTCACAGTTTGTGTTCCTGACCCCTTGCATTGTTACTGGTGTTTCTGCAGGTGAGCAATGGGTTAGTTCTAGATTCTAAAAAACAAAATTGATCCTAACAAAGAGAGTTGCTATTTTTTCCTCAAATCAGCCCAGCAAAACAACTCAACTGCCCACGCACACAGGGGCCAGTGCCAATACAGCAGCAAAACAGATCTACAGCAAGATGAAGGGTGGGATTGCAGCCACACTAATTTGTATCAGTTTAAGCTACCACAACCAGGCTTTAATAAACAGTTTTACAACTGTGTATTCTGTCCTGAATGCCAGATTTTGCCCACCTCCAAACAATGATGTCATCCAGATATAACAATGATTGGTGATTCCTTTGGAGATCATATTTTCTGCTGTAATAAGCTACTACTTTGCCAAAATCTGAGCACTGTCTCAAGAAGTCCCCAACCAGAAGAGCACTTTAAAAGAGATTTTAGATCCAAGCAAAAGCTGTCAAAAGTTTCTTCCAACTGAAATAAAACTGAAGCATAATTTGCCACTCCCTTCAATGGCATCTTTTTCTCCCCTAACCTATGCAGTCATATTGCAATATTGAAAACCTATAAATAAACTGTTCCTGACAGAGTATTATAAAATTTGGAATGTCTGTGAGAATCCAGTGAGCAGGCTGATGCAGTACAGCCTTTAACTCTCTTAAATGTTTCTTCACAAAGAATTGTCTTACTTCTTTGCCCAGAACAAATTATCTCTTAACCAAAAGCCTGTGGGTTTGATTTCACACTGATCACAAATTATTTGTAAACATAACAATTCTTGTTTAAAGGTTTTAGCATGCACCAGGATTTCCTTTGAACACAGGAAATGCACAAAAGGATGCTGCAAAGTACTGCCTCCCTTAGCCTTGCAAACATGGCAGATGCATTCCATAAGCCAAAAGCCATCACTTCAGTTACCACAGGCTTTACCCTGCTGTGAAAATACTTGTAATCTTCTCCTTTATATCTATTTTTACTTGCAAACATCTACACACTGTGAAAAACTACACTGAAGCTATTATATTTTCCAGAGTACTATCCATTTCTGCTGAGGGGTCTGTTAGACAAAAGTAGTTTATCCTAGTCCACATGGGATATGTGTCTGCTTTTCCCCTTGCTGTCTTTTTTTTTTTTTTTTTTTTTTTCTTTTTTTTTTTTTTTTTTTTTTTTTTCCTGCTATTTTGCTTCCCTGACTGCCTGGGCCTTCTTTCTTCCTCATCCTGTACTAATTCTTCCTTTTTTGTAACAGTCTCAAACACACAGCTGCCATCAAAACAATCCCTCCTTTCCTGCATTTGCATTCTTCACACAGAGCAACCTTTTACACACAGAAATCTGGTCTCTTTGCTGTATTTTGATGTGTTGCTTTATGCTCTATTTGCTGTATTTTGCTCAATTCAATCATAATTAAAAGTTAATTGCCTAGAGAAGGTCTCTCATCCACAGTTCTGCCATCAGCATGAAAATTTCTCCCAAGTGTAACAGGTTGGGTTCCTATTTATTTTCAGGTATTTTTGGGCAATCTAGAGAACAGAAGCAGGCAGTGTCCTCTGTTAATTCTCCTGGGTTCATTTTCTTATCACTCCAGAGTGTTCTCTGGTCTCAGCAGGACAATTTGTGGGAAGTTGAGACCCATCCTCCAGCTCATGGTGGGTCTTCCACCTTTATGAATCTGAAAATAGCTAGACAGATATTTTTTCATCTAAACATAAAACTAGAGACTTCTTTTTCCATCTCTTTCTTCAGGCCTACCTGCAACCCTTCTTTAAGCTTCCCATCCAAATTCAGGCTGCTCCAGATAGTCTGGAGTAAACTGGTCTCAGCAAATCCTCACTTTCAGGATATTGAAATTCAAATAATGATTTGTTATTTCTGATCTGGAAGAGACATATCATAATCTTGATGTCAAATAGATTATTTTGGATTCCTTTAATAAAGTAAAGAAGTTCAAATTGCCCAATAATGTAGACCTCACGTGTGAACTGAGTACCGATCATGAAAAATGAAGTAGATTTTTCTTAACTCATAAAAGTAATTAGGACAATTATAATAGAAATTTTAGATCTTTAAGAAAGTCTTTGTATCTCTTCCCTCAACTGCAAGGATTATTTGCTGACCTTGAGGGGCCAGTAATAACATTACCCCATGAGAAAATCCTCACAAAATGTTTGCTACTGATCCACATGTGGAAAGGAACAGCCATGACTTACTTCATCACCTGTGTAGACATCATAAAATTGTTTACTAGTCTGCAAACAGAAGCTGAAAATTGGAAAATCCACATTTTTTAGTGTGTGCTTTTGTGGATAACAGAGAAGAGAGAAACCTCTAATCTGGCAAAAGAGCCAGGGAAGAGGTTTGAACCAAAGTGAACCTGTTTGTTGCCACTCCCACTTCAGAAAAAGACAGTTTTACATTTGCAAATAAATGTACTATTCAGCAGAACTCCAGTCTTCCACCAGCTACTTTCCTAAACAGGAGATTTTCCTGTGTGATGCTGGATGTCTGCTGCTGTTTCACAGAGGAGGTTGGTGCCAGAGGGCGTTGGTCTGTTTTCTGAAAGGGATTGACAGAGTTCTCCCGATGTGTCATGAGAGCTTTTGGTAAAATTAGATTCTGCCCTGTCCACAACAATAAAGGCTGTCCCCACATGCAGCTTACATAGTTCATAGCTTCCTGGAGCAAAACCACAGCAACGTTCATCTGTTGTCTTTTTTTTCTTTTCACAATGGCTCCTGCTCTGAAATCAGGTGTCTGCCCATGGCGTGTCACTGCCACCAAGGTCCTGGGGGTGACAGAGCACGAACCAGGCAGAATATATTCATCAATCAAGCAGCACAGTGCAGATGGGTCAGCATCACCCTGGGCCCATGGTCAGGCTCCAGTTTTGGTAGTTAATTGTTTAAACAACAGCAATAAATTGTGACTGTGGATCTGAGTGCATTCCTCCTTTAGACCTGATTTGTATGGTGAGGACAGGCTGTTGAAAGGAAGAGCAGGGGCTGAATTATCCCGTGACTTTGCTAAATTTGTCCTTGTGAATGGAGAGAGAGAGAGTGAAATACTTGTCTGCAGGGGGGAGCAAAGTGGTAACTGTCAGGAACAGCTGGAACATATATACTGTGTCATGTCTTTTTGTGGCACTGGGCTTTTCTGCTTGCTGAGAGAATGCTGCAGAGGCATGTTAGCATTCTGCTGAGTAAGTGTGGTGCGAGTTCCATATGTAAACAGGGATCAGTTGCTAGATGAGAGAAAAAGGCTGTTCTCCCAGGGCTATGGCTGCCTCTTGCATGCACCTCAACCTTCTCAACGCCTGCGTGGTGTTGTAAATTAAATGTGAGGCTAGATTCTCAGAAAACTATCTGCTTGTGGAAATGTCAGTTGAGATAAACTCTGGCATCTCTTCTCCTTTTATACCTATAAATTTGTGAATGAAATAAATCCTTCTGATTTTTTCCATCCTCTCTATCCTGATTATCCATTTGTGCACAAGGAAATAAGAACTTTCACTACTCTCAATATTAATTATGACAGCACCAGTTGCTGTGCAACATAGAAATGGATAAGCTTAAATTGCAGACTTAACTTCTGTCAGTGGTCTGTCAAGTCATGAAGGAGTTTCCCATCAATGCAAGTAGCCATGGTGTTCTCTTCTGCTTTATTAGTGTAGTTTTCCTCTGAAACACCAGTAGCCTAAGTTAGGAAATGATCTGAAAAAGTTCTGATCTTTGCTAGAGGCACATATGAGGTTAGTCTGGTGAGGGCGGTGTTGGTTTGTGTGGCAAGGTTTTGACAGCAGAGGGGCTGCAGGGGTGGCATCTGTGAGAAGCTGGCAGATGCTTCCTCCATGTCCAACACAGCCAAGACCAGCTGGCTCCAAGACAGACATGCCACTGGCCAAGGCCAAGCTGCTCCATGACAGTGGTAGCACCTCTGGGATAATGTACTTAGGAAGGGGAAAAAAACCTGTTCAGCAGTAGAAGAGAGGATTGAGAACTTTCCATTCTATTTCCAACATCAGTTCACCCTCGACATATGTCTTCAACTGTAAGATTTTTAAAACAAAGACCCTGTCATTCACCATCATGATGATGGATTTAAGAAAATAATTTCATTATTTAAATGTGGCTGAAAAATTTGTGTATGGATCAGGACAAAAGTGAAATCCCACTTCTTCCATCAGGATGAGAAACCATTAATTTTTAAGCCTGTTATTGTCAAACATGCATGAGTGCTACATTATCAGCACAGTGAAAGTTGTCAGTGTAAGAAAATAACTTTATTTGCTCTTTTAATGTTTGGAGCACAAATACCAAGAAGGCAACAGCAGCTTTCATAACAAACACGTTAACCCCCACATGCTCTGCTTAATTATGGCTTCCTGTATTTCTCCTCAGGCTACTGGCACCACAAGTAAGCTGGCAAAGATTTTATTTATTCTGAATGTGCTGAGTGCAAGTGGCCGGGCAGGTGCTTCACAGGCAGCGGAGCCATTCCAGCAGTTCCAGAGGACAGGAGCCTCTGACAGAGGAGTGACACATCGAGCAGGGAACAGAATCACTGCACCCCTCCCTGTCACCATGGCTACCACTCAGCAGGCGGGTTTTGGGCAGAAGTGCCAATTTAAGCAACTGCTGATTTCTTCTTACTGCCCCTGCATCACCCCCTCCCTTGATAAGGTATGTGCTATTGCAGGCCACAGCATTTATCAGATCAGGAAACTAGTCCTGATACAGCTGGAAAATAATCTCTCTCCTTTTTTGACTCATTCTTTTCCAAACAGTCAGGTTTGTGATTCAGTTCCTCATGTAGACTCACAAATACACCATGTCTGCACAGTGAGCTGATGTCAGAAGTGCAGGGACAAGGATGGGGACTGCTGGTGATTTAAGCATCATTATCACCGAGCACAGCAAAGACAGAGCCAGAGCTCTCCCTAAGGCTGTGGTCTGCTATTCAATGTTTAAATTCATTTGGTAGCCCAGGCTCCTTTTTCCCCTGTCCTGTCCCCTCCCCATTCCCTCTGCTGCCTTTCTGCAAGTGGTTATGCAGCTGCACAAGGGAAGCCATCTGTCTGAAGCATGATCCAGTAAAAAATGGATATTGTTAGGACAGTGCAGGGATAACACATGAAGTGTTATCCCAACTTATTTTATTTTGACATTTGGACGTTTTAAAGCCTTTCGCTTAAGGCTACTGTATCTGTCAGGGTGTCAAGGAAAGTGTGACTTTCTTTCCCTAAATAAGTTCCATGGCTGGATATATCTCTTCAGGAAGAAGTGTTGCAAAGCCTTGTTCACAAACCTGCTATTAAACATGTGAAGTTGTTAAAACATCACTGTGGGTAATGAATAAATGGAGCTGAGTGAAGGTGGTAGTAGAATAGAAGGCTGGGAATTAAATAATACTGTAAGACTGCATGAAAGCCATTCTCAAACAGAAACATACCTAAAAAAGTCAGAGCACATTTGAAATATGCTTATAGTTTATTTATTTATTTATTTATTTATATTATTTATTATTATAAGATTCTTTTGAGACCAGTGATAATGTAAAGCACTAGCAACAGGAATCTATGAGTTTTGTACAGATTTATTTTTATTTTTATGTGAATTTACACAGGGCCTATATTTATACAGTTATGTCATTTATAGTACATATTATATTAAATATAATAAATACGTATTCCAATCACCGTTTTGCTTAAAAACTTGAAAAACACGTTTCTAGCTTGTGTGATTCAAGAAGTGACACTGCAAGCTGTTGTCAGCCTGCCCTGCCAAAGAGCCCCGGCAGAGACCTGAATAATTCTGTGAAAACATTAAACTCTGCCGCGGGCCTGCTGGTGCTGATCACACCACGCAGAGTCCGGCTGCCCTGCGAGGGCTGTGCCTGGCCAGGGGCACGAGAGACTCCTCTGAAGTAACAGACTCATTAAATCAGTGAAGAACCACTGCGTCCACTTTAAGTTAGTCAGAGTTTAAAAAGTCTTCTGAAAAATGAACAGAGATTGCCCTGTCCTTGAAAAGGCAAGAGTTTCCCACCCTGGAAAGAGGCACAAACTACAAGGAAATCAGCAATATTATGCACTCTGTGGGTGTATTTTTAGTTGTGACATGGGAGTGGCAGTCTCCTTGAAGTCACTTTCTGAAAAAGGACGTTTCTAAAAAATCTGTGATGATGAGAGCAGAAAAATCAAGTTTATTCCTATTAAATTCGTACAGGGGGCTAAATGCTCCAGGAAAAAGCACTAAATCCACAATCTAACGAAGCTTGTTAGACGTTGGAAGCTGTAGTGGAGGTTTCAGTGGGGACTAGCCCCACCGGCCCTGGTTTTGCCTCCCGCTGCGGCCAGAGCCCTTCTCGTGCCGGGTCCCCACGGGGACCTCCGCGGTCACCGCTGCCTCCGCCGCTCCCACGGCTCAGCCGCGGGGCTCGCCCACCCCGCTCCGCCGGGCAGGGGCTGCCAGCATCCGCGGGGCTCCGGGCAGGGGCAGCCGGCATGCCCGGGGCGCAGGGCCGGGCCGTCCGGGGCGATGCTCGGGAGCCGCTGCCGCTGCCGGCGGTGTCGCAGCCGGCGGCGCCGAGCCCCGGCCGCCCATCACGTGCTCGGTGTGTTGCATTGTGCTGGCGGCGGAGGGAGGGCTGGCCGTGTCAGTGATCAATGTCATGACTTCTTCCGCGGGCTGGAGCCGCAGCAGAGCGCAGCTAAAGGAAGCTGATTGCCGCGGTGCGAACTGGCCGGGAACAATACACACACACACACACACACACACAGACACACAGACACACAGACACAGCCGCGCACCCGCACGGGCGGACACACGGCCGCACGCACCGGCGCGCACTCGGGCGGACACGGCGCGCACACACGCACGGCCAGGCACACGCGTCCCCGCACACACACACACGCTCACATCCCCGCGCACACTCACACACACTCAAATCCCGCACACACACACTCAAATCCCGCACGCACACACTCCCATCCCCGCACACACACACTCAAATCCCGCACACACACACTCCCATCCCCGCACACACACACTCAAATCCCGCACACACACACTCCCATCCCCGCACACACACACTCTCACATCCCAGCGCGCACGCAGGCACGCACGGACGGACACACAGCGCACACACACCCGCACGTAACAAGTACACACGCACTGGCAGCCCGCACCCTGGCTCCCGCTCCGCCGCTCCGCGCCCGGGGGGAAGATGAGCTCGGGGGACGTGGTTTGCACTGGATGGCTCATCAAATCACCCCCCGAGAAGAAACTCAAGAGATACGTAAGTGCAGAGGTTTTGCTGATATTTTTTTCTCGCTAAAGCGGTTTCGGCATGTGCTCGCTGTCTGACTCTTCCTTTGAAATCTCTCACCCGTTTCGGCTTCGCCTTGGACCAAAACAAAAAGAATTCCAAGTCCATGCGCTTATGGAGTATTTTAGTTTCCACCGATATTCTTGTGCCCTCTGGAATTAACCTTTCCCGGCTTGTAAGATTATAGTACTTCAGCTGTTATGCAACATATTTTAGGTTAAAAACCACATTTCGGTTTCAGTTAACGTTGCCGTAACTAACAGAATTGTTGTAATAGAATTGCAGATGTCACTTTTCCAGGGACGGACAAGAACATCCTAAAAGGAAAGGGGAAAAAAAAAAAAAACAAACCCAAACAGCCAAAATTCTAGTAATTTAAATTCTGAGGCTTGGCTTTGTTAAGATGCTCTGTAATTTCTATGACACTTGCTAAAGGCAACATATGCAATAGTTTTATTTACCAATGCCAGATGCTGTTGTTAACAGAAAGCTTCAGAAAGCTTTTTGGTTTGTGATAAAGAGGTGCTGGAAGATGCTGTGCTGTAAAGTTCCTGATAGATGAAAGGTGAAGAGGGCTGGGGAGAAGAAGCGAGCCCTGCATGGAGATCTGCAACTGCACTATGGGCCCCTTGTTTCATTCTCTGCTTGCCTGTTTGTCTGAAAAAAAAAAAAAAAAAGGATGTGTGTGGCAAACATAGGAAACTGTCTCATTGCAGGGGTGCGAGGAAAGCACTCCGGGTAGGAATAAATGGCCCTTAAAAATTTGCTTGGGACAGCATTAACAGTATAAGCCCCTCATGGGCCATTTTGCATACTCATTTGTGGTGGTTCTTCATCAGGCATGTTGTTATGTTCTGCTGTGACACTTTTGGAATCAGTAATACCCGTTTGAGTCATGCCCTTCTAACCTGACTTCCCCTGGAGCTCTGCACCGTACTCGAAGGATGCCGCTGGCCGTGTCTCTGGCGTTCCGAGCCGTATGCACAGCTTACATCATTTGTCGTGTTCACTTCTGTTTATCAGCATTTTCTCTGGAGTGCTGATGTTAGCTTTTCCCGGTAATATGAGGCATAACTGTCTTGTGGAAGAATATGGTGGATATCGTTTGGTAGTGTATTTTCTTCTTTGGCTAAAAACTAGCAGAAAGGATAATTTACTAATGTTGGAATTATTTTTAACTTATTCCTAGCCAGAGTTTCTTCCTGTAGACCACAGTATTGCACTGAAGTGGCTGAATATTTGCTTTGTTCAGTTAGCATTTTCCAATTCTAAAATAACCACTATGATGTGTCTCACGGGAGCTGCAAATACATTATGGGCATCTCATTTTTGCTATATTTTGTAACGAGTGTACTAATAGCACTGTATGGCAGGCACAGTGTAAGAGCCACTGATTCACCCAGCTGGTATCATTAGTAACTCTGTCAGTGAAGCTATTTTTGATGACTCAATATTCATAAAAGGGCAAAGTAGAGAAAACAGAATGTGATAAAGCTGGGATTTGAAAGCCCCCATTATACAGTCAAGATAATAGTCACAACAGGGGCTCTGATCAGCTCACAAGGCTACTTGCAGTCTGCTCTGCTCAGATTTTGCACTACAAAACCAGGGGAAATTTGGTCTCTGTTATTCTCCACACACCATTAGATTAGCCAGATCTCTGCAGATTAAGCTTTGTTTTCTGGTTAGGAGGATAAGGATAAAGATTTATTATTTGTCCATAATAAAGCAGAAAGAAACCTGGTGCAAGTACAGCAAAGCTTAATGTCCTTTCTCATATGACTGGTTACACAGTGGATGCTAGAAACCAAATGGAAATTGTCTCTTACCTGCTGTAAACTACTTCTTCCCTATTTTTCGTAGAGTTTCACCAGCATGGCAGCTCGTGCATCTTGCACTGGGGTAGCAGATAGCTCAGGCTGAACCACAGTGACTGCTTAAAAACAACAGAACTTTAAAACAATGCCTGTTTAAACTGACTTCAGTAGGTGTCAAGTGTCAACCGCCTACAGGAGAATGGTGTTGGCTCTGGTTCTGAACTGACAACATACATAAATCCCCGAGTTCAACACCACCCTTTGTGTTCAGCTGGAAAAGCCCATGGTCTGGGCCGACGCTTCCAGGGAGCTTCAAGTGCCAGCTTGGCCGGCTGCTCATGGGACCTCTCGTACGCTGCCCAGCCTCATTTGCTTTCATGGGGTTGTCTCCCAGTTTACATTTTCCTGAGTTTAGCATCCGGCCTTTGTAAGGTCTGACCTGAGGGTCCAGTGTTTTACACACAGATAAATTCTTAATCCTTAATCTATTACATCTCTCACTAAGAAAATCCATTTAATTTCAGTGGAATATGTGATTAAAAGATCAGAAAAAGCAATGAATTCCGGTTGTGAGACTGGGAACTGCAATAGTCCTGCTGAAGCCACTGGGAATATCTGCAGTGTTTATAAAATTAAACAAATTATTCTTTCCAAGACTGGAGCCTAAATACCAAAGTATACCTTCATTTATATTTGTTCTCTGGTGAAAGGAATTAGATTTTCTACACATTATCAAGACAGAATTTGCCTCTAGGTAAGCAGAACATTATTTTCAAAACTTTGAAAGTGAAAAGCAGGTGTTAAGAGTCTATATTTTTCCTGTAATGTCTTACAAAGCCGATGCTCTTAGTAACACTATTCTTAGAAGTGTCTTATCATTCCCTAACAAAGGCTGCTGTCTTGCATGTGCAGGAAACGAACATGAGATTAATTACCCTAGTGTAACTTTCTGTAAAAACAGAGAGCTTAATGCTAAACACAAAGAATTCGTTAGAAAGCACAAGGAGCTTTGCTACATCAGGCAAATACTCTAATAGTGATTTAATGGCATGGACAATGCTTTTCTCTCAGTCTGATACTTGAACCATGAAACCACCACGTCAGCCTATCTAAAGAGGCTGTTGTGCAAGGAGTCTCCCAGGAGAGTATTTGGTGTGTGTTGCAGTACTTTGTCCTCTAAGTGTGACCCGAAAGCTGGGCTGCTTTCATTTCCCCACTTGGTTCCAGCTTTTCTCACCGACCAGGTCTGCGTGGGCCTGAGGAGTGCCAGGGAACAGCCAAAGCTGGGGGGAAGCTGGGTATGGGGCAGGAGACAGAGAGGAAGAAGCTGCTCACAAAAACTAAGAAGTGGTGGTGATGGAGGTAAAGTCCATCCTGCTCTAGACCAAAAATCTTAAGTATCAGTCATAGCTTGACATTCAGCCCCACAGGAGGAAAACCCGCTGAAGATTTTTGCTGTTGGTGTTAGTGGATCAGTGAATACCAGCCTCTGTAGGAAATTAGATGTACTGGGGGAATCTGCTTCAAATTTGATGGGTTTCACAGTTCCTTATATTGGTGCTGAGTACATCCATCCCAATTCTGTAATGTCAGCACTGAATAGCTGGCTCCGTGGTAGTTTTCATGGGGAAATATATCTGATCCCTGACTGTTATTATTTGTTGTTTATTTGTTGGGGGAGGTGGAAGGAAGGAATGGTTTCATGGCCTTGAAAACAAAGGACTTAACACAGCCAGTGCAAAAAGTCACAATGAAAGGAAAAACAACATAACAGAAGGCCCAGAGAATGTCTACTGAAATAATGAGAAGACACATTGCTCAGGTGCTGACAAGAAGGAGGAGATGGGAATTTTAACACACAGCTAATTGCAACTTCTCCTCAAATCGCTGTCCCATTGTTTGTCACACCAGTGTGGAACAGCAGCGGTAGCTCCTCTGAGTGCCCTGCCAGTGTTTACTTGCTGTTAGCGTTATGTGGTTTGCAGTAGCAAAGGGCCATATACAGATGTTTGCTTGCTGTGAGTCACTGCAGCTCCATTTAAGTTAACGCTGTGCAGCTGTACCCCAGCTGAAGAGCTATTTTTAATCTTCAGTACTATACAAATTGATGAGGGAAGACCACTTGCTCAAAAAAGGACAAGTTTCCCGCTTTACTTGAGTGACTGATTTCTTCAAACATTGTTGAAAATCAAAATTCCTTGTCAGCATCTCTAGAACAAGAGTCCCAAATGGACTCCATATTAGAAAATGCAGCCTTGCTTCCTACTATACTTCTTCATGGAGTGTCTGGTCTTGGAAGACAAATAGAAGTGTAAATTAATGAATCCTGTGGCAAAAGCTGGTGGGGCAGAGCTCTTTGCTGCTGTGTCTGTGTGTGGGGCAGTAAGTGCTGCCAGAAGGACAGAGCAGAGCCCAGCCCAGCATCTCTGACCGTTGGGGGATCTGCCAGGACCCAACCGCAGCACACCAAGGCTGGGGGTTTAGAAGATAAGAGAATCTAGGCAACTTCTCCATTTTTAGCTGAAGTTCTGGTATTTATCAGGAGAACAAACAGGAAGTTACTAAGAAGAAAAAGTAAAGTAGAATTATGGAAGAGTTTGCTCGAGTAATAGGAACAGAGTGGCAGAGCACAGTGAAGGGCGGGTGGGATGGAGAGCATCTGCTCTCTGGTCCAGTATTGGGCTGCTGTCACCAGAGGACACTGCCACCCTCCCCTGAAAGAAATCCCCAAGTGCTTTGTGAGGTCAAATACTTCTTCTGGTTTGGGGTTTGAGGGAAGTTTCTGAAAAATATTAACAAGAAGAAACCTAAATTTAATTTTTATCCTTAAGTCTTTTTATTTACAGGTGCTTCTTACAAAGCCTTACCTCTTGAGTGCTGTCCCTTTTGAACAGAGAATTCTGACCACCTTTCATACTTTCCTGGAATAAATATCCCCAGCTCCCTGAGTTTCTTTAACCGATTTGCGCGGGTTTTGTAACTGTGGTTCATAGGCTGGGTGGAAGTAGGAGTCACGTGGGGTGCAGAAAGTTGTCAGAGCCCTTTAGCTCATTCCAGTTGTAAGTTTTGTGCCTGTGCTTTTTTCTGTTGTTACTTCATTTTAAAATCCAGTGTATATGCTGTCTGTCTGGTTTGTGTATTAAAAAAGAACTAAATTTTGAGAAAATGAAGGCTTTCAAACAGAAGCTCCTGTGTGGCAGTCTATATGTTCCCTCTCTGTGAAATCCAGTACAAATTGATCTCACTGGTAAAATAACAGCAGAATATTTATGTTAGGGAGGAGTTTCCATCACTGGAATTAAACATTTGTAATTAGCTACGTGCAAATCAGACCTTGTTTTGGTAGGCTAAATGTGATGTTTATTCTAGACCGTTTTCTTCCATTTTAATTATGTTTTGATAGTTTAAATGTAATGCTTAATGAGATAGGTTAACTTCTAAGAAAGAAATAATTTCTAAAAAACACTGCTGTTCTTGGCAACCTGTGTATCAGAATAATTTCCCTTGAACTATTTATTTGGGTGGAGCAATAATAGTCCTGAAGCCCCAGTTTAATCTTTGACTACATGTTTTCAGTGCACAGGAATGTCCAGCTATTGGTTTCTATTCAAAACAGAAACCCATAAGTTATCAGGTCTTTGCATTCAAAAATAGAGCCTTAAAAAAACACGCTGGTTTGAAATAGAGAAGGAACTGTTAACTCAAGTGGTAAATAAACGAGTGATGAAGTCAAATGGCTCAAAGGAAAATGCATTACAAGTTGTACTTTGGTGAAGTCTTTGTTGTAGCATGAAATCTATGGAAATACGAATAAACACATTACTTCTGCCAATGATGCATTAAAATGCTATGAATATTTGTTATGAAAATGTGATAGGTTTTAAGGGAAAGGGACAAGTTTATTCCTAAAATGTTACTCGTTGGAAAAACAGTAATTTTAATTGCTTTTTTGTCCTTTTCATTTGATTTGGAAATGAATTAGTAATGTGATAAGACAAGGAAAAAATGCTGGTTTTGAAATAAAATTTGCATGTCAAAACATGACATGCAGCCAGATAAAACACATTTCTTCTCTCTCATTTAATTGTTAAATAAAATGCAATACTTTAACTTTTCAATTTTTTTCTGCTTTACAATAATATCCTTGACTTGCTTCAGTTTGTGTTGCATCAAGAAAATAAACAAACAAGCCAACAAACACATAGCCATGCAAAACTCAATTCTAAAGTCTGCTGCAGCTTAGTATTTGTTCAAAATACCAAAACTGATGCCTAGTCTTTGTGCCAGAAAAATACTCCCTTTCTGAGGCTAATTCATTCATAGCTTTGTAATTGTTAGAATGAGACAACTGTTCTTAGAGATTTTGTTATTCCCTTCCCTCCTGATGCCAAAAACCCCACCTGACCCCTGCAGTCAAAACTGCATTGTAGCTTTCCACAAAAGCCCTGAACAGCACATTTCAGTTATCCAGGATCCCTTTTCATAGAGCATTTTACAGAAAGACAGTAAAATGTTATTAGCATGAATTTGAAATTACTTAAATGAGAGTGTTAATTTAAACTGAACTTAGATTGTCATATGAAAGTTTTTGGCTCATTTTTGACAATGTCTTTTTTAAAAGACAGTACTTTCTGTGAGGCCTGTTAGTGATAAATATTCATCCTGTGACTCCCAAGTCTTGAGACCGTGGGTTATGTATTCATATTTCTGTTGGACAGAATAATGGCCATAAGGGGACCCTTTCTAACTTTGCAACTGTTGTAATGTCAGCAGAGCACAGAGTTTGTGAACAGTCTGTTTTTGCATACCAGACTTGCAAACTGTTTGTAGAAGTTCAAGGATTTTACAGTTGTGGAGCCATTTTTTCAAGCTGACACGAACTGGTCGTGCCAAGGAGAAGCCAATAGTTCAGAGCAAGCATGAGCTATGTTTTACTTGCAGACTTCACAAATGGAGCTGTAAAGCCACGAGCTTTACCAAAGTTTTTCCTGGGTTTGGGAGCGCTGGGAAAGGCAGCTTTGTGTGCCTGCTGTGGAGCTGCACTTCCAGGGGCTGTTGCTGGTTCCACGGAAAAGCCCCCAGCACTCCGAGGTGACTGAGAGCTGATCAGATCACTGTGGGAGGAGAGGAAACATCCCAAGAGATGCCAGCTGAGTTTACAGTAGCAGTGAAGAAACAGTTTCAGGAGAAGTGATAATGCTCCTTGGCCAAGTGTTCACTGCTGTTCCAGCTACATCATCTGGATTGTTTACTAATATTTATAGTGGAAACTTTGCAAGCTTAAGAAGTTTTATTTTTAATAAGTTCAACATTTTGAACCCATCCTAAGAAAATAATTGCATTCTCACTGAGGCCTTAGGTTTAAAAATAAGAAGCACTCAAGTAGCTCAGGGAATTGGGTTTTTTGGATTTTCAAGTGCTTTGCTCCCACTGGAAAAAGGTTTGCAACATGTTTTGACTGGGTCCTCCCCTGACTCCAGGGCTGCTTTTACAGCTCTTCACTGGTTAACTTTCCTGGTAAAACAGTGAGATTTGGACTGTCAACTGAAAATGGGACTAGTACTCTCATTACTCTTGTTACTGTTTCACTTTATACTTTTCCAAATATTCCTTTTTGACAGATAACTTGGTGTCACACCAGCCTTGAGCTATGGATTATAAATGGTGAACTGTTTCTGAAAAGTGATGGAAAACCACCAGCTAAGCCCCATCATTATTTCAGAATCTTCCCCAAACTCCTGCTTTCATCTGCTCTGAGCCTGATAAATAGTCAAGCTGAAACATCATTAAGACAAACAAACAGAAAGGTTAGGGGACAATCAGATTGGCATAGGAAGAACAGGCTTCGTGGTGGTGACACTGCTTTGGTTCCCCTGTGCTTCCCTCTCCTTTGGGCTTGCAGACTGGAAGCCTAATAATTCTGGTATTTAAAGGAGAAAAAAAGTATTTATTGAAGTGTTACTAGACTGCAATGCTTTAACAGTTTTAATATGTTCATACTTTTTTTTTTTGCTTTGCTTTTTTTTCAAATTCACAACTGAAAGTACTGTTGCTATGTTACTGTAATGGTGTGTAGGCTGCTAAATAAATAGAGGGAGTTTAGTCCATGCCAGAAATAGAAAGCCAGGTCAAAGGTGACATTTGGGACATGTTGGGAAAAAAAAAAAAAAAAAAAGAGAATATATAATTATTTATTTCCTTCCTATTATTCTCTTCAGTCTCATTAACCCTAGACTACTTAGAAGGAAATTACAACAGAATTTCTGAGCATGTCACAGTATAAAAAAATGACACCATGGGAGTTGTAAGTCTTTTGGCTTTGTTCTTTGCAAGATCAAGTTTGCACAGTAAAACAGTGGCACCTCATGCTGCTGTGAATTGAGCAGGTACTTGGAGGTATCAAAGGACTCAGGGACTGCTGAAAATTCACTCTGCAAAGGCGTGCAGAAGGGAAAACCTGCCAGAGGGAGCAAGCTTTGAGGGAAAAAAAAACGCAGGAAATGCGAGTCCATTGTCCTTTTTGGGGTAGTCTGGCAGGCTCCCAAAGACCAGATACACAAAATGTGCTCGGGCTCTTTGTGAGTAGCCCCAGGTGCCTGCCTGCACCTCCGGCTGCCTGAACATCTTTGTGAGCCTGGCTTGTGAACCTGCACAAGAGCAGGGTCATTTCATGCTGCTCTGCTGCCTCTGTGTGCTCCTGCTGTAGCTGGGCACCACGAGCTGTTCAAGCCCCAGGGCTGATTCAGTGAATGGGGGCACTGCAGCCACTTGGGTGAAAAGTAGAGCCCAGCCCTCCCTCCAGCCGCGTGGGCTGAGGCAGAGGCACCCTTAGCCCAGGAATGAGCCCAGCAGCCTCCTTACTTGCAGAGGGAGGCCTCTGACTTTATTTCCAAGACGTTATGGCAGCTGCTGGAAGCTCAGGGCTCTGTTCCTTGAGCACCAAACCCTTGGCCCCACTGCTCCTGGGAGCATCAGTAGCTCTGAGCCCATGGCTGGAAGCTGCCAGACCTTCCCCTGGCAGGAGGTGGGACATGGAACCACGCTGAGCCAGGAGTTAATTTAGCAGATTTGTAATTAATCTGGAAGATCTTCTCTTTAAATATATATTTTTACTTATAAACAAGTTATTCACGTGACACAGTATGAGGCCTCTAATTTCTTTGTGTGTTAGGGAAGAGGTCCACAGTAACAGCCTTAACCAGTCCAGTGCATGCAGTCCTGTTAGAGATTTTGTGGTGCTATTTTTGTAGTTCCACCAATCTGTTACTTTTCTGCAAACAAACAAGTTCCCCCTATGGAAGAGACCTTTGGATTTGAAGCATTCCAGAAAATCCCACATTTAGCATAAAATTTATAGAAGAGGATTAAATTAGAGGTACAACGAGAGCCAAAGATGCAACAAGTCTTGATCCTAAATTGCACAAGTCTTAAAATTTTCTTTGTTGATGCTCCTTGAATGAAGGGATGGAACTTGAATGACTAGGAGCATTTCCTAATATGATGGATGTGAATAGCTGGTTTAATAAGATACTTTCCTATCTTCAGCCCCAAGCCAATCCCTACTGCCTTAGACCTCGGGGTGTGTCTGACTTTCTGTGTCAGAAAACAACAAGAGTTTAGGATCCATCAGAGTTGTTTATTTACTTTCATCACAAGTTTGCTGCTGCAATTGGTTGTTTTCTACCACAACCAGTATTCAGCCTCACTCTGATGGAGAGGGTATTGGAGGCTTTCTTGTCCCCTGTGGAGTTCAAACCCTCATTTGGACTCTGTCAAATCCTTTACCCTTGCCAGAGACTGCATTTATCTCGAACCCTAAAGTGCAATTACTATGATTTATCTCTCTTTGGAGTGAATAAGATTTTACCAGGCATTTTCTCCAAAGAAGTCTGCAGCTGGGAGAAGAGCAACCTACAGCCTGTCCTTTCCAGGGCTGTGTTGCATATGCTCAGCAAACCGCCCAGTTTTAGCCAGCAAGAGCAGCATTGCTGAGTGGAATGAAGGATGAATTATGCCCTCTGCAGTTCTGTTATGTTGTCCTCCTAAGGGAGCTATTTGCCTTTCATTGTATTTCCAGGTCCTTGAAATTATTTTCTAAAACTCGTAAGTAAACTTGTTTTGCTGGTTGGTAGATTAAAGCAGTTTACCCATTAGAGTATTCCAGATGGGCTGCAGGGATGTTTGCCTGTGCTCTTTGTTGGGGCAAACAGCTTGATTGTTAAACTGGAAGAAATTGTGCCAAGGCAGAAGCTGGCAGACATGGCCAGCTTTCAGATAAGCTGTAGTTAGCTGGATGAAGATTGAGCATGTTTACATTGCTGCTCTCAGTCAGTACAAGCTCCCCTGACTGTGGCACTTACCTTGTCGTGGGCTCAGAGATGCTTTAATGAAACTTGCCATTAGACAATTGGCAGCACAAGTTTGGGAGGTGAAGAGTCAAGGGGAGCTTGTATGAAGCTGTAGCTGTGCAGTCCTACCCAGAACACAGTGATGGAGAGGGGTAGTCCTAGAAATGCTCCCCAGTCTAAGGAATTATGAAGCTGTAGTTTAGCAGCCTCAGCTATGTGAAGACATCAGCAGTGGTTGCTCTGATTCTGATCTCCTCAGAGCTCACTGTGCACCCATAGACAGGTTTCAGTTTGACTTGTTTCTGGGGTTTACTGGATTTGGAAATGGAGCTGGGATCTCTGTGTGACCATATTGTTACAGATTTTAGTTCAGAGATTGGGGTTTTTTTTAAAGAAAGCAGATATTTTATGTGTCATCTATGCATATGAATAAAAGATAAGGAGCAGAGGAAAGCACTCAGATGTAAGACCTTACACTGTTAATGGGCATAAAGCCTAAGGTCAGTTTGTTGTAGGGCAGCTGGTCACTTCTGACTTCCAGCTTGGGTTGCTGCAGTCAGAGTACCTTTTTGAGTGGAAACATGGTTGTGCAGAATCACTCCAGATTTAGCTCATGGTGCACAATCTTTGTGGCTCCTTGCTAGGATAACAAGAAAAGGCACGTGAGCCTGCACAGCAACAGCAGCAATGAAATATGGTGTTGTAGCATAACTGAGTCTCTATCATCTAGCACAAAACTTTTTCCTTCCAGAGTCAAGTGCACCCATAAAGAACAGAAAGGCCAAGTAAATACTGGCTTTAATAAGCTGCTGGAATCAGGCAGGTGCAGAGTCAGACTGGAGGGTTGATGTGAAGCTTTCATTTGCCTTTATGAATTTGCACAAATGCGCTTGGAATACCTCTTTGTCCTCTATGAAAAGGTTTCATGTACAAAGTACTTAGACTCATCAGAAAAAAACCCCTTGAAATAGAAATGGTACCTCATGTTCCTCAGCAAAACAGAAGCTTAGAGAGAAAACAGAAACTAGAAAATGTAGTCTCAAATTCTAATCCATTATGACTATATTTATGGGGAACATTTAAATGATTGGAACTGTTTTCCTACATATTCCTTACTAGTAACAACAGTACCTTGTGACTGGTGATGTCTCATCACCTCTAAACACTGAACTTGAATGTCAGGTTGAGCTCAAGGCTTTTCTCTTTAGCTGTTCTACGAATTGGCCGAATGCAGAGCAAGAACAGAGCCGTGGTCCTCAGCAGCAAGGGATTGGGAAGAGAAAAGCAGGTAGGAAGATTTTGCATCCCAGTGAAACCCCCCCAAATCTGGCATTATTATCAGAGCCTCTGGTAGCTGGTAGAGATGGTATGTGGTATGGGAACTGCAGCATTTACCAGCTTGTGATTGGAAACTGGAGGCAATGAATGGATATGAATATGTTCAAATGCACAGTTTCAGTTCATTTTGTGTAACATCTCACTCACACAATTTTCCACAAAAAGATATTTCAGCCAGATAGAATTATGGTGAGAAATAAAAGCAGAGTTGCAGAGAAATTGGTAACTTCTTAAAAAGACTGAACTCACTGAAAAATCTCACTTTCTATTTGAGAGATTAAATCTATGCATGGCGCAGCCATTTTTGCTTTGCCTGGTATAAGGTTTACATGAGTCATGGCCAACAGTAGACCAAGCTACCATCCCCAGCTGGGGACCTAGAAATACAGAATGCAAAAGCAGATGCTGACTGCTGGCTGGGGGATTCCTGCATCACCTCTGAAATGATGACCCTGTTTGATGGAGCAGCACACAGAGTGCAGGCAAGTGCATGTAATGCTTCTCCCCAGGTGAGGGGATTGTCTGAGGGTGAAAGAGAATGCAAAGGCTGCCAAATACCTCCTGTCCTAGCAGCCAGTCCCAGCTGATGAGGATGGATGATGTAATGGATGAAGCAGGAGAAGGTTTGCAGTGAGGAGGGTGTAAGATTTGAAAGGCTGCACATAGGAAGGAGGAGTTGCAGTCCTAATTTGAGTACAGGCAGCTCAGCAGATGGCCCAGCAGATGAGTTGCTATGCATCACGGCATGTGTGAGAACACAGAATCACAGAATGGCTTGGGTTGGAAGGGACCTTAAAGATCATCTCATTCCAGTCCCCAGCCAAGATGCCACCCACTAGATCAGGTTGCTCAGGGCCCATCCAACATGGCCTTGAACACTTCCAGAGAAGAGGCAGCCACAGCTCTCTGAGCTCTCTGTTCCAGTGCTTCACCACCCTTTGAGTAAAGAACTTCTTCCTAACATCTGATCATAACATGAGAGTGGTGGTGAGGCCCCGGCAGGCACAGAGCCCTGCCCTGTGCCTGGTACTGGGTACCATCAGATGCCACGTTCCTTACCCCAGCTGTGCCCTGCATCTCCCATCAGGGTGCTTTCCTGGCTTGCACACTGAGCTTCCCATAACAGCATTTCATTTTGCTGTTCTGCATTACAGCCGTTTCCTCCACCATGCTTTGTCTTCCCTCTCCAAATGGAGCAGAGCCCATCTCCAGCAGTGGAGGTCCTTGCCAGTCACAGTGACACCAAAGTCACATTACTGACTTCTCCTGCCTGAGGCAGCAGCTCTCTGGCTGAGCTGGCACCTCTGGGGGAGGAAAACCTCGTGCTTTGGGCCACAGAACAGCCTTGCTGGCATGTTTTGGGGTTATTTCCTATAATTCCAGGTCTTCCAGCAGTGAAGTTAGTGGCCAGAGATATTTCATGTGCACCCTATGTGGCTTGCACCTTCCCTAACAACTTCAACTCTTTGGGAGTTTTAAGAAGAAACTTCAGAAAATCTTGAAAAATCTCTAAATCTCTTTGTTTAAGAACTGGACAGTTTGCAATTGAGTTTCTCCAGAGGATCTGTTTTGCTACTTGCTGTTTGAGTCCTTAGGGCTCTGTTTTCAAATAACCGAAGCACTCATGGCTAGATCCAGGAAAAAGCATCTTTACCCTTAATAGCTTAGAATGGCCACTGACACCTCACAGTCACATTGTGATGCCACTCAGCACACCAGTGTTAGAGGCTTCTTTTTTTTTCCAGGCTGTTAATTCAGAGCAATATATTCCTGTGGGAAATTCCAATAATCCGTGTTTAGTGATACAGCAAAAATCCGCTTCAGTAACCAGTTTATGTGTAACACTGATAAAATGATTGCCACTGGCTTGTTCCAAGAAGCTCCATTTCCAGTGTAATCTGCAGGAAACCCACAGAGATGTATTGTGATACATAAATTCAAATCACCATAATGAGGCTGATAAACATCTCGGATATTCTTGGGGTGAGGACATATTTTTCCTTTAACTGTTTCTGGAGCAATATAAATTAAACTGGGAACAATGTTCTTTTTATCAATATCAAAGTGTTCCCATGGCATACTCGTGCCAGCAGATACAGGGCAGCTCAGCTATGCCAGTAAAAATGCAGACAGCCCTTTGATTCAAGCAGCAGCAACACAAGCAGTGGTACTCCCTCCTTACCCACACACTGTCCTGTCAGATTCCTTTTGCTATCTCCAAGTCTTAAGAGCATAGTTCAGGTATTGTGTCTCTGCCCTCAGTGTATTTACTCAAATTTCAAACAAATTTAATCCCTCCTGTTTTTACTATGGTCCCCTGGAGCCTGCACTAAGACTTCCCATTTACTAAGCTCATCCAAGGGTACTGTTGGCCCATCATTGGGACAGTAATTTTGTGAGTCCCCTGTGAAAATTCTTTGGACCAGGTCATGGACTAGGTTGCATGATTGAGGATATTTCCTACTACTGGACCTGCAAAGAGTGTTTAGCAAGGAGAATGATTTTCATTCTGATTTTCCATAATTAAATACTCTGTATACAGAAGCCAACCAACAACAAAAAATCCAGGTCTCTATTCACTGCTTGTACAATTGAACTCTCTGAAGTATCTCTCAGCATCAGGACTCTGAGACCAAGTGGAAAGTTTTAAACTAGTAAAGGGAAAACCTAAACGTCATGATCATCTGTCTTATTGTAAAGAAGCAGAATGATGTTAAAAACTGTGTTATGCTGGCTCTTTTTTTTCAACAAAAAATGGTTTTGGGGGCATTGTACATGCTTTCATTAGAACAGTTGAATAAGAAAAAGTCGAATCCACTATGAGTTTTACATAACTTTTTTGTTCATAACATGCTTGTGCAATGGAGAAGTCAGAATGCAATAATCAAACTATATTTCTTCCATGCTTGAACATCAGTGGCTGTCTGGAAAACTGTGTTACTTATATTCTCTGAGATCCAGTCCAGAACTGCCTATCTTGTCCAGGGGCTGTCTTCAAATAGGAATGGTGGAAGGAGGCCTGACATGTTCTGCTGAAGACATTGGAGCAGTCTCCAGAGCAGCAAAGGGAAATGCCCAAGTGCTGGAAAAAAACTCAGCCTTTTGTGGAAGGATCTTGTAGGAAGCACAAACTGCTTGTGGCAAAGGCTCTGCCAGTGCAGTTACCCTTTCTGCTGGCAGCAGAAAAACTTACCTGAAAAACTTTGTCTCAAACCACCAGTTATCACTCTGCTAGTGCAGAATGTTGCCTCTTCTGTTCCCAGTAACACGTTTGAGCTGTGGCTCTGGGACAGGCTACAGGCACTCTTGTTAGTCAGCAAATACCAGAGCCCCAGGGCAGGGACTCCACATCTGGGAGCAGAGAAACGGGGACATGTCCAGTGCCTGTTGGTAATCCAGCTTTTAAAAATAAACATTGACTGACAAACTTCTAACCAAACACCTGTTATGTCAGAGGGGAACTCTGACATGCTGATAATAACACTCAGCTTCTAAAGTCAGGGTATAACTGTGGTAAATGCTGGGGAGATCTCAGCTGAGTGGAAAGAAGAGCTCAGGTAGTTACCTAAATACAGGAGGCCTTGGCAACTTTGGCCCTTGTTCTTTTGAAACATGTATCTCACAATGTTATACATTTGACTTACTATTATTACTGTATTTGCTCAGCTTTTTGGTGAAAATACCATTAATTACTAATGTAGTTCAGTGGAATGAGTGCAACAGTGTGTGTGTAGTGCATTCAGTGATTTCAGTCCTGAGCCTGTAATTGCTCTTTCCTGTATATAATGCTGTTGGGAAAAATTCTCACTTTCAGAGTGTCAAGCCCTTAATTAATCAAGGACCAAGCCAGAAGCAGAGAACTCTGGAGAAGATTGTTAGGCATGGGAAGTCTCTGGTAGTAAATCTCTGTGGAAAGAGTGCCCAGCTGCAGCTGGGGGACTTCCCTTCCAGTTACACCCTCCCATGGCTGGAAATGCAGAGCTGGTACTTTTTGCCTGTGCAAAGGCAAGGCAGAGCCACCAATCTATGCTGAGGCACAATCCATGCTCAGCTGTGTCTGGCACAGAGAACTCTGGAGCTGTCAGGATGGAGGCAGCAGCTTTGTGATGCAAGACACACACATGCAAAAAAAAAAAAAAAAAAAAAAAAAAAGAAACCCAAAAGAGTCTGACACTCAATGCAGCCCAGGACTTGAATGTCTCTTCAGAGGCCTTTGCCTCTCCTGCTTTTGACTCTATGCAGCCACCTCCACCTCTCCCACATTCCTCCTTTGGTGGTTTTCATGGCTAACCCTCAGCATCCATGCAGATGCCTCCCTGGCCCCCTTGGGTGGCTGTGGCCCATGCTATCCCACATAAAAGTGAAGTAGCCACAGGCTTAGGAAATGGCAAACAAGCAAAAATTATCTTCCTTGCTGCTTCTGTCCCCTGAATGGCAGCTTCTTTAAGCGGGGGCTGTTAAGAGGGTCTTGGAGCACGTTGGTATTCCTGGGAGTAGAGCTGTGGTCCTGGAGCTCAGGAGGAGCTGAGCTGTCTCTCTCAGAAGGTTTTCTGACACACAGAGCACGTGACATCTGTCACATAATGCTGTGAGAAAAACGTTTCTACCTCAGAGCTGAAGCCATGTGTGAAATTAATCATAGGTATATGGCATGGGTTCTGATTTAAATGTGGATTAGAAAGCATGCAAGCAACCGTCTGTCTCTAGAGACATTGGTTCTTTGCAGCAAAAGAATGAAAGTGAAAATATCCTGAAAAACAATAAAGAGTGCTATGGCCTGCAAAAATACCAATTTTTCAAACTGGATGCAAGAAGTGGTACAGGGAAGGGGCATGGGATGATTTTAGTGCTTCATTCATCTTCAGCTTTAGCTGTACATTATGGGCCTGATTTTGCACGTGATTTTGTACCCAAGAAAAGCTTTAGTTTTCCTTTTAATTGTCCAATAGGAACAAACACAAAATCAGACATGGAGAAGGAGCCTTAGATTAAACAAACACAAAGTCCTAATCCAGCTGGACTAAAGGCAATTGGATTATTCTGCCTAATTTTTGTAAAAATTGAAATAAACCATTGTGGAGAGGAGACTGAGGTTACAGGACCAATCTTAGTATTCAAAGAGATAGACAAGAATGTTCTATGGCATATTTAAAATATTTATTTTGGATTTATTGAAAGATGACTACTCAAATACCCCAAATTCCTAGATAGGTTAAAATTCCATTTTCTTTTTTTTTTTTTTTCAATAAATCATTGTTTAAATTATGTATATTATAATCTCATTACAATAGCAATGCAATAATATTAGTAAGCACCATCATTCTCAACTTATTTTAAGTAATAAGGAACTCACAGAATAAAAGATGGACATCTGTGATGGGTTTAAAAATTAATTCAAACAGTCAGTAAGACTAGAAGCTCTTTAAGTGCCAAATTATCATTGCAGAAGTATTCTTTTTATCTATGGGTCATCATTTCCAAGAAACAAGTGAAAAATGTAAACACTTCCAAGCATTTGTCCCTTTAGGCACAGGTTATATTAAAAAACAACAACAAAAAATACTTCAGGGACTGAAAAGAAATGCTGGCCAGGGCATTTTAGACAGAAACCAATAAGGCCTAATCTGGTGAACAAGCAAGAAGAAAAACTTGTAAATTATTTTATTACCTGATTCATGGAAGTTCTCCATTCAGCTGAGTTTTAAAATTAAGTTCCCTTTAAGTTTAAGGAAACTAATTGGAAACCATCTTCAGTCACAGAATTCAAAGCAGGAGATGGTTGTGGTAATTACTGGCAAGCAAATAGTAAATAGTCTCAGAGGTGAAAAACCACAGAGCTGGAAATCGTGCCTCTGCTAAGCTGGGTCAGATTCTGTGCTTAATTACACCACATGAATAAATCATTGGAAGACAGATCAAACTTTTTTTCAGAAGTGAAAAGGATAATGCAAATTCTTACTTCTGCAAAAGCAGCGTGAAAGGTGCAAAATAGCATAGCATCATGACTTGCTGCATTATTGGTTTAGAGGGGCCCTTTTGAGTAATACAGGCACAAACATCCCATTGCTCCCAGGCCAGATTGTGTAAGTTATTGAAGCATCTAAATCCATCTTGTTTCCTGTGTGGGTTCTTTGATGGTGGTTCGATCCACAATAAAAAGGTAGTAGGAGTATCAGAGATAGTCTGAGTATCCATGCTGAGAGGGTGAAAGAGAATCAGCATCACACAGTCTTTCATTGGTATGAACATTAAATAGTAGCACTAGCACTGTTTCATCTGAAGAAGCACATTGGAGTTCCATAAAAGCCAGTATGGTTGATTTTTCTTGAAAATCTCTTGGAACCCAGCTGAGCAAATACTGTAAGTTTGGAGCTGCCTGGCAAAAGTAATGCTTTGTGTTTCTCCTCAAGTCTTCATCTGTCCAACTTCTCCTCTGATTGCACACAAAAATAGCTATGGCAGCACCACAGGGAGGGCCAAAGTCAGAGCAAAATTGTTTGGGTTGTACTTAGCACCGACCATACCCCTCAGAAACCACCAATTTCAGACAGTGTTGAGTGTGAAATCAGAAAGTGGCCACTGTCTGAAATTTTTCTGTCTGTTGCAATCCTTGAAATTTCCCCAAGAAAATATGGTTTGCTGGGCAAGGAGTAGTGTCATCAAAATCTTCCTTGCCTTCTTTGGAAGTTTTTTCAGTATTCCTCTACATCTTACAATCCACCCATCAGCTCTCTGGGGCTGGATTGCTTTTCAACAAATCTCCCTGGTTTGAGACATCACATTGTATTGCTTATCTTTACCATGCATGGGACACATGCCTTTGTGTGTGTCTGATTATTCTTGTGACCTGATGAAGTCAGAAAACAAATTTTTCTCCTTGTTTCTCTTAAGACCAATATGCCATTCTTAATTTTCCTGTGTGATACTGTTTTCTCTCTCTATGGTCTTCCCTCTAAATCCGAGTCTTTACGAATAGAAGAGGCACTTCCCTTGGCATGTCCCTGGCAAAC
The DNA here is from genome assembly GCF_026979565.1 of Vidua chalybeata. NCBI lineage: Eukaryota > Metazoa > Chordata > Aves > Passeriformes > Viduidae > Vidua > Vidua chalybeata. Next base: position 8,733,923 of record NC_071543.1, on the reverse strand, counting down.
AGCTTCCTGGGATTCTGCAGTGACTTTTAACACAAACATCAAGACAGCATCACCATATGATTCTTACTGGGCATTGTAAAGTAATAAAAAAAAAGGTATTTTCTGCTGAGAAAAGGCTTTTCTATCTCCAGAAGGACTAGATCAATCATTAAACCCTCACAAGTTCACATTTATGCTTGTCTTTTGCCATCTCTTTCAGCCTGCTTTTTAAAGCCTACTAAAACCACCAGTTCCGGGCCAGTGCCCTCTGAATGGGCCCATCTGTGCTACAGCCACTCTTAACTCTGTGGTTGAAAAACCTCTGCAATGTTAGGCTGCAGAATCCACTCACTTCTGGCAGGTTTAGCACCTCTGTTAGTGTAACACAGATCTTTGTCCTGACCAGGTGGCATTTTACCTCCCAGCAGGCTTAATTTAAATCCAGCAATTAGTCTTAACTCTCAGTCAGCACATCAGCAAGAAGCAGCCTGGTGGGGCTGCTGCCTGCAGCACACACTATGCACGTTGCTTGTTGCACTGGACCCTCACAAGGAACATTTACAATCTGGAAAACATGGTAAGAAAGAGTCATAAGTGAAGGAGAAGAGTAGGAGTAATTCCGCATTCAGCTCTAAATTTGTGTCAAGTGTGGGATGAGGTTTAAAATAAGAAAAGATAATAGTTGGGGTTCTGTTGTTTCTTTCCACCTCTTAGTAAAGTCATTTTTGATCCTACTCTTTGCTTCTTTAGAAACATAAAATCAAGTGATCTTAGCTGAAGTGTTTCATGAGTTAAAATTAAACTTCAAAGTTAGCAGGAGGTGTTACTTGCTCTTGCATTTATTTCTAAGTTTTTTTTTTCATGTCTGACCAGAAAAAAGGTAACATGCAAATGTCTCTTAGTGGTTTAAACAAATAAGCATGAAGTCTAAAAAAAGGAAAGCAGTTGCTGCTTTCTGTGTACAACCAGTGCTTTCAGAAGTCTCTTTTATATCTGCTGCCTGTGAGTATGTGACTCCATTTTTACTCAACAATATTCTGCATTGTTGGGGTAGGAGGGATCAGGGGAAGGGATTTTACTAGCTTGGTTTTCTCCTTGAAGGGAACTCCTGCAGTATTCCCACCCTGGAAACCAGCAAGGACATGGGGAATGGCACAACAGTAAACCTTGTCTTTCCCTATAGATTTGAAATATTTGTTATTCAAAATGTCACTTAATCACAGTAGAAAGCTGTAAAGGTTCCACAGTGCCCATCCCTGAATGCTCCTGACAGCCCCCATGGTTTGACAGCGTCCTTTCTGTGTACTGTTGCCTGCACTGTTGCTGTGAGCAGCACCCAGGCAACAAGGGCAACACCTTAAAAGAAAATCTCTTTTCTCATTCAGAGCCACCCTTTTGGGGTATCATGTGCAAGAATTACCTCAGCCTACGCAGAATTTCTCTCCTCTGTGCAACTCTGGCTTCGTGTTTGTAGACAGTATTTTGCACTTGTGTATTTTAATGAAATCCAGAAGAAGAAACAAAAATTCATTATATTTTGCCTTTTCCTCTTTAGTGTATTACGGTTTTTTTTCCAACCTTGAGATTTTGGATTTAATTTAATTTAGATCTTGTTCAGTTGAGATGAGGCACACAGCTTTAGAGAACTGGGAGCTGTCTGCAAGCTAGCTTGGCTGTTCCTGTTACACATTTTATTGCATCTTGTTCTGCTGGAAGGTTTGATGCTTCCAGACTGGTGGTTTCTTTCTCGTGGTTTACTAGTGAATCATAAAGGTCTTGCTCCACTGTATTCTGATCTTTTTTATTTACTGATTATACACACCTCATGGCCCTCTAGTTTAGCAAAATTGATTTTATAGAAAATAAATAGATGCATAACTGAAGGATCAATGACCATTGTCTATCTTTAAAATATGTACTATCTGCTATAATACATTTGCTTGTTATTTGTGATTGATCTGGTTTCTCATATTGCACTTCAGCTTTTGGATTATGTACTTGAAAAGTGTTTGGCTACTGAGCCATCTGTCTTTACAATATCCTAAATAATCAAAATAGAAAGTAAATTTTGACTTGTTTTAGAGAGGTAGAGGAGCTGAAGAACCCATTGTGGTCAAGCAGCAACACAATGTAGCCTTGCACCAGCAAATATATTTTGGTTAAAAATTAAATGTGACATTTTTGAGATGCAAGGTAATTAATTTAACTAAATTATGGCTTCTTCTAGAAGGCTGTACCCCTTCCAACATGAAGTTGCTAATAACTGACACAGCTGAGAGTGAACTGACCACTGTTGCAGGAATAGGAAGAACTGAAAGTGTAAAGGAGGTGCAGAGCTTGAACAGTCTTTCTCCTAACTTCAGAGCTCAGATCTTCGGAGCTCTCTGAAACATATAGATTATGAATACCCAGAAAAAGAAGGATCATTCAAACAGTCCATCAGCCTCCAGTGGATTCACAAAGCGTGTCTGATGAAGTTCTGTTTGGGGCTGCCTGTTCTCAGGGGAGCTGTGCAGCACCCACTTCCCTGCATCTCCCATGGAGGGGGTGAGCAGTCACAGCATCTGTGCTGAGCTTGTTTGGCCGAGCATCCCTGAGTGGCTAGGAAGTGAACTGCCCTGTTGTCCAGCTTAAATTCCTTTTCATAACTATAGGTGAAAAATAAGTGTGTGATTCAGAGTTTGGCTTCAGCTGACCCATGGGTCGAACTGCTGTTGTTTGTTTTTGTAATTACTATAGTTACCCTGGAAGCACTCTGGGAATTCAAGTATTTTGACTGCCAAAAGCCAGAAATAACTAGTTGGAATAAAAGTGTTAATTCTGATGGCTGTGTGTGAGTCACAGTGGCCTTTAGACAAAGGAGAGATTGCTCTGAGTAGCAGCAGTAAAGAAGGCCCTTCCTCTCTGCAGCCTTACGCACTCATTGCAGGTGAAATTTAAACTTCCTTACTCAAGAGCACAAACAGCTCTTCCATTTACACAGTTTGAGCTCCCATAGGCCAAGATCCCTTATCACAGAATCATTTAGGTTGGACAAAAACCTTCAAAATTATGGAGTCCAACCAGTTAACCCAGCACTGTTAAGCCCACCACTAAACCATGTCTCCAAGGACCATATCTACATGTCTTTTAAATACCTCCAGGGATGGTGACTCCACTACTTCCAAATAATTAAGGAGTCATTGCAAGGCTTGAAGAGGCAAACTCTGCCTCACTCTCCCTGCTGAACCAGGGGAAGACTTCTTGTCATGCAGCTCCCAGATAGAGAGAAGTTAATTCTGCTGCTGGTTTTATATGGCCCATTTGCAAATCAAAATTATTAGATGTCAAACATTCAACATCCAAAAAGATTTCTGTGTCCCTGTCATGCACATGTTCATGTATGGTGCTTGCTTGCCTCTTGGTGCATGGCTTTGCTTTAGAAGAGGAAGTGTCCCTTCAGTTTCGTACCATACAAATGTGTATGTGTTAAATACATACTCTGAAATAGCATTTTTCTGTAAGAAAATCTTCACTGTCTCTGAAGCAAGAAGATGGTTAAATAGGAGCACTTCACTTAGTCAGAGTCAAAATTCTCCTTTAATCTTGCCAGGTCACACTTTGAGCAGTGAAAATCTCAGGGAAAACTAGTCAATGGCAAAAAAATAAGCAGGCTCAATTCCTTAAATTTTAGTTTAAATGTGGTCAAAGACTATTCCTGAGCTTGCTGTGAAGTATGCGCTTAAGTTCTTTCTGGAACTGAGACCTAAGCTTGAAGGGCAAGTTATTTGGTCATGAATGACTGGACATTTTTTGGTACCCTCAAGAAACAGCCATTGACAGAAGAGGTTCTGTCAGGCTGAATTTCAGAAGTTATCTTTTGGATGTGAGAGATAGAGACTGCTCTAACTGTGCTAAGCTTGCTGGAGTGTCAGGATGTTGTAGAGTGTTTGTTTGCTCTGTGCTCAAACAGCCTTTATCTCACATCACTTTTTATGGGATTCGGTTAGCAAAACCAGCCACTGTGAACTTCACGCTTCTGCTTACAGCTCCTGCCAGCACCCCTGCTCTGCAGGCAGGGCAGATCGTGTGGAGTTTGGTTGTTGGGTGACAATACAGCAGCACAGCTTCCTGCTCCTGGAACTGGGTCAAGGGGTTGGTAAAGAATGAACCTTCACCAGCCTTCAAGAATGGGGCAGGAAGTTCTCGGCTCTGTAGCCAACCTGCTTTTTGCAGAGAATTTCAGAAACTTTATGAGAATGCACACAGACTTTCAGGATGATGTAACATCTTTGCTGATGTGAAATTGTTGTTTGTTGCTATGAGAGAGCCTCTCGATTTAGAAGAACCATGCAGGGCCGTGGTATGGGATGCCTACCTGGGTTTGTGTTGCAGGGCACAGTGCGTATCAGGATTGCTGTCAGTGGCCCAAGAACAGTGGGTGGAGAAACACTGGGATGCTTTGTGATGGGTTGTGAAACTGTAAAGAAAAAGATCTGCAGTCTGAAGGAGTCTGAGTAACAGGTATTCTCTTCTGGGTTCTGTTTTCCTGGTGTAGTAGAGAAAAGCCTAAGCTTACAGAGCCGCAGTGTTTTACATCTTTTTGTGGCGGTGTTCATGTGGGGGATTTTTTGCTATGGTAAGACTGCTCTCACACCTACACACTCCATTAGGTTGTGCCTGGAAGACACCCTCAGTGCTGACCTACTTCACACGTGCTCACCAAAGTGTGAGCATATATACCATGACCTGGTCTTTTTAATGATGAAGGGGTATCAGGCATATCTGCATGGTTGCTCTCAGATGAAACTCTAGCTGTGTCTGAATTATGGCTGTAGCCACCAGCTCAGCCTGTGAACACTGAGAGCCCAGGGAAAACCCATGTGCATGAGAAGCTCCAAAGGCTCTGTTAATGTGCATTATTCTCAGAGTCTTTGTGAAAACATGTGGTAGCTGCCTGCTGTACCACAAGTAAAATAACTGAGTTCAATTTTTGGAAATGAGGTGTGGTGGGAAAGATTAATTACTTAGCCCTCGGATACCTTTTAATCTGTGGGTTAACAGATGCCCTGTGTTGTAAGAGTCCATCACTGTCTTTTTGACATACATGACTGAGGGTTGAAAAACCCTCATGCAACACCATTGGTTACAGGCTGCAAGTTTTGTTCGGTCTGGGAGCACTAGTAGTTTTATTTTTAATTTCAACAGCTCCCCCTCATGATACTTCCCCAATCTAGTCCAGTCATCCTGAGGAAATTTCCTTATAAAGAGCATTAATTCACATAGAGTAGGGTTAACACAGATTTTTATAATATTAAATGAGAAGGTATAAATCTTTTAATTGAATTGTGATTTCTTAGTCTCATTTTTTGCCACAGGTACTTTAACTTTTATTTCCTTGAAATACAGTTTCATTAGTTGATGTGCTATGATTTACCACTAAGTGAAGATTTTAGGATAAATGTAGTGCTTATTTCTACTAACAGGCATATTTTATCTCCATCCATAAATATCAAGGCATTGCTGTAGCTTAATATACTTAATGGTAACATACAGAATAATTTTTATATTAAAGAGGTATCACTGTGAAAAGCTGGGTTTCCCCCAGCAAGGATTATTTTATGTGATTTAAAACAAGTTGTATTTGAATAGAATTGGAAATATATACAAAAACATTTAAACACTTTTTAAAAGGATTTTAAATTAATGAATTGTATTAAATTACCTACAAATAAACTAGGTGGGTTTTCTTTGTTAATTTTTCACTGTTTGGGTTGCAGATTTTTTTAATAAAAAATTGTTCAAAATTCCAGTTTGTTTGACGCTTCCTATTTAGAAAGCAGTACGTGAAATATATGCTGGAGCCAGAACTTGATGCAAACAGAAACAGTGCAGTCCAGCACTGCTTCCTTCTGCTGCCTGCTGTGCACTGAGGCTCAAAGGCTCAAGTGTTACCCTCTTACTGTATTATACAATTACATTATAAATCACATTTGCTGATACATATCACTAACACCCTGAATTCCCCTGAGGCTGAAAACCTGTGAATGGTGTCTTTGCACAGAAGTGTTAAGTATGTTGAACTTTTGCTTTAGGACTTGTTTGCAACAGAAACGTGACTTGGCTTTGGGACAGCTCTGCTTTTGCTGGGCAGGAAGATCCAAATTTTTATTTCTTACCCATTATGAAACACACTCGTGCTCGGGAACAGCACAGATCCAACTCCAGCTGCAGCACTGGGGAGAGCTGTTTTCCCTGTCCTGTCCAGGCAGTGCCAAGGAGTGAGGGCTGACGCCTCCAGCAAGTGCCTGCGGAGACCCAGCCTGGGAAGGAAAGGGGATTATAGTTGGGCTGGGCTGGATATAGCCTGAGTATGCCTTGGTATATGCCAGGGGATCTCCAGCTGGCACTGCTGGTGGCCAGAAGAGTACAAAATGACCATTTTCACTCAAGAATCCTGCCCACCAGGTGCTCTATGTTCAGTTGTTCGAAGGAATATCAGTAAATGGCCAAGATCATTCCTACTCCAAACTTCAAGAAAGGACAGTCAGAGGCAGCCAGGCTGTGAGTGAGTCACACAGGAATACACTAGCACACATCTTGTACATAGTGATTTTGAGTACTGATGAGTAAAATACAAGAAACAACTGAAAGCTTACTTAGAAAAGGCTTTGTTTGAAGTACAAGTCCTTAATTCTTTGGGAGATTCCAACAGATCTGCTGAATGTTGTGCTGAAAACATCTAACCCGTCAATGTCACCTGTCAATTTAAGATGGAATGAAAGAGATGCAGAAGGGCATCAAAAGATGCAGGAAAAGAAAGATGCACCTCAACCTCAGTGCCTGCCCAGTGTCACTGGCTGTGCTGGCAGCAGAGGCAGAGAAATGGTGGAGGAGGAGGGGGAGGCTTGCACAACTATTGCTTGCTCTCATCATCCCAAAGGATCAATTTTCAGACCATTACCTACTTTCCCACACACGCAGACACACATACGTCACTGATCCAGAGAGGATTTATAAGTTACCATCTGAGGAATCACTATCAAAACACAGACACACCATTTGCTTTAGGGTTGTTTGTGGTTCTCCAGTAATGGCTAATGCCCAAACCCAGAAACAGCCCCAGCCCAGTTGTCCTACTGAGGACAGTGTATAGTGCTCTCAGTTTATTTTTCTCTAAGGCACAGCTGTGTCTTTGGGCTCCTTTAAATCTGTCTCCAGCTTAGTCACGGAGCAGAGGCTTTCTCCATTCCTGAGCCAGCCCGACAGACACAGCTATCTAGCAAGCCAGACTAGCCCTCTCCAGCACAATCACAGGAAGTTATTCCAAGCCTCAGACAAATCCCATTTCTATCTCTGGAAGAGTAAAAGGTCAAAAAACACGAGGCTGTAGCTCTGCCAGCAGCAGCAGCCCCAGCCGTCACAGCCCACGGCAGGGCTGAGCAGAGGGGACGCGAGCCCAGCGGCTGCTCCCACCCGAGCTCTGCCCTCCTGCCAGGACCAGTGGCTCCTGCCCGTGTGCCTCCAGGAGCTGCGTGGGGCTCCGAAAAGGCTTCACGGGCTGTGTCATTCCACAAGCAACCCCAGGAGAGGGAAGAAAGAATGCATAAAGACCAGGTTACCAAAGCAGACTTTCCCTGGGAGTCAGCAGAGCCCTCTGGTCCCGCCTACCATATTACTGTTGGCATCCAGCCACATCCCCATCCTCTCCCAGCAAGTAGGCAGCTTAATTAGCACAACTCCCGACGAGCTCTTGCCCTCTGCTTGCAGTGTACTAGCAAAACAGGAGTTTTCTAGGTCTCTGTGCAATTCTTTAGTAGCAGTTAGAGGTGCCAGTTCTGAGCTGCCCTGGCCAGCCATGCCCATCACACCATGCTTTGGACACTGTGCTGTTGCACTGGCAGCTCCTGCAATGGAAGCAGGGATTGAGGCATTGTCTATCATCATTCCTCACTGTTCTCATAGGATTCCAGTAACGGCCTCTTCCCTCCTGTTGCTTTGCTGGTTTTTCTGCTTGCCTTTAGCTAAGGAGATACCTCATAGCAATGCATACAATGGCCAGCCCACAGCCTGATGATTCAGAATGTGATGGGGCTACTCCACCCCTAGAAAAAACTAGGTCTAATTTTGAGAAGCCCTTGCTGGAGGAGCTTCCTCATGCTGGCACCAGGGCTTTGCTATCAGCCTTCTGCCGGTTGTGCTGTGTGTGAGCTGCTGGGGATGAAGCTGCTCCTCTGTGACATCCTCTCTGCAGAGCTGCAGCGCCCGGTCCATTCTCTGTATGGTCCCCACAGTTCTTTTTTAATTTGTCCTTCTTCCTTCAGCTTTCCTGCTCCTCCCATTCCTGTCTTTCCGATATTCTTGCCCATTTGGGACTCCGCTTTTAGCTTGTACTTCAACTCTGCCTTTGAAAACACTTATTATTCTGTAGTCTTGCTTTGCTCCTAGAACATAAACACCCTTGAGATGACCTCTCTAAACAAAGCCTGCATCCCTTCTCCCATCACTACCTACAAGCACCAACAGGCCTGTTGATACCCACATGCTGTTGCTCCTAAAATAACATCAGGCAGGAGCCTAAATGGCAGAGCCAGGGAGCAAAACATTGCCTGCTAAAACAGAAGTGGATTTGAGACCTTTTATAAAAAGAATGATCTGCATGGCTCCCAAGCACCACATTTCAGCTGAAGGCAGCCACAGGGAAAGTCTGCTTTGCTTTTCTCTTAACAGACTGAGCACTGTAGCTTCAGTGCAGAGCCGAGGATGTTGCGTACAGTTTCTTTGTTGTGATGTGTCTGTTTCCACACCCTCCCTAAGATAAATGCTCTGAGCAGGGCTTTCTTAGCCAGTGTGAAGGCACTGACTGTCCAGGATTTGCACTCTTTGAAACAAGCTGAAAGAACATTGTTGGGCACAAACCTTCAGTTATTTAACCATTCTGTGACTGGGGCATCATTGGTGAGAAGAAGACGAGAACTCAGCAGTGACTGAGAAGGGAATGCAGTGTCCTCAACACGGGATGAGAGCCCTGTGGATCAACTCTGCTTGCACATTCATCTGATCAGGAAATGGTCATATCTGTGGAGAGTTTTGAATTTTTATGTGTCTGCATTTTGGTTGGAGCAGATCTTAGTATGTACTGCTGTCTTGGCATTTCTGCTGCTAGTTTCTCTGTCTTCATTAATCTTTCCTATAGGATTAGAAGCAATAAAACCTACTTCAAAACTGAAAATTATTTCAAAATTCAGCAGAGGAACTCCAAGGCAGCTGGAATTTCACTTCAACTCCTGTTTTGCAATTCAAGTTGACAGCATTCAAGCAGTTCAAGTAATAACATCAGCCACGCTTACATTTGCTCCCTTCAGAAGCATATGCAAGCACTGCAGACTATGCAGATGACAGTACACTTTTGGGTTTGAAGATCTATAGAATTTGGACTGGCTGAGTTATGGTTTTAAAGCCAATTGAGCAGCTCTTCCCATCAGAGAAAAGCAGAACACACCTTGGTCATTACCAAGGTCATGTGGGGGCCTTTCATCCCAACATAGCAGCATGGCCTCGCCAGCTGGTTGGGATTGCATCATCCTGGGCAACCCTCAGTGGGTTGGCTAGAGTCAGATGTGGTTCAGATGCCCTAGATGTGCTTCAGGTTCTCCCTGGACATCAGGATGCAGGGGCAACAAGTGTACAGGTGTTTCCCTCAGGGCAGAAGGTGTGTAGGTGACCATGCACAAAGGTGGTGGCACTGACCTGCCATGACTGGCTGGGAGGGGCTGGGAGGGCACAGGTCACACTAAAGTGAGGCAGGGGAACGGGCAGGAAGGGGGATGGCCAAGGAGCTTGTGCAGTTCTTCATATTCCCCATTTGCCTGCAGCCTTGGCATAGGAGAGGGTGGCTGGGTGGAGGCATGACAGACCTTTACAGCCCTTACCCTTCATGGGACACAGCAGCCCACGTGTGAAGGATCCCTCATTCTTTAGCTGCAGACACCAGGAGAGCACAAGAAAGCTCTGCCTGAAGCACATCCCATCTGTCTCTGTTTTTCCCCAGTGCCTGTTCAAACAGCACCAGCAGCAGAGGCAGTGGCACATCATCACACAGAAGCAGTCCAGTCTCAATGTCTTCTCCTCCTTCCTGCTCCTTTCTCTGGCTGCTTCCAGGGAGCCCTGGTGAGAGAAGGCAGCCAGCAGTATGCACAGAGCAAATGATGCAGTCACAATCTGCATCCACATCCTTACTGCTCCCTGGTGACCTCATTTTCTGGGTGTAGCTCGAAGTGTATAAACCACAAAAAAAAAAAAAAAAAAAAAAAAAAAGAGGATAGGGAAGGGAGGAGAAGAGATTGAGAAGAAGTTGCAGAAAAGCAGAAATAAACGCTGTCGTTTTAAAAACGCCTGTGGAAAAACCCAGCTGGCTCATTGTCCTCACTTTTGTAACAGTAACATTGATCCTATTTCACCATCCCACAAGCACATACTCTTCTGATAGCTTTACTGTTTAAAAAGACGTAGATCCAGATAGGCTGCACAATATCACTGCCTTCAACCACGTTTACCAGTTTACATTACTAAGAATCTGGATTCTGGTGTTTCATAGATTAGTGTGATGACAGGTTGAAAAATGATAGAAAAGGAGCTATTACCCTTCTCCCACATTGCTCATATTTAAGACATTGCTGAGCACATTAATTGCACGTTGTTCCCAATACATCAAGCTGAACTTTCATTTCTGAAATCTGTCTTTGCTCCCAAACTGTTCCACTATTTGTGGAGTTTGGCAGTGAGTTTTACTCCTGCTGTACTCAGAAAGAAAAAAATCTGCATTACAAATCCCTGTCAACTGGCTGAACATAACCCCAAAGAGAAGGCACCTGCTCAGGAAAGCTGGCCTGTCCTCTTGCAAGCTGCATCTTCATCAGCTTGCAGCAATGAACCCTTCTGGGTGTGAAATCCATGGTGTTCTGCAGAAATTAGCACTTTTATTTTTCACTCTTTCTCTCCTTTCTGTTTGGGGAGGCCCTGTTGCTCTCCCTGGCATCAGTAGCCCTCCCAGGATTTCACATGTGGGACCTGGCCTTTCACAGCACAGGGAGGACCACGGCTAGCTGGTGAGGAGCAGCCCCACTCCTGCCCTTCCCCTTCCCCATGGCCAACGTGGGGAAGCTCAGGTGCTCACACAGGGTAGAGCAGGCAGTGGGGATGCACAGGTGGGTGCACAGCCAGGCAGGGCAGTCCTTGCATTACACCTCATCCTTTCAGTGCCATAAAGAATTTGAGCCTTCCACACCACAGAGACAGCAGGACACTACCCAGTACTGGGTTAGGCACATTCCTGAGTGGCACCAATCTGCTGCCCACAGGCCAGCAGGAGGAAGCTGGTTTGGGGCATCCTGAAGTTACTGCCTGTGTGTGCACTGTGTGGTCTAAAATCCTCAATGTCCAGGCAAAGCTGGTTCAGCAAGTCTAGGCATTTCCTATGAAATAAATCATGGCCCATAGTTGTTTTAATGGTGCTGTGATCAGAGTGCAAGCCTGTAAATATGCTGGGATACCAGAATTCAGAGTGTTAAAGAGTGCAGCATGCCAGAAGTAATTGTTTTCCTTCTGCAGCCTGTTGTATTCAGATGTTGAGGAAATGATTTAATATTTCTGAACATGTTGTGATTTCATCATTTGGTTCAGCAAGGGAAGTTTGAGAAGTTATGGAAATGAAGATAAACTTTACATATGCTCTTATTTGCCATGCTGAGTTTTTATAATAGCAGTGCTATACAGCACATGCCAGCCCTGGCCACATTCATGTCTCCACATCTAGGCAAAAGTTGCAGCAGTAACAGGGGGCTGAAAAAAGATTAACCTACATATGATTTGCAATGGGAAGAAGTAGTCTCAGGAGGTGAGAAGAGAAAGGACTGATGAGGAGGATGCTTCCTCATGTGGGGAAAAAGAGATGCAGACACTGATCTCCTGTCTGGTGACCAGTAAGAGGACCAAAGAACAACAGGAAGCTGTGTCAGGGTAGGTTTAAGTTGGATAGCAGGAAAACCTTCTGTACCCAGAGGGTGGCTGGGCACTGTAACAGGCTCCCTAGGGAAGTGGTCACAGCACCAAGGCTGACAGAATTCAGGAAATGTTCGGACAATGTTCTCAGGCACACGGTGACTCTTGGGGATGGTGCTGTGCAGGGCCAGGAGCCAGACTCGATGATCCTTGTGGGTCCCCTGCAGCGCAGGGTGTTCTGTGCTTCTGTTCTGTGCTCAGGACCCAGGCACAGCCCCGGGTTTGTGCCCTGCTGCTCATTCCCAGCTCCACTGGAGCATTCTGCTCCACGGGCTGCTGTGAAGAAGGCAGAGCCTTGAGGAAAACAGCGCAGGCCTGCAGAATTTCACAGGCAGCACTGCCTTCCCAGAGCGAGCGAGGAACGCAGTTATCTCCTGAGCATGGGAAGTTTACACAAGCAGTGTTTGCATGCTCGAGCTGACTTTAACCAGCTGACTTTGTGAAACACACCTAAAACATAAAGGAAAGCGGAGCTCACAGGGTGCTATATCCTCAAACCCTTCATCCTGAAACCCTCTTTCCTTGGATGATACATGGGGTCCAACATCAACAGAAGTACTGACAACTCAGAGAGAATTCTTAAACAAAAAAAAGAAAACCTGGCAAAAGGAGCATTGTTTATATGTTTCTTAACATTTATGTATTTTAAAATAAAAAATGACAGCTAGTGAATGCTGTATATTATGAGCCATGTGAGTGATGACCACTTTTACACAAACTAAGGAGAACAAAAAAATAAGTCTAAAAATATTTTAAAACTAGCTCTGCCTCCTGTCAAGTATAAAGCAGAGACTATTTTAAAACAGCCTTTAAAGAAGTAAATCCAGATTTGGAGATGTAACACTGCCTAGAGAATAATTAAAGGTTAAGCATCACAATTTAGTTGATGAGAAGACAGGTGAAAACTACAGAAGTGCAATCAAAACATAATTATAAATTCCATAACGTAGCTGGCTTTCTAATAATGTACTTTGAAATGAACAAATAGGTGCAAAAACAGCTATTGAGCACTTTCAGCCACCTTCAGTGTTGCTGAGGTTCAACTCAACCGGCTTTAAAGGAAACATGGGCCACCTAAATATACCCCCTTTAAAAAACATCAGTACTTGTATATATGCAATGTAGAGACTTCATCCAGCACATTCCACCGTCTGTTTTGGTTTGTGCCTTGCCCACACACTTGGTATGCTCTTAAATACAATTATAATATTTACAAAATAGGTCTGACAAATAACTCTTCGTTTATAATCTGGTTTGTTTTCTGTAAATATCCACCAAGGGAATCTGGCCAGTGATGACTGGCTTTGGCTGAGCATCTGAATCACACAGCAGTGCTTCCAGTTGGAGGCTGCAGAGACCTGATTGCTCAAAGCGCATTTCTGGGACAAATACAGACCTTTCTAAAGTTCACTTTATTTCATCATAATTAGTTTGTTTTCTGGTTGCATTCCAACAGCTCTCCCCATGCACCAGACACTCTCTGCTCCTACAGGAGCCCTGGCAGCTCATTGTGGTACCTGGCTTTGCCACTGTGCCCATGCAGCTGTAAGAGCTGGGTGTTTGTGCTGCACAAAGCCTGCCCTGACCAGGTATGGCCAGGGTAAGACTTATGGGGGCAGCCTGCCTTCCCCCTAAAAGGGGCTTTTACCATGCTTGAAGTCACCAGCAGATATTTGCTGTTTGGCTGGAGAAAAATCAGTTGAGGGCAGCCTGTGTGCAACCCGCAAAACCCAGGCTAAACCCATGAAGGGAGAGTTCATCTTCTGATGTGGTTGGTAGAAATGCTCCTCTTAAGTCCAGAGGCAGATTTCCTTTATTCAGATATTTTTTTTCATATCATGTTTCCATTTTTGGAATCTCTGAATTTCTCAAAGCTTCCTGTCAAGAGGAGGACCTGGCCCCCTCAGAGCAAATGGGAGCTTTGCCATTTACATCAGTGGAGTTTAAATGTCACCACAAAGGCCGGGTGGTTCCCACGGGACTGATTTCAAGCCAATACGTAGATCCCAGAGGAGATCTCTGAGTCAGTATACCTTGGAGCTTGCAATTAAATCAGTGCCCCCCTCCTCATGCCTAAAACCTGAGCTCATCTGGATACTATATAGCTGCTCTTGTGAGATTGGACCTATTCCTATTTTCCTTTCTATCTTTGTCCGTATGTGCAGAAAGGTTGATTCTTATTTTCAACAAAAGTGACCTGTTCTCCACGGCAAGTCCTCCCACACATGTGCACCTCCTCCCTGTTTTTCTGCCTGCCTCCCGCACACTTCCTTTCTCCAGGCAATTTCAGGAGTGAAATGAAGTGCAAAGGTCAAAGTCTTTGCGACGTGTAGCCGTGAAGTCAATAAGGATGTAAAAAAGAACAGCCCAGATTTGGCCCGAAGGGGATGTGGAGGATACGGCTCTTTACTCCATGTGCACCCAGATCAGCTGAGCAGGACACTGAGCGTGGGGGCGTTTCCTGAACCTCATTGTTATGATCAGGCAAAAGTGCTACAGCCTAAACATTTGCAGCTTTTATTCTGCTCCTGCTGGCTACTCTGCTTTTCTTCATTAGGTCTGACAGTGTGTTGTTGAACACTTAAAAAAAAAAAAAAAAAAAAAAGTAGTGTTGTAGTCCCCTACTAAAAGAGTCACTTTGCCCAATTTCCTGTTTATGCTGGAGCTGCAGCATCATGTGAGCACAGACAGTTGTAGATAGGCTGGCGACTGTTGCTGACCTCACACCACATGTTCAGTTAACAAGGTGAAACAGCAAAATTTGCTCTGTTTGTGTAAAGAATACTGAGAAAACTGCCAGTTCCAAGTAAAACAGAGGGAGAGGGACTCCCGATAGCCTGAGGCAGGGCGCAATCTCCAGGCAGTTTTTTCTAGTCTTTAACTGCTTTGCACATCTGTATTCACATTGTGCTTGCAAGTGACAAGAAAGGGGATTAGCCCCTACTCCCTTCCTTACTGAAGCAGGTTTGGAGTCCTTCCATAAAAGCTATTAGTTTAGCAAATTTGCACAAAATTTGTCCAAACTTCAGTCCCTTTGGTATATACATTTTCCTATACTTGTTTCCAAAAATGACTGAAGACTCCTGTGACTTAGCTAGATTCAGTTATTCAGCAGATGTTTATATCCGGTATTTGTATTTCAGAACTCTTGTTTCTTAAACAACCTGGGAGCAACCTATTTTTCATTAAGATCTCAAAGATCCATGCAGAGTCTTCCAAAAATCCTTTAAGACTGTGTAAGACTTTTGGATTAAAGCCATTCTAACAAATCAAAAGTTACCTCTATTCAAGATTACATATTATTATTGAAGTTACTATTAAATTTTTTTTTTTTTGTGAAGTCAGGGGGATCTTAGGAGTTTCTAGACAATTTTACACAAGTACTTTTTATGTAAAAGTAGGAATTCCTATCAGGCAATTTAAAGCTTCAGCAGCATTTTTTCTACTTACAGAAAACAAAGTTAATGGTTAAATTCAAGAAGACCTGTCAGTGTATTTTCTTCTTTCTCTCTGTTTTCAAATCGTGTCTGTAAAAAGATCCTGCATCCAATTCTGCATCCTGAGAAATCCAAATTTTGGTTTTTGACTGACAAGAGGAGTGGCACCAAGCCAGACCAGCAGTTCTCTGTCCACCAACCTCTGCCACCTTATGCAGCTAATAAAGGGTTTCAGATGCAAAAGTGTCACTGCAGATTGGCTGAGGCTGAACACGCAGATGGGACTGCATCCCTGTGGGTGTGTGGGGGAGCAGTCCAAGTATCAGGAACACAGCATAACTTCAGAGGCAGGTGTAGCCTGTGACAGGTGAACAAATCACAACATATGGGGGCTGTAACCATGATATACCAGTTGTCAAGTGCTTTAGGATTCAAAGGTGAAAAAAAGCACTCCAGAAACTTAAACTGCATTCGGGATGATAACAATGTCATTTTAAATGCTACGTACAAACATGCTGTGAGGGAATATGGAACTAAAACTCTTGGCTAGCGGGTGAGTTTGTAAACATCCTCAAGTAAAGAGTCCTGCCTGTAAGTCTTTACTGTTGGGGAGCTTAAATGCTTGCAATATTGTAGCAGAAGTCAGAAGGTGTTGTTTGAGTGGCAGCTTACAGGAATTAGTGTTTCACAGTGCCTGCACTTGAGAAGGAAAATTGTCCTGGAAGAGTGGATGGCTCTGGGTGGGAGAAGGTCCTTGAATGGCAATAATCACTGCAGTTCTGTCTTCTGCTGCTGGGAACTCTGCTCTGAGCTGTGATCTGTTTTACATCCCCACTAAAAGTGAAAAACAGGAAGACAAAATGAAACAGAGGGTATGAGGATGCTCATAGGGTGCTCTTGATGTAAGTCAAATCCAACTCTGGTGCCCAGTACTTTGGTACCCCCTGACTGGTGTCACAGACTGCAGCATGCAGGGATACAGGTGGGACAGGCTCCACCTGTCTGCCTAGGCAAGGTCAGCTGGCCAAAATCAGCTTCCCTCCCAGGGCTTTTGTTCACCCATTGCAGTTATCCTCTTGATGAGAGCTGGTGGTCCACTAGAAGAGCTGGCAGCCCAGATGGAAGGTGGCCATCCTGGGGCCAAGGCTGTTCCCAGACCTGTGCAGATACCACACCACAGCTGGCTTTCTCTTCCTTAGCCTGATTTTACATCAGTTCCTCAGATCACTTTGGGCACAGCTTTAGTGATGCTGAGTCACAAAAATTCCAGTTGTTTCCTGAAAGCGAGTGAGATCGTCTTTACCATCTTGTTAGTCTCAATGAACCACAGCCAAGTGCAGCTGGGGAGTTACTTCATTTTTTATTAATACCAACTGTGTCTCTTCCTGGCACCCCACAGGTGCTGTCAGGTTTGTCGGCTGGCCCTGGTCCCTCGGTGCTCCTGACAAACCCCCCTTGGCCACAAGCCTCTCCCTGGGAGGTGCAGCCCTCGGGACACAGCTGGGCTTCAGCACTAATTTCATGTTGATTGATCCTTATACTTTCTGTACATGAGCTTAGAGAGGCTTGCACATATTTGCAGGGCAGCTGTTCACAGGTAAAGCTCCAAGCTTTCAACACCACCGCCATCAAAACAGGAGGAAGAATAGAGGTGTGATGCCCTGGGCTGGCAGTGGGGAGGGCACTCACTGGTTCCATGCCTGTTGCAGGATGTCACTGTTAAAGAAATACACTGAAAATGGACTTGCCGTCCTGCCACCACTTCTCGAAGTTTTGCTGCTGTGTGTTTCACAGGGAAGGCATTATCAGCCTAGAGCCATCTCCGTAGCCTCGGGACGATGGTGAGGAGTGAGCTCTGTCAAGTGATGGGGTGACAGTGAAGTCCTGCCTGCCCTACAGACCTCAGGACAGGACCCTGTGAAGCCATTTGACATATTTCAGCCCCCTGGGTGTGGTGGAGCTGTGGTGGTTTTCCGCTGTGGCGGTGTTTGTTGTAGCTGGGATCAGTCAGTGAGCTTTCCCCCACAGCAAGATCTTGTGAGATAAGATACTCCATCAGCATCCTCGCCTGCAAACTCCAGGGTCCCATCTGGGCAGCATGACCACAGCACCCACATGTCTTTTCTGTGGGAGAAGAAATTGACACTCAGCTGCCAGGAGCCATGGGGAAAGCGAGGAGGGCACAGCACTGCTGCTGCCCTGCAGCCCACGGAGTCCTGTGAGCAATTCCTACCTGCTTGAGGAGCAAAGGGATGCTGTGCCACCTTGCCAGTGTCGTCAGGGGAAACCTCTCATCAAAATGACTGTGAGGAGCACAGTTCCTTAGTGCTCTTATTAAAGGACAGGGCACATGAGTGAAATTATATTTGTTCATCCATGTATCTGGCTCCTTTCTCCCTCCCCAAAATGAAGTGGTGTCATTATTGATTTTACCTTCAGAATTTGTTTTCTTATCTGCTGCAAGTATTTTAAGAACTTAAAATTCTCAAGTTTTTGGGTCTCTATGACTTTGACCCTCCATGCCCAAACAAACCCATTAGGGTAAAGAATCTTCATGTTTATTTAATAGCAGTGTCTCACTCAGATGCAGATGTTTGTTTATGTAAAGCACCATAAATATTGTGGATTAGAATGTAGAGCAGGCAGTGGGAATGTGTGTAGGTTAGCAGGCAACATAGAGCAGCCAATGGGAATGTGTATAGATTCGCAGGCAACATATGACTGTGGGATTTTTTTCTACTTTTTTTTTAAATGTGTGTCATCTTCACAAACCACAGATTCCTTCATGTAAAGAAACAGAAACAAAGGACATGTCTCTGCTTCTACAGGATGTCCTCTAAGGTGCTTTATTACAAAGCTCTCATTGCACTTAAAGTGCAGGAAATTTTCTGACTGGTGTTTTTAGTCAATTAACGTAGCTGTATCACCTTGAAAGGAAGAAGGTATTTCCCCTTGCACTACATACCCATCACGTCTCCTCCTCCACCACCTTAGTGGTGACTTTCTTGAAACAGGGTTCATTCAGAGTCATTCTGAAACTACCACGGTCAGAACGTGGCAGATGGAAATCCATTGTGAGGCTGTAGCCTGTGAGCCAGGGTGAGCCAGACCATTTGTGCCAGTCTGTGTGGAAAGTTGTTTTGTATGGAAACACTGGTTAGCTCAGAGCTTTTTCCCACCAGAGCTGAACCCCAGCCTTGAGAAAGCAGAGGTGCAGTGGGCATGAACAGGCAGGGAGAGGGAGAGCCAATGCCTTTCCAGCACAATCAAGAATGCCCCTCAACTTCCAGGCACCCAAGCAAAGGGAGAAAAATTACTGCAAGAAAATCTTTTTTATTCTCTAGATTAAACAGAATTACATGCCTGTGGAGGCAAAGGAAAGGCCTAAGGGAAGCGTATTCCTCTCTGAAATTGAGTATTTATTGATTTTTCTTTCCCAGTCATAAACCATGAGTTTCAGCCTCTCACTACTGAAGACATTTGTGAGAGCTGAGTGGAAAACAAGGGAGACAAAACCCAAGAGAAGCATTAAACCAGTAAGTGATGGACAGTGAGCTCATCTGCTCCCGGAGTGCTCCACAGGGACAAACTGGAAGGGACAAGCAGGCAGCCTCATCTGGGAGAGATTAATTATGCAGAGCTGAGAGGTGCTGCAGACCAATAGCCACAACGGAAAGAGCAAAACCATAACTCCAGCTGGGGGACAGGCTGGGTGGTTTAAGAGGTCTTTTTCATCTGATTTCTGTGAGTGGGTAAATCAAGTGTTACAACTGAGCACTGCAGGCTGCCAAGGTGTGAGCCCTTCTGCAAGGGTCTCACATTCTGATGAGCATGTGCTGCATGGAACTGGCCCTTTGCTCTGGACAATGTGGCACAAAGAGCTCCCAACATCCCAACTTCCTCTTTGAACACGAGGATGTTTGCTGGGAGCTGGTCCTGACTCCTTGCCAGTGCACAGATTCCTCTTGCAGGGACCATGCTCTGCAGCCCCACTCTGCAGTCAGGGAACTTCTGTTAACGTACATGGTCTTAGTGGGCTTAGAATCAGCTACTTACAAACCTGACTACATATGAATTTTAACTTCCTCTTTCGTGCTTTTTATAGGAAATGCTATGAAGTTCCGTTTAACTTCTTTTTTCCACAGGAATATGTTTAAAAACTGTTCTTTAAAAAAGACAAGCTGTGAAAATTTGTCTCAAGTGCTGGCACTCCCGTGGGACTATCATCCTGCAGCTCTGCTAGTTCTCTTGCCCCAAGGGTGGTGACTTAAGCTGTGGGCCCACAGTGAGTGGCAAGAGGAGCACTGTGCACTGAAGCTCCCAGCCCTCAACCAGCTGTGGGAAAGGAGCCATGGCAAACCCTTCTCTGGTGGGATTTGCTGCTTTCCCCTCTCCAAGGGACTTTGCAGGATGAGAGCAATTCCAAATAGTGAAGCCTTTTGAAGTCATCCCTATCAGTGAGCTCTCAAACTCTCCTTTGAGTGTCAGAGGCCGTGCAGCAGGCCTGGAGACCAGGACATGAACTGTGCCATGTCCTTGCAGCCTGTCCTGGCTGCAAGACCACCAGGCAGGCAAGGAACCAGCACACAGCCACCTTTCTTTCTGCTTCACCCTGCCATCCCCTTTGCTGCATTCTGTAAAATGAAGATTATCCTCATGGGGGAGTTGTAAGCATTAATATAGCTGGTCAAGAATTTCACGTTTGTTGGTTCGTTGGTTGTTCTGTATTTTGTTGTTAAAACCAGAAGAAAATCAAAACCCACAGGGCAAATTACATTTCAGGCCAATTTACCTCACTGAGCTTGTATGTGCTCTAATAAATTATTTAGATCTCAAATATTGGATATGTTGTACAAACAAATGAGAGCATGGTCCTCGGGCAGAAGGCACATGACGAAGGTCCTTGGCTAAACCTTTTCAGCTTTCATTCTGCCCTGTTCACTAGCCAGCTGTTTTTCAGCTCAGAATAAGTTTGCTCATGTGCCAAGGTAGATCATGTGCTCACATGTAAGAGCAGCCCTCTAAACCTCACACCACTCATTCAGCAGAAGCAGAAACGTCAGATTGTGGAAGGAGCAGTCTTTCTTGGAAACCCTACTGAAATGGAAACAGAGCTGTTCCTCTTTCTTTTAGATGTGGCTCTGGAATTCCCAAAGTCAAAAATTCAGGAGCAAGATGAAAACACTGATAGCTTGTGTTACACAGAGGAACGTGCTGGCAGCCAACCAATGCTGCTGCAAATTCTTTCTTTCTTTTGGCATCGAACTGTTTCACTTACAAAGGGCAGATAAAAATTGTTCTAGTTTGCTCTTGTCTGATGGTAGTTGTTTCTCTGATACAGCCTTCTCTCTAGTGCCCACAAGGCTTTGGAGGACGTATAAACTTGTAATCATCCTATCACTCCTTCATCAAGAAAATAATAATTTCAGGAGGCTCCAAAATAAATGTAATAGTTGGGATGTAATAGCCTGGATGCATAGAACCTTTTCATAGTGTGATTGAGGAGCCTAAGCTGAATGCCAGGAATCAGTACCTATTGAAGTATATACTTCATCTCAGCCATGGGAGTGCAGTCTTTCCCCCTTAAATTGATCCACATTCTCATAAATTTGGCAACGTGTGCAGTTCTAGACTAAATATTGGCAGATATTACTGGCTCTGACCAGCTGAAATAAATCTCTCCTCACCACAGCCCAGCCACTCTGGCCCTGCTGCCTCCTTGGGTGTCCCCACTGGCCTCAAGCCACTGCAGGGGCTCCCAGGGTCTCTCTTAGCCTGGTACCGACACCCTCAGCAGACACGGGGACGGTCACGTAACAGGGAAAGGAGGAGGCAGCCTTGTGATTGGTAAATGGTAAAAAAGAAACTACCAAGGATGTACAGCTGTGTAAAACCCACCCTGCTCTGCCCTGGGGCTGGGGCAGACGCTGGAGGGAGGGACAAGTGCCTGTCCTGTGGACAGGGACTGTGAGGGGCCAAGCAGCCTCTGCACCACGGTGTGTGAGCTGCTGAGGCCCTGAGAGATAAAACTGCTGCTGCTGACTCGTCTGGCCAGGGCTTGTCACTGCTGGGCTCCCAGCGACCCCAGTGTGCTGCATCCCCTTATCCTGGGGGAAGGAGGTGTACAGCAGATTGCAGGCAAATGCCAGGAAAATGAGGAGAGGATATTTGACTCAGAGATAAGAGCCTCCCGCTGCAAGGTGTGCCAGAACCAAAACCCCTGCTTTGCCTATGCCATGGAACAGGGTGAGTCCTGTTATTGGCAATGGCAAACCTGCTCCTGTCCAAAAACTCTGTGCATTGTCACTCAGCATTATCAGTAGGATAATTAAAAGGGTTTTGGAGCCAACATTTTGTGGGTAAAGGCACATATTGGCGAAAGTTTCAGAATGGAAATTAGGCTGGGGAGACAGTGATGGGACTGGATGTGTCAAGTGTGAGAGGATATGCAAAAGATGGTCCTTCAACCCCATCCACGCAGGCAACTGTGTCATGTCAGCAGATGATGCCACTTTTTCCTTAGAAAGTGGAGGACAGAAAAAGGAGCCCAGAGAGTTGAGGTGTGTACAGATGCAGTTTGATGGTACAGTGAAGCTGATGTTAAGAGCAAGCACCCAGGGAAGAGGTGGTCCCATCTCCTCCCACCCTTCTATGCCTTCCCTGGTGCTGGGTGCCTGTGTCCAGCCACGGCTGTGTGCTGGGGCAGTGGGCTGGCAGCACTCCCCATATCCCAGTGTTGGGTGAGGCAGCGTCAGCTGCTTCTGCTCCCTCAGGTGACTCTTTGGTGTCAGGCATAGAACATCCCTGGCACAAGGCAGCAGGTGAGCTCACCAGCTGGTTCCAGCAGACTCCCTGTTGTCCCATGCCACTGCCACTCTGCCATGGCACCTGATTTCAAGAGGGCTTGAGTGCTTAAATGTCTATGAAGATCTGAGTGTGCAAATGTTGATTCACCTGTGCTGCTGGCTCAGGCTGCCATCCCTCCGTGCCTCTCCCTGCCTTGTGCTCCAGGCTCAGCAGTGGTTGGCACCACGGGCAGCTTTTTGCAGATATTTATCTGCAGCTCCATGAGGCTGGGAGCACGTTAATGTTTGGGACACTCCACGATGGCAGCCAAGGGCTGTTGACTTGTCCGAGCTTATGATATCACCAAAGGGCAGTTCCTCTGCCTCACTCCACCCCTCCTCTCCTGCATGTTTCTGTAGTCCCTGTGTAACCCCCACAAGAAAAATCTACTTGTTTTTCAGCTGACCGGGCCGGCCTGGCTGCCTGGGCCCCACCGCCAGCCTGGGGAAGGTGCTGAGGGAAAGAGGGAGCGGGGCCCACCCTGCCCGAGGGCCGTGCAGATTCGGGCAGCTGTCTGCCATTGCTTCCCCTCAGCCCTGTTCTCACGGCTGCTCAGCTATGATAGCCGGTGTTTGCTCCCAAAGATCCAGCCCTGCTCTCCTCTCCCATCACGAGCCTCTGACCGGGCACCTGTCCATGTCCAGCCTTGCAGCGCCAGCCCGATGACACAGCCGATCAGACTGTGTATCCACAGGTTAGCAGGCAGCTTCTCAGGGACAGACCCAAGCCAGCCGAGCCACGGCCCCTCACACACACCACAGCCAGCCGTGCCTCCTAATGGAGGCACCACGGGCTTTTCCCCAAAGCACAGCAGCAGCTTTCTCTATTCTCTCACCAGCTGCCTGGGCTGTGCTAAACACAGCCTACACACTCCTTTAGAATCATGAAAACCAAAATGCTTGGAAATGAAGTCAGGTACTGGGCTGTCCTGCCTCAGGATGTTGTAGCAACCAGGAGCAGGTAGCCCTGAGCTTCCACTTTTCCCCAGCTGCCAGCTAGGGTGGCAGGCAGACAGCTGCTCCCCCATCCCCTCCCTCCTCAGCTTGCTTAGATGCAGGGGATTTCTATCCAGTTTCCATCAGCAGGAGCCAGGTGTATTTAAGCCACAAGGCTGGCAGCTTTAGGAGGGGAAAATATGGGGTGGTTTTGTGGTGAAGCTGGTGGTGGGGGATTTTCACCTTACTGCCTTAGCAGCCTTCTTCTCTGGGAGGCAAAGGAGCAGCTCTTGTCTCACACCTTCTGAAACATTTCTCTTTGGTTGTCTAGAGGTGAGGATGCATTAGGAGATGTGACCTTTCTGTCCTGTCTGTCTGTGGGGAGTGCATTGTGCAGAACTTGGATTGCAGGTGACAGAGATTTGGGCTCTTTTTGGTACTATACATGAGGTACCTGCTGGCCCATGTTGCAGTGTTGTATCTGGCTGGTCTAGAAAGTCCCTTCTCCATTAAACATTTTTCTTCTCTTTCTGTTTCATGTTTCTCCTTTTCCCTGTCTTCCACAAAATTATGCTTGTCTAAGATACGTCAGTTATCTGTTATCTCTAGCTACTTCCAGCAGAGAACAAATCACTTTCAAACTTTAATAGGTCAGTGGGGGCAAGACTTAATTTTCTTTGTGCAATACACTTTGCACCTCATCTCTTCTTCCTGTTTATTCCTGATGTGATGCCCCAGTCTGTAAGCTCCTCCCGTACACAGGCTTGCTAAGCCTTGCAAGAGCTTTTTCCATGATATTTCATTCTCTGTATTTAAAGAAGCATTTGCTTTCAAAAGAGATTGAAGTACTGCCAGGCTGAACAGACTTACTACTTAGATAAATTTTTGGGTGAATATTGACAGCCTGTGAAAAGCTGGCTGCACTGCAAAAAAAAACCAAAAAAATTATTTGGAGCACAAAAAGAAAAGCATTTTTCTGACATAACAATTGTTAATATTCTTTTGTTGCTCATTTTTACTATCACCATGCCTATGGGAACTCAGCATCAGCAAAATCTATAGTACCTAGATTATCTTAAACTGTGCCAGTAAGGACTCTTACATCTTACTGAAAGCAACCTGAACTCAGTTATTTTGTCTTAAAATGGAATGGTTGCCTGTCTTTAAACTGACAGATCCACTCTTTGCAAATAAGTGTGATTTTTAACTCAGACACAAGCTACCACCCAGATTTACATCATTGCAACAAAGTCCTTTTGCCAAGCATTCTCGGGTAAGATTTGGGTAGGGAGGTTGTGGCAGTGGTTGTTCAGACGTTCCTTTCCATGAGCTTTTAACGCCAGTGAAGGCAGGTGAAGCAGCCGGTGTCTGTGCAGTTGTTGGAGGTCCCTGGGCAGTGTAAGAGCCCCTGCACCTTTCCCAGGTTTCCATCAGAGCTGAGGCAGCTGCAGCCTTAGCTTTGGCTGCTCCCTGGCCTGGCTGGTTTGGGCATGACATATCCCACAGTTTTTATGGAGTTTGGCAAGGGCAAATGATGTCTTATTTTGGCTTTTTTCTGTGGGACAGAGATTAGGATGGGTTTCTTCTGGCCCAGAGTAGGTGTTGGTGATAGCTATAATCAACACAGAGGTGCTTATACTGTTGATGAACAAAAGCAGCTGCTGGGAAAAAAAAAAGGGGGGGGGGGGGAAAGTATATTATTTTGTGCCTAGAAACAGGCATGCAACTTTATAGAGTGATGCTGCCAGGACTTCATTTAAGCCTGTATGGGACCCATACCTTCAGTCACAAGGGTCAGAAAACATCAGTGCTTGCCGGGTTTGCTTCAGGTTGACAGTGCCTGTGTAAACAATTGTCCTTTTGTAAGATGCTGAAGTTTTAGCACTAAAACTAAACTCAGGGGTTTGTTCTGGGCTTTCAAAAGTAATTGGCAGCTCAGAAACAGCTTTGTAATAGCACTGAAAACCATAGGAGGGAAGCTGCACAGGGTGTCTGGAGCTCTGGGCTTTGCTGGGCAAAAGGCACTTGTTTCCAAGTATGTGCAGTTCTTGGTATTTTCGTTTTACAAAAAAAATAGTTTTCTCTTCTACGGATGAGGTGGTGGTGTATTGGATCATTTTGATTGCATCATGTTGGCAGGGTGAGGGGAAGGGAGAATGTTCATCTTGACCTCCCAGGGACAACCCTCTGCCTGCTTTCCAATCTCCAATGCAAGCTGATAGCAAGTGCATCAAATAAAAATCACCATTTGGCCAGCTTATCAAAACAACTATAAAACCTGAAAGAAAATAAGCATGGAGCACAAGTCCTGTGAGGAGCAGCTAAAGGAACTCGGGTTGTTCAGCATGGTAAAGAGAGGCCTGAGGGAGGACCTTATTACTTTATAACTACCTGGAAGAAGGTTGTGCCCAGGTGAGCTCAGGCTCTTCTCCCAGGTAATGAGCAACAAGACAAGACAAAGCAGCCTCAGGTTGGTTATGGGGAGGTTTAGTTTGGACATTAGGAAAAATTTCCTCACTGAAAAGGTGGTTAAGCATTAGAACAGGCTGCCCAGGGAATTGGTAGAGTCACCTGATATTCCTGACAACACATGTAGATGTGATGTTTAGGGACATGGTTTAGTGATGGGCTTGGCAGTTCTGGGTCGATGACTGGATTCAGTGAGCTGAGGGGTCTTTTCAAGCCCTGCTGATGCTGTGTGTGGGCTGGTTGCTGCAGTGGGTGTTTGGCACTAAGGGTGTTTGTGTCCCTTACAGGCCTGGCGGAAGCGCTGGTTCGTGCTGCGCAGGGGCCGCATGAGCGGGAACCCCGATGTGCTGGAATACTACAGGAACAACCACTCCAAAAAGCCCATCCGCATCATAGACCTCAATGAGTGCGAAGTGCTGAAGCACTCGGGGCCCAACTTCATCAAGAAGGAATTTCAGAACAACTTTGTCTTCATCGTGAGAACCACCTACCGCACCTTCTACCTGGTAGCCAAGACTGAGGAGGAGATGCAGATCTGGGTGCGCAATATCAGCCAGATCTGTAACTTTGGACATCTGGAAGATGGCACAGGTAGGATCACGCTCATCTTGGAGGCTGGGAGAATGCCATGGGGTGACAGGAGGCATGGACCTGGGCTGGGCAAGTGTAAGAGGACTGTGGTTCCTATAGCTCCATACAGACTGAGATGCTGCTAAACCCTGATCTGAAAGTTCTCAGGGACCTCACTGCTGCTGGTTGGCAATACTCACTGACTGCTTGGTCACACTTTGATGAAGCAATTCCTGCTGGAGCAAACAGCAGGTCCTTAATAAGAAAATGTGCTGTTTATGTGAAAAGCTGACTGTTATCTTGTGGGGCCATTTATTTCATTACATGTCCTGTATTTATTTAGTTAGGCTTAATGTAAGACACCTGTTCCAGGAAAGCATCCTGCACAACTCCCATTTTCTCAGGTTTTGCTGAATGTGGAATGTGCACAGACTTGGGTATATATGCATGTACATAAATCAATGACAGAAGTACTAAGCTGTCTCAGTCTTTTAATAAGAGAAAACAAAGAAAAGGCAGAGGATAGGAGTGTTAGAAGTGTATGTATAGACTTAAGAGATGGTCCTGCCAGTGAAGCATCAAGGCAACTCTTTTGCTGGGCTACACCTGTACATACTCAGCAGAGTGAATTTCTTGAAAAACTGCCAAGAATTAACCACTCCAAGATGGATGTAGCCAGTAATTAAAGTGGGGACCTGTACCATCATTAACTTACCTTTTAAATGAGACAATCAGGCTCAGATAACAGCAATCTGTCTTTCCCTTGACAATTCCAAGGGGCAGATCCAGCAGCAATTTGAGAGTTTCAGAGGAAGTGAATCAGAACGAAGCCTTCCATGCGATAAAAGGCAGTGCAGGAGTAGAGGAGGGGGCCATGAAGAGACACAAGCCCTAGGGCAGTAATGTGTTTGGGGGTATCATGTGGCCAGGCAGTTTATCCTCCCGTGGTCTTTGTGCTGCTGCACTCAGAGTGCTGCTGGTGTCTGCAAGTGCTGCATGGCCACACCATTACCAAGCAACTTGATAAGAAAGAAAAGGCTATGGGAAAGGTTTTATTTTAATCTATCATGGTTCCTGACATTGCTTAGCTGCCTTTTGAGTAGTGTCTTCTGAGGAAAATGGGAGTGGCAAGAACACTGCAGTGGTCCTGTTACAAATGTGATGTTTGTTCTTTTCCCATTCGCTTCAGAAACCACCATGAAAACTTGCTGACAGATTATGTGTCAGTACAAGCTGCCCATGAATACAAATATCAAAGTAGGTCTGATAGGGATTGGAGTCTACTGCCCTTCGGAGGTTGGATGGAATTAGGGATGTTCAGTAACCACCTTCCTACTGTTCTGCCTTTGTTCATGCTGAGTTGTTGTCTTTGGATTGTTATTTCTGGTGCAGGTTTATTTGAGATCTAGTTTTACCAGTTACTCTGAAATTAAGGTAAACCCTTCTATGGAAAAGGGAAAAATAATTTTTGTCTATCAAATGTGTAGGCAGCTTTCTCCTGGCACTGTGTGAGGATGTTAATGGGGGATGTGATCTGAGGCAGAGGAGCTAAGATAGTGGCTTAAGACAGTCCCAGACAGATGCATTTATACTGGGAAATGCCTTCTCTGTTTTGCTGGTGCACTGCACTATTGCTTGTAAGACTTGCACATGGACAACACTGAGAGTATTACACATTGGTGTTTCTCTCCGAGCAAAGATGGCCAGCATGGGCACCGATGGATGAGAAATGACAACTCTTGCAGCAGCAGTTGGGAAAGCTGACACTCCAGCTTTCCAAGGCAGATGTTACCCCCCAAGAAGTTCAACACTGCTGAGCATTTGCCTTGGTTCAGTACAAAGTCTGGCACATGAACTTGCAGCCCTCATCAAGGATGGTGTGAGCTAAGCCTCCAGACATGCACTTCTCTGTCTCTAATGCCAAATAGCTTCTAAGAGCTTCTATTTATCCTGCAGCTCCTGCCAGTGAGCTCAGGTCTGGGGTGTATCCAGGTCAGGCTGCCAAGCACATCCAGATCCTCTGATTTAAATCTGCACAGCTCCACAAGTTGCACATCACATTTCAAACAGTTGCTAATTGCTTCAGCTTTTCAGGATCTCCTAAATTCTCCAAAAGCCTGTAGGTTTAAACAAATTACCCTTTAAAATTAACATTAGAAGAGAAAAGCCCTATTAAGTGCCACATGCTTTTTTAACTTGAATGCTACTGCTTTAAAAAAATACTAGTCCCTGCTGTGAGTCATATCACTCTTAATCTGTGCATCGCTGAAAATTTGCTGTGACTGAAGCCAAAATACAATCTGCTGCTTTCTCTGCTTAATGCCCAAAGTGTAGCCACAGGTTTATGCAGTGACTCAGCTGTAAGTGCTGTCCTGTTGTTCCCAGTTAGTCCCTTCCAGCAGCAAAGAAGGATGGACAGCCAGGTCCCCACGCCAGTGGTGTTGGCAGCCAGATGTGGAGCGAAGTTACAAAAGCCGTGGCTCCTGTGAGCACAGCTCTGTAGTCAACAAGAGAGGGGACAGCTGAGAGGCAGAGATGACACGGCAGCTCCAGGCAGATGTCAGGAAGCACCTGGGAGGGCGGCTGTCAGGAAGGACTTGCCAGCAGCACTCACACACTGCTGCCACCAGAAAGTGCTGCTGGCTGTGATGGAAATGACAGGGGAGTTGGCACCTTTGGGGAGTCAGCTGGAGGAGAGAGGAAGAGGCCTTGCTCCTGGTTTTCCTGCCCTATCTGAGCAAAATCCTGCTTCTGTCTTTGGAGAAACCTCCCAATAGAGTCATCATTCCCCAGCCCCACAGGATCCATGGCCATGCAGGGGATTGGGAGGATGCTTGGCCCAAGTGTCTGGGGCAGGGGAGGGGATGCAATGAAGTGGCTGTGGGACACCAGGGGCACAGTTTATTCCATGTGCAAGCTGAAACCATGACTAATTGACACAATCCAATGTAACAGCTTTTCACTGGAGAAACTAGTGGGAAGGTTGTTTAACCAGTTTCATTAGGCCTTACTGTTATTATTTCTACCTCCTTGGTATGTCAGTGCAGCCTTGGGGGTGGTTGATGTGAGAAGAACACCCCTATTCCACCATGCCCCTGCACCATAGCAATTCTTGGGGAGGGGCTGGGGTCTGTAGCAGAAGGGGAAAGCCCTCTGTTTCTCCAAGCAATGGCCCTTCATTGATGGGAGAGGTCACTGTGGAAGATGCTGTGCAGCCTCTGTGGTGGCTTTCTCCATAATTGCAGGGCAGAAATGTTTGGTGTTAGTACCCACCATAATAGTTATTTTGGCATCTGGCGCCTCTTGCTGTCTCTCTGGCAAAGGAGATGGCAGGCACCAAACCTATTCTCTGCCTTCTCACTGTTGAAAGTAGCCATGCATAATTTATTCTGCCCAGCTGCTGTCATGGTAGTTTTAATGCACACAGTTTGGTTACCAGCAGAGCTGGCAGGGACAGGAACAGTCTGTGAGGAGCTGGCTGCAGGTCCCTGAGCCCCTGAAGGTCAGAAAAGGGCAGGTCTGTGCTGTCCCCACCCCTCCCTCCTGCTCATAACCGTTGCCATGTGGTCTGCAGCTCACAGCCTTTCCTGATGGGATAATCCATGGCTAAACCCTGTGAGTACCAGATGGAGTTCAGGCCTGTTCGTTCTGTGTTAATAACTCAGAATATCATTAATTTCTTTCTTACGCATTGTGGCAGTTTTAGTTGTTGGTTTGTTGGAGGTTTTTAAATGTAGTCAGATGGTGAACATGCTTTTCTGAGATCCCATGGGAGTTAGCCCAGTGTATGTTTGATCACTGTCAGCTTGCAAGACAGCTCTGAGTCCTGGATTTAAAAGCAGAGTTACTGTCTGCGCCAGCATGATGAACAAAAGTTATTTTTCAGATGGGAAGGCTGCAGCCCTCAGCTCTGCTTTGCAAATGTGAAACCCTGTAAAAGCCATTCCTTCCAGATGATCACTGATTAAACCCTGCTGCTATAAGCACCTGCTCAAAATTAAAGCAAATCCTTTGCTTACACTTGAATTTAAGCATGTTCTTACATGCTTTGCTGACCTGAGGCCCACCACTGCCCAGATCTCTGAAGCAAACTGGAGGAAGCAGCAGGGAGTCAACAGTGGTAGATGGGAAGGAAAGAGGCAGCTCCCTCCCAAGTTGAAAGGGATGAGATGTAGGATAGTGCAGGGAGGGAAGATCAGCTGTTTCATTCTTCTTTTGCTATCAGAAAGATGAGGGGTGAAGCCTGCTGTGGCTGGTGTGGGATCCTGGATCACTGGAATCATAGACTATCCTCAGTTGGAAGGGACCTGTAAGGATCACCAAGCCAAACTCCTGGCCCTGTACAGGATGGCCCCAAGAGTTACACTATGTGTCTGAGAGGGTTTCATTTGTGTTTAATCATGTTTCTGTCTAACCACTGAAGCCTTGGCAGTCCTCTCCATCCCTCCTGGTCTGCTTGCATGTATACCCAGCACCTCCCAGGGTTGAGAAGTGGCTACAGCTACCTGGTACAGTGCCAAGATTTGTGGCTCTGTTCAAGTTGGGACTAGATTGGACCTGCTGGAGGGTCTCAGGACCTCAACACACAGTGCAGGATGTGGGGTGGAGGACTCACGCAGCTGGTCAGGGGCTGGTTCCCAGAATTTCCATCAAGGTCTGGATATCACATTAGAGAAATCTGCCATCTTGCTGCACATTGAAGGCCTGTTAATTCTCGGTATGGTTTTATCAGCAGTTGCTGGTTTCTTGTGTTTGTTTCTTCTGTGGGGTTTTTCATTGTGGAGAAGAGTTTGGCAGCTTTGACTCAGGCAGTGTCTGAGCCAGAGAGATGGGCATCCACTGCAAAGCCCTGCAGTTGTCAGGGACCCAGTGAGCACTGCCCCATCCCTGCACAGCTCTGGTGAAGGAACTGCCATGCAGCATCCTGGAACTTGTTTAGAAAAATCATATTCCCTAACTGAGGACTTGTGCTCTTGGTGCCACTGTTTGAGCTTGCTGCCAGGAGCAGATGCTTTTGGGGAGCTGCTCTGTAAAGACACCCTTCCCATTCCACAGCTGCCCCTTGTGGAAGGTCTGGATTGCACTTGATTTTTTTGAGTTGGAATGCCCCAAAAGCATTGTTAAGCTTGACTCTGTGTGGCTCAGCCATCACTCCTTCTTCCCTTCTGCCCAGCTCTCTAGCAGGGACAGAGGTTGGGAGAGGAACAGAACCAGACTTCTCTGCTGCCAGGCAGTGCTCAGGCCAGATGGGTCTGAGTGTCTCAGCCACAGGCTGCCACTGAAGGGTGGCTTTGGTGGTGTGAGCAGGCAGCCAGCTCTGGGCCAGCCCCACTCCCTGCAGCCCAGACCCCCTCGTGTCCCACTGCCATCCCACCATGTGCTGGGGACATTGGAGTGTTATGCCCAGAGAAAGTGTCAGTGAGCTCAGGCTCCCTGTGCCTTGTGACCTCCAGAAAAGTAGTGTCGCTTTTCTCAGAGAGCCAAGAAGCCTCCAGCTGGGCAGTTACAGCCACAGCACTACTCTTGTGGTTTGGTGTCCAGCTAAGAGAGGCATAAAAAGCTTGTAGACAAGTTCAGAGCTTGTCTGGCTATTCCATGAGCCGGAAAGCTCAGTTTTGTCTACTAAAATCTAAAAAGTGCAAGAAATCAATCCCTTTCCTTATCGCCATTAATTTGAAGTGCTGGAGATGAATAATTAATTATTTGCATTAGATACTAAAAAAATACTTGATAAAACAGGCTGCTGTGCTTCAGCTCTTTCTTCAGCAGAATCTTTTCTTCATTGCTGGCTGCAGGAGGGAGAGGGGGACCCCAGAGCAAGGGGTCTATACTTCCTACAGCCTGAAGGACTTTGACAGCCCGGGCAGGGGTAGCAAAATCAGGCTCCCCTTTACCCAGAACCAGTGTTTGCCTTGACTCACTGCTGCTCTGGCGTAAAACATCCCTGGTGCAAAAGCAGGGGGGTGACAGCCAGGACAGTCAGCGGGCCAGGGTGAGTCAGAGCTGTCCCTCAGCCGGGCCATCCGTTGCCATTGCAGGTTCTGTGGAGAGCCTGTCTCACACGACCTCGTCCCCACAGCCCTCGCCGGCTGCCTCCACCCACGCCTCCCGCATCGCCGACCCCTCCTTCTCAGTCGAGCACGCTGCTGCTGATGCTGCCGCCGAGGAGACGCCCAGCGAGTCTGGGTCAGTCTTCCTCCCTGACTACCTCTTCCTGTCCAACTGCGAGTCGGGAAAGCTCAGCCACAACAGGTGAGTCTGGGCTCTGCCAGATGTGTCAGACTGGAGCCCCCCTCTGTCTGTTTGGGCATGAAACTGGCACACACCCCCAGGAAGCCCTGCCACTCAGGGCTGGCTCCCAAACACAACAGGGGACCACCAGCCTAATCCAATTTACAGGGTGCTTTTCATAGCACAGATTAGTGGTTAAGCATCATATGTTGGTCCTGTCCCTTTCCAAGGTGGGTGGCTGAGGATCTGACACACAACCTCCCTCCAGACACCTGCTCTTGCCCAAGGTGCTCCATAAAGTGCCCCAGCCTCCAGTCCAGCTCAGAGGGAAGGGGCAGTTCTTGTCCCAAACTGTGTGGTTAGCTTTTCTGTTTGCTGTGTTCTTCCAGCCAGGAGAAAAGGAAAGTTCAGGTCCTGACCTCTGTCTCCTTGCAGGTGTGACAGCTGGTCAAATTCAGACAGATCTCTGGAGCAAACATCATCAGACGATGTTTTTGTTGACTCCTTGCAATCCCAGCCCTCCTCATACCTTGTACAGCCAACCAGCGCTGGCGCTGTGCACCAGGTCGGAGCCCCAGTGGCAAATCCCAGCATGGTGTCCAGGAGCACAGACTTTAGTGGGCCATCCAGTGACTTTTCCTCTTCTTCCCCACTGCTGGGGATGCCGCTGACACCGACATTTCAGATTGACAAGAGCCAGAAGGGGCTGCCCTACGGGGTAACACAGCTGGACGTGCTGTCCAACACACCCCCGCCGCGGCCGCCCAAGCCAACGCACTTCTCAGACAGGAGGGGAGAGGAGCTGGGCAGCGGGGCCCTGCAGAATGGGCACGCGGGGATCTGCCGGCCTCAGGTCGCTCTGGTGCCCAGAAGGATCTCCTTGTCCAGCCTGGACAACATGAGGAACTGGAAAGGTGAGTGCACTTCCAAGAGCCAGCAAAGCAGCACCAGTGTGAGGCGTGGAGCTGGCCACATTCAGAGAGCAGTTTTGACTTCCTGTTGTACCTCTCTGTCCTCCCCTCTGTGAAATCTTACAACACCCAATGTAACACCAAGTGCTACTTTCAAATTAGCAAGCAGGATTCAGTCCCTTAGGTTTGCTCCCGCTGTGTAGAAGCCTCTCAGTATGTGTACAGATGGGCAGCAATTTGGCTCTGATCCCTTCAGGGTGCCTCATGCCTTGCTATTTTTCCTCTTCCTCCTCAGAAGAGAAAGCAGTAGAAAAACCAAAATGAGAAGTCAGCCATTGAATTAGGCAATGCCAAACTCTGTTTATACAGGTCAAAGTGTCGGCTTCCATGTGGGAAATGCCTCTGGAACTGTGCTGCTTTGCTACACCCAGTCTGTTCTGCGAGAGCTGCGTGTCTTTTCACAGCTTAAAGACCAGGAAGTAAGGGAGACACTGGGGATGGGATGTAATCCTGGTTGAACCAGGGACTCTGCATGTCCTTGAACAAATCCCACTCTGTCCTTGCACTTCTGTCAGGGCAGTCTGAAAACCTGCTGCTACAGATCAAGGCAAGGCTGCAAAGCAAACTCTACTGTAAGCTGAGCTGGTTTTCCACTTGCTCCTGAAACACTATCATCACAAACAAGAACAGTCAAAACCCAGAACATCATGGTGTCAAAAACAGCATACGGAGTATGAGAGAACTTCATTACATGGAGCCACAGAACAGAGGGAGGCAGCTGGAATACCTGGCTGGAAATCATTAAGTATATTGTAGTCATGTGAAAACCTTCATTTTTGATGAGGAAAATAGAGCAGGTTTTTAAGGGCAAGCATCCTTTAGACTCCTGCAGTTTGAATGACCAGACAATGTGTGGGGCTGTTAGATCTTGCTCTTAAAGTTCAGAAGCTAAAGCAAGGAGATCTCTGCTCAGTCTGTTTATCAGTGTACAGACAATTCTTGGAAGGTTTCTGGAGAAACACCCATCAATGGAATTGGTGTTCTTAATTATCAGCTACATTTGGTTGCTCCCTGAGAGGTGCTACTCTTCTTCTGCACGTGTGCTGCTCCAACGCAGCTGGTTCATGATCTTCCAACCCAATTTACACCAAAATGTCTCTAAGAGGATTAAGTGGCCAAATGTCATGTTGTGCTGCTGTGCTGCAGGGTTGTCTCTGCCTGATGGGGGCAGCAATGAATTAGTAAGTACTGCCACTTTTTCTTACCCTAAGTGTAGCTGAAACTATTTGAAGGGTTAAACTCTGAATTAAAATGTTTAACAAGAAAGATCAGAAAAATAAAGGAGAAAGCAACAGTTCCTCACCAGCTTCCCCAGTGAGTGCACTCAAGTTAATAACTTAATTTTTTTGCCCTGCTAACTTACAAAAGGTGCCCAGATGTAATTAGCCCAGGGTGAAAGCAGCATGAGCTAGTGCAAGTGCCATGAAGGAGGATGAGCTGTGAGGTGCCTGTATCCTGGCACCTGCCACAGCCTTGTACCTCAATGTTTTTTGCCATAATAAATACATGTAGCTGTCCCAGGACAGTGACTGCGTCTATCTGAATACGTATCTGCACTAACAGAATTGCTTTGTTTTTGTGGTACCTTTTTGGTTGGTACCACCAAAAAAGCCCCCAGTTGCAGTACTGACATCTCTACCATAAGAGCAGGGAATAGATTAACATGGTTGTGGGGATTTGAGGCATTGCCACAGAAAAGTCATTTTCTGCACAAAAAATCCCTTTTCAGAAAAGGTTGGTGGTTGTAAGCCTCTTCCACAACTGATCTTCTATGTGCTGAATGCTGGATTTTAGGGTTTTTTGCCTTTTGCTTGGAAAATAAAATTGACCTATACCAAGACCAAGGCCCACCTGCACAAGGAGACTGGTGATTGTCTCCATGATCTGGATGTTCATTTCCCATCACCTTGAGCCCCTTGCACCACATCAGCACTTCTGGATGACAAGGCAAAGAATTTTTCTCCTACCAATAAGTTCCCCCACGCACCACTTTCTGCACAATAACAATTGCTTCCCTGGCACCTTAAAAGGCTCCTAAATAAATATCCAAGAAATAACATTATCTATAATAGCCCCTTTTCATATAATTTCCCCAGTTTGACAGCTGGGAAAACAGAGAACAACTAGAGCAGGAGCTGCATTTAAATGCTTGCTTGTTTGCTCCCACACCAGTCTTTTTCTCCAACTGCTTGTGTTACAGGAAGCCTACGTTGCAGCTGGATTGTACATGAACAGGTTCCTTGGTTTCATCATACTTAAAATAGATGTCATCACTCTGGAAATGCTCCTGAGTTGGATCTGGTCTTAAGTGTCATTGTATTTCCTCATTTAGGAGTTATGGAATCTATATAAAACTTTCATTATTTTAGAGCCATATGTTTTACTCCAGAATTATCTCTGTACGGTTGCACTGCCTTATCCCATTTTTAATCACTTTTTTTTCCTTGCAGCAGACATGGAAGGCAGTTCCCTAAGAAGTCGAGATAAGAGGCTTAGCTTGAATTTGGTAAGTACTCTGCACAAAATTTCACATCCTGATATTCAATCATTCTTCTCCTCTGTTCAGCAGAAGAATTTAAAAAATGCAAAAGGTGCATTTTGGCTTTGGGCAACTTTGGTGCTGGCTGCTTTGCTGGCTGCTTTGTGGCCTCAGTCAGCCTTTGAGAGGAGAGGGAGGGAGAGGCTTCAGTACTGAGCACCCTGGTTTTAAAATAGATGAAGCTGGGTCTGTTATGAAAAAGGTTACAGTAGCCTCACTAATTAAACTGTTGACCAAGAGCGCCAGAGCAAATGGCTTACTACTTGAAAAAGGGGTCTAAAGAAGCCTATCACTTCATGGTCCTGAGGGATATCTCTTCTTTAGGACATTGGAAAATGTCTGCTCTGACAGTGCCTGTGATTGAAGGCTCTGTCAGTCCACAGCTTCCTGCCTCAGCCTTTGACAGACACAGATCTAAGCAGCACCATCTCACATCACATAGCCAGTCTTCTGCCTGAGGCTGGATGCTGTCTTCTGTGGGAGATCCTTTGCTGGTGGTGGGAAAATTTTTTCTCCTTATTGAAAGCTTGCAAGAATTGCAATCACTCCCTCTCACCACTCAGCCAGCACTAACCTGCATGAAGTGATTTTCTAATGCTAATTCTCAGTGATCAGAAGTGAGTTGTGAGGTTCCACATTTGCCACATTTGTCTAGTTCATCAGGTGTTCTCCTTTCAGACTTTTTTTTGTATTCAGGATCCTCCCACATTTTATAGGTCAGAATTACTGCTGTGAGAGGTCAGTGCAGCCTCGCTGAAGTTGAAGGATTTAACCAATAAAGTCACCAGTCAGTTTGGTTCTAGTTTCCAGCAGTGACTTGTGAAGCTCAGCGTGGACTGCTCCAGAGCTGGAGTGTTCATCTGAACTCATGCGTTTGTCTCTTGTCACTCCATCCTGTGCCTCTGTGAGGCCCCATCAGAGCAGCCCTGGCCTGGGCTCAGCTCAGGTGTGTTCCCAGCTCACGGCAGCTCCCGGCTGGGAGGGGGCTGGCTGTGCATTAATGGAGCCCTTTCTCTCTCTGCTCCTGCTCTGCCCTGCAGCCGTGCCGCTTCTCCCCGCTGTACTCGCCGGCCGCGGACAGCGCGGAGGACAGCTACGTGCCCATGCGCCCCAGCACCTCTCCCTCCGCGCCCGGCTCCGACTGCTCCCCCGACGGATACATCCCCATGAGCCCCGGCTCAGCCACCTTCACCTTCCCCGTCGTCAGCACTGAAAAACTCGCCAGCCCCTTGCCTGAGCTTCCCTCCGACGTGGAGCCCCCTCCAGTGAACCGGGACCTCAAGCCTCGTAGGAAGTGTAAGCCCAGACCTACAGTGCAAAGCCTGGGGGTCCTGATGGTGGGGACATGGGTGACCTCTTTTGATAGTGTCCTTGGCATGTCTTAAAGCAATTC
Organism: Vidua chalybeata; assembly: GCF_026979565.1. Classification (NCBI taxonomy): domain Eukaryota; kingdom Metazoa; phylum Chordata; class Aves; order Passeriformes; family Viduidae; genus Vidua; species Vidua chalybeata. Next base: position 8,696,514 of record NC_071543.1, on the reverse strand, counting down.
TCCCTCTAGAGGATGGGTTGAAATGCTGCATGGGTGACTTAGAGCACTGTGGCCTAGGATGTGCTTGCAGGGTGGTTTGTGAGCAGAGGAAAAGCTTCCACGGCTGCTTCTGCAGTCAAAGCCCAGGTGGCTGCATAAGCACAGTGCCTGGCTTTCACTGTGACTGCAAACAGCCAAAGGGACCTAGTCTGGGAGAGACAGCAGACTAAATCCTGCCACTCTGAGGTACATGTACTCCTGTCTCACCAGCTCTCTGACCTGCCAGGAATGGGACATCCAAACACTCAAGTACTCAAATTTGATGTGTTGGCTGTTGCTTAAACCTCTGTTGGGTAGGCACAGCTGTCGTAGTTTAATCAGGAATTTTCTGCAGATGCTTTTGCTGATGGGAATTTTCCACTCCTGGTTTTCATGGCACGTTCAAAATCTGGGTTGCACTTCTAGAGATATAATGGGGACAAAATTCAGCTTTGAAGTGGAGAAATTGCCTAAAGCTAGCCTATAATAAAGCTCTTAGGGTTTCAGAGCCACAGGGTTACTCAGAAATTGGTTCAGGCAGTGCTACTGTAAAGTGGGGACAGACATTTAGACCATTGCCATGAAGAAAAGCAAACTCGCATCCTTTCTTAAAGGGTCTTGAGAATGGTGGGCACATGTACATTGAGTGGTGACAGGAATGGTCCTGATCCCCATGTATAGGACCTTTTTGTTTAGAGCAGAATCCAAAACCTGTTACAACCTGTAGGCTGAACTAACCTCTCCAAGGCAGCATATACAGAGCATATTTGGGGCAAGTGTATGTATCTTGTGTGCCATTTGGTCTCTTTATGCCCACTATATTTATTCTGTTATTTTAGGGTGATTGGAGGACTTTGCTTTCCAGCACTGACTGAAGAGGTCATTTGTTACTGATTTCCTTCTTGGTTATATTCTGTGAAATACTCTGTTAGTTTCTTTCTGTTAATACAAAACTGCATTTTTTCTAAACAGTCTGTACTTTTCATTGAAAACATAGTTCCTTTTGTACTTACTTACAGCACGACCACCTCCTCTGGACTTGAGGAACCTCTCCACAATCCGGGAGCATGCTGCTGTGACCAGGATGTGGACTGTGCCTTAGTAAGTCAACAAGAAACCTGCTGTTCCAATCTTCGGAGCATTAGCGTGGAATAGAGTTAAAAATAACTTATCCCATCCCACAAAAAGATTCCTGGCAAAGTCCACAAACAGAAGTTCCCTAAGGTTCCTTTCAGTATCCCCCAGGTTTTTGCTGTCTCTGAAAAGTGGGGTTCCCTTTCATGATGGGCAGCTCCAGAGAATTCAGCATCATGATTTGAAGGTTCCTTTTAAACACCCTGGAGCTGGTCTGCAGTCTGGTGTGGCTAAAAGCTTGGCATGCCTAAACTATGATAGAGCCATTTTTGTTCCTTAATATAGCAAAGGAGAACCAGAGCAGATAAAGATCTGCCTGAATTGTAGACTGGGTGTAGAATTCTGCACTGCCACACAGCAGTCCAGACTTGAACTTTTGTCATGACCTTTTGTCAGTAGAAATTAGTTGTTGGTAAAACAAATGCTTTTGATCCCACAGCCCAGGTAGTATGAGCAGTTGATACTGTTGGGCTCCAAGGGCAGCAGAAGACTCATCTTCAGGAAACTTGTGAGCAGGGGAGGACTTCAGCCTTCAGCCTTGGCTGGAGGGGTCTTGGCACAAAAAAAAAAAAAAAAAAAAAAGCAGCTGTGCTGAAGTGTGTGTGCAAAAGCCAGATATTCCCATCAACCTCCTCTGCACATCCCGGGCACTCCAGAAAATGTGGGGTTTTGCTGGCATGAGTGCCAGACAGGGCATTTCCACTCCCCCATTTCAGGTTGTCGTGTGAAGGGCAAAGGAGACACAAGGTGAGCAGTTTCTCAGTTGCAGAGCCCTCTCTCACATCCAGTCCAAGGCTGGTTAAGCCACTTGGCACTGCCTGTTGGGGAAAGCCAATACCCTGCCTCCCAAGCACCCCCGCCAGTGCACTAAGGTTAATCAGTGCTGACACAGTGCAGAGTCCTGAAGGATAACCAAGCCCATTGCACTTGCTTGTGGTAATTTATTCACCATGCACCTCTGAGAGTTGTGTTCATGGGAGAGATTTCCTTGTGCAAGAGCTGAGTCACAGCCATCTCCACAGCACAGGGTGGCAGGTGTTGACACTGTGTGCAAAGCCAGACCAAGTTCCTTTGCATGTACCTCCAGCAGCTGATTAATTCACATCAGTCTCCCAAATGTGGATACCTGCACAGCCAAGTAACTGCCCCCATTATTACCCAAATGAATGATAGTTCTGTGCCCCTTAGTAGAGAATTGCTTCAATGTTTTACAGTGTCTGTTGTACCAGATAGCAAACTTTCATAAATCCCAGAGGGAAAAATCAACAAAATCAGTCAGCAATATAGCACACTATTTCTAGAACTAAGGAGTGGCTTTGGGCATCCTCTCCATAAAGGCCACAGCCTTAGTGTGAGTTTATTCACCATATGGACTGTGTCAGGCTTTGGCTTCATTTCAGTGCATCTGTAAGATGCTTCCTTAACCTCTCCTGTGTTTTTCTTCATAGCAATCGAATGAGCTTTATCTCACCAGAAAGAGACGGTATTAATTCAGCAAGAATATTTGCCAATTCAGTTTCCGGAGAAGAGGAAGAAAGTTACATTCATATGGTAATGTCATTTTCACACAGCCATCCTTTGCTTTATTCTGCTCTGTCACATTGATGGAGAATGCAGAAGTTTGTTTTCTAAGAAAAAAACGTTGAGGAGGTTTGTCCTTTGCCTTCTGGTTTCTTTTTTTTTTTTTTTTTTTTCCAAATGATGAAATGGTTTTAAACCAAAGACACTGGGACCAATTTACAGAGAGATAAGGGGAGCCCTTTTCCTGCTCTGCAGAACTCAGCTGTTCACCCACGAATGTTGCTGAACAGTTCCAAGAGATCACAGGGATCAGCCATATTTACATGAGAACTCACTAAGACAAAAGAAAATTAAATCTTTTCACCTTTTAAAAGTGTGCCTTGCAAAATCTCCTAGGAAATAACAGAAAGCCGTTAGTGCACTTCCTAAAGAAACACACCAAATATTGTGCAGAAACAGAACTCCCATTAGAGTCTCATTGCTTCTGCTTTGGCTGGTGGCACTAACCCCACTTCCCATCCCATGAAAGAACATCTGGCTTTGTGGCTTCCTTTTTTTCATTTACTCTTTAGCCATATCTTGCAAAAGACCAGAATCTTGTTTTACTTTGAATTTTAGGTGGAAATGGATCTCAAATCTGTTCATCTGAGCCAATGTCTACAGATCTGCTCCATAGCCAAACCAGTAGCTATAAAAATATGTTGCAAAACTGACCCCAGTCTTCATAAACCATAGTTTCAAATTTTAACCCACATTTCTACCAGCCTGAAATCTGCCCAAGAGAGCAGTTCCAGTTGTAACCATTCCTTATTTGGTTTTTCTAGTCTAGGAAAACCTGACATATATTTGGTTATTTGTGATTTTATGAGAATAATTTTCAGTTTCTAGATTTGAACTGAGTTTTCACCATTTCTTCAAATTCATTGAATGATGATGTTTAAGTGGGCACCCCTACAAATCTGAGTCTTCCAAGGGCTTGGATTGAGAAGCTAGGCACAAGTCCTTCTTGATAAAATTGAGTGGAAATCAGCCTGTTTTGTTTGTTTTGCCAGAATTATCAGAAGAAAAATGTTCTCATGATTTCTTTATGCTGTCCCACAATTATCAGTGTTATGCTGTGGTTAGTAACCAAATGCACCCTTGGCTTAGAAAATTATGTGGGCCCTGACTGTTCTCATTCATTTTCTGCCAGGTGAATCTCCCTGCTCCCAGTTGTGATCCTGTTTCCTTCTAGGATCATGTTTTTTAGAGCATTAAAAGTTTTTCTTCTTTCCTGACAGGAACACAGACAGGCCACCTCTCCATACAGTGGTGCTTTTCCATGGACAAGGAAATCTAACCTTGATTACTTAGCACTGGATTTTAACTCTGCTTCCCCATCCCCTGTGCAGAAGGTACGAGTCATCTGAAAAACCCCGCAAGCCTCCTGCCTTTTTGTCTGCCGGGAGGAAATCCAGACCCAGGGATTCTGCTAGGTGCCCTAAGTGCCATGATGAAGCCAGTCGTGTTTCCAGCTGACTGTATTTGTGTCAGGCCCAAGATTAATATGATAAAAGCATGATGAGGGTGCTGACAAGGTGTCCTTAGTGACTCATAGGGCTGCTGCTAACACGAGCTCAGCACAGGGTATGAGACTGCGCTGGGAAGTGCAGCCATGAGGGCTTGTGGGCAAGCAGGTTGATACTTGCAGGATCTCTGCATGCTCCTTCATTTTCATCAAGTCTCCACAAAGCCTTTCCTGCTAGTTTTCCCAAAAATCTCTTTGCAGTAACAAGTTTGCAGCCCATGATAAATTCATGGGGTAAAACTGTACCATCTCTTATAATCTGGCAAAGTGTGCATCTTTATTCTTGCATCACCAAAACCATTTCAATTTCTTTTGCAATGCTGAGAAAAGACATTCCTTGTTCCAAAGAACTTCTGAGCTGCCCAAGTGGTGGGTAGGTACCACTGCAAAGCAATGAACTGTTGTCAGTTTGGATCATTTTATGTCCTGTGTATCATTTTCCCCATCAGTCAACACTCACAGATGCAAAAAACTCAAGACTCTAAGCTTTCTTATTTAAACCCTCCCTATATCTAAAATCAGCTGCAGCAGGATCACTCAGATGAGGAGAGAATGGTTATCTGCATGGAAATAGCCAGTACAGCATGTTTCCCTCACTTGCTGTGCTGGGCTGAGTGACAGGGTGGCAGATGGAAAATTATAGCTAAAGCAGGCTGTAAAGCAATGCTTTTGTCAGCTGATGTCACTGTGAGCTTCAAGGTGAAGTGAAGCAATCAAGGAACGAGGGAAAGGGAAAACAGAAAATCAAGCTAAATTTCACTAGCACCCCTTTTCAACCTGAGAATTAAAACACTGTTTTTTTTCCTCTCTGTCCTATAGAAACCTTTTCTGTCTGAGGAACAGAGAGTGGACTATGTCCAGGTAGATGAACAGAAGACTCAAGCTTTACAGAACACTAAGCAAGAATGGACAGATGAAAGACAATCAAAAGTATAAAGGAAGAAGATTTGGGATCTGGAGGGTTTTTTTTTTTTTTTTTTTTTTGCACTGGAACCACAATGTTATGAAGCAGCTATCACAGTAGAGCTCAAAGGAAGAAAGAGTTGTAAGATGCTTACAGTCTCTAGAGGCATTTTTACTGGAAACCTTTGATTTCAGCTGGAAAAAGTATGTTGAGACTGGTTCACTGATGACTGAAGTAATGCATTAGCCTTTTTACTGCCCTTACCAGTATGCTCCATGGTACCATTTTCTGGCATGATTCTGCAACGAGTCATACACTTAACGTTAACAAATCCACTACAAGTTGTATTAATCTAGTTCATCCTGCCTTCTCCTTCTGTTGCATAATTCCTAGTTGCTAAAGCTATTTTTTGATATTCCTACAAATGCTGCAGGTGCTCGGAGTGCTTTTATGGCAACAGGCATCTGACAGGTTTTGGTGACTAACCAACTAAGGGCTAAAATACTGAAACAATAATAAAACTTTTTGAATATACAGTGCTTAAGCAAAGAAAATTTTGAAAAATATTTTTCCCCCGGGTTTAAAAGGTCTGGCTGTGAGCTGATGCTGTCAGAACTCAAAACAGGACTACGTGCCCATGCAATTGGAATGCATGGTCTGGCCCTCTGGATGATGGTCATTGTATTAAGCTTCTTCCCTCCATTGTGGCTCATATGTGTCACTTTTTTGTCTGATTCCTACTGATGCTTTCTCCCCTGTCTTGGGAAGTGTCGTTGGCACAGCACAGCTGCTCTTCTAGTAGGAGGCTGCAGCCACACAGCTCTTGGCTGGCCAAAAAATAGAAAGGGAAGCTGTGAGCCTGTTTCTGCAAGCCTTGAGAGAACTGGCAAAGGATCAAGACTGCTTTCATCTGAACGGCAGAAGGAATGCCATTGGAATGCTGGTAGCAGTCGTCCATCTGATTGTTTCCCTAGACCCACCCCAAAATAAAAAAGAGCATTAGGAAGTGCAGCGTGCTCTGAGAGGCCGGGAGCCTGCCAAAACAGGACAACAATGTGCTCACGCAGCATGAGGACCTCTGGGCTCAGGAAGCTTATCTACCTTGGGACTTGTTACAGGCACTATCTCAGGATGACACATGTGTGTAGTTTATAAGATACTTAACTTTAAACGCTTGGCTGTGGTCTTTATTTTACAGTGGCACACAGCCACTTGACTCATGGAAGTAGGCAGTGATGCTGAGTGACCCACACTGGATTTGGTCTCACAGGCTTTGCTCCTGTAGGTGAGTCCCAGTAGCCATAAGAGGTCTGATCCTGTCAACATGGACAGACAGGACTCTTACAGAAGATTTCTTCTCTGACAGTGCCAATTCAGTGGCCTCCCTTCATGTGCCTGTTGTTACCACATTGCATTGCTGTAACCCGACATCCTAAAAATTCTAATCTACCAAACAGAGATCATAGAAATGCCATTGCAGAAACCACTGGCATTTCAAGGCTCCAACTCAACTTGTTCCTTACACTCTGTGTGCTCTGGTCGTTCAGGCACTCTGGGAGGTCATTGCACATCCCATGGGAGAGGCAGCATTGCTAACAGAAACAGTTTTCCTCCTACCTCAAGAGAGCTGAAGGGCTTGCAAGTCTCACTGCTTCTTTAGCCCATCCCCTGGGGATCTGTGATGACCAGGCTCTCACTAGGTTTACCCTGCAAGAACAAGGTTCACCAGCGCCTTCAGTGGCTGGGGCAAACTGGGCACCCAGGCCTGTGGGCATGAAGTGTCCTGGACTAGAGCTGCTTGGAAATCCGGGGTTAGTCCTGCAGATAGCTGACCTGCTGTTCCCTCCTGCCCTGCTCCTTCCTCCCTCACCAAAGCTCACAAATGAAAGTTGATGTTCATAAAAATTTTGAAAATAATTTCAACTTTTCTACATACATCTTGTCTGTCTGGTGTGAAATTTAGTTCATTGAAAAGCTGTTTTGTCCTCTAACTGATTTAGCAGAGCTGGGAGCAGCCATGCCTTGGGAGTGAAATTGTTACAGGGGCACGGCATTTGGGGAGAGGCAGTGGAGATGTGCACCTGCACAGAGGTGTCAAAGAGAGGGAAGCATGGAAGGGCCATGGACACAGAGACCTTTGCCTTTCTGCTCAAAAGAATTGCCTTTCTTTCAAAGTGTGCAAATAATACATGTTGCTGAAAGCTCATGGTATGTGCTGATGCACTGAAAGGGTTAAAAGACCAGCTAAAGGGCATTTTAAATTACAGACAGACAACCTCCACAAAGGGTGAGTGAAGTTATGTTCTGCTAGTGCAGATCCCAGATTGTGGAGCCATGGCAGAGCAGCCTCTGATGCAGATCAGAATCACATACAGATCAGCTCGTGTTTGACTGGAGTGTTTCCTTTCATGCTGTCAGAAAATCTTCTGAAGTGGAAAAACACCAAGTTATTGGAGACAACTGACTCACTTGTTATTCTAGTTTATTGTAAAAATATTTAAACTTCAACAAACCTGGCTAACGGATCATTCAGAAGTTTAGAGAACAAAGAGCTGTATCTGGATTTTTACTCCCCTAAAAGGACATAAGCATATAGTTTGGCAGGGACTGTCCTTGGAGGAAAATGGCCCCTTTCAACTTCCTGTGTCCCCTGCTTGCCCTCACACTCTTATCTTGATCAAATGCTGCTCACTGGTTTCTAACTTTTAACTTAGAGCTAAATTTGAGGGTTTATTATGATTTTTCATGTAATGTCCTTTTTTACCAGCTGCCTCAGAGCCCATGACATACATTCTTGTGCAGGTAAAACACATGAAACAGGAGCAATTAAAAAATACCAGGGAAAAAAATTAAAAGCAGAGCAGTCCTTCTCAAAGGCTTTTTTTTCCCTTTTGTTTTGGTCAAATTCCACAATACTTCAAAGAGGGTTAAGAGGAGCAGGATGGTGGGAGGATTGCAAAGCCAATCTGCTGTGGCCACCTCACCAGTAAGGATTTGGGTGTGAGGGGACCTGCAGCAGCCACGACTGGCAAACCTGTGGGCCAGTACCCATAGAGCAAGCTGATGGGAGTGGAGAAGTGTTACAGAGCAAAAAGGAGTTGCTGTTTTATTAAGTCTGTTCTTAAATCCTAATCCCTTGGCCAAGAAGGAAAGTAAACATGAAAACTGAGTCAGCTTTTGACAGTGCCATGTCTGAAAATATAGCTGAGGCCAGAGCCCTTGGTTAGTACTGGCTCTGGGGCCAGCCAGGCACACTCCTGATGGTGTCCTCTTTTTGCCATGGGTCTGTCACTTGCATGTGTTTTTTCCAGAAGTGTGGTGAGACCTGGTGCAGAGAGATGCTCTGCACCTAAATGAGCACAGAGTGGCCAGTGGTCCCTTAGCAAACTCTGCTGAGGGAATTGGCATTGCCCAGCCCAGGTATTGTAGTGCCTTCTCCAGCACTGCTGGGGCCTCTCATTAAAAACAGGGAGAGCACTAAATGAGCAGAACAGTTTTTGTTTAATTGGAAATGTCACCTTGTGGAGTTGCTGGATGAAGCTTCGTTGCAGGATGATGTGGAAAACAACCAAGCTCAATGGTTTGAGTCCTGTGGTTATTGTTGGGGCCATCAGCTGGTTCCCCTAACATTTAATATGGCCTTACTCTCTCCTTCAATGACTGCACATTTGACTGAGGCACAGCAGGTCCACAACTCATCTGCTTTTTGGACTAAACCACATTTCACATTTATAATTCCTTTATGACAGGAGGCAGCATTAATTTCCTTACTGGCAGAAATGAACACTTAACCTGAGAAATGCCAGCAGCCATGTAACTGGAGCAAGGTGTTTTCAGCCAGCTCACTTTGCCAGTGGTAGCACTTGCTTTCTTCATTGTCACTAACTACATCCTCGATGTAGATTTTGGAGTTGCATTCACTTGCAGTAATTCAGAACTTTAGTAATTCAAAGACCATCAGATGCTGTGATGAGAATGAAGTACAGGGCAATGCCTTCCCTTTGTCCCCCTGTTCCACAAAACTTGCTCAGGTTTAAAAAAAATGAAAGCCACCAAAATAGCAGACATTTGCCATGTCAAAGCCAGGATATTTTTTTTTGTTTTCAAATAAAAATAAACTTTTTCTTGTGCAAATGAAGCATTATACATTTTTTTGTATTTGTAAATCTGTGGGGAAGCATTAAACAGTCATCTCTGTTACGAAGGGACAAGTCATTGCTAGAGGGAAGGGGCTCACCTTCCTCATGTTTCATTGTAATGTTTGGTGTATATATTTGCACATTAAACTGTATCTTTTTTTCTAATAAATTAATATAAAAGGTAGCTGTGATCTTTAATTATTTTGGTAAGTGAAGGTGCTCATGGGATAAGCTCCCACATCTATCATTTAATGCTTTTTCCATTTTTTAATTCTCTTATTAGGTAGTGACTTGTTCACATAAAATATTTGGATGCGAGTTCAAACAAATTTGCAAACAAATGTCATATGCCTGTGTATCAGGGAGATTATTTGCAGAATAACAAAGAACTATGAGGTTGTGACTTGGATTCATGTCTGTGTCCTCCTGGGACAGGGTGAGCTGCAGTGCCCCAGTGCCAGTCCCAGCTCCTGCTGCCACAGCCAAGGGGCAGGAGGGGGTCACAACTCCTGACCAACCATGTAGAGCACAAGCACAAACACAAATTTATTCAGCACATGCTCCAGGCTTGGATACAAAGGCTAATTGTTATTTAACCTGGTCTTTTAATTGCTCTGTGCTGAGGAGTGTAGTTGCTGGTAATATAATTTCCACATGCAGCAAGCTAGGGATGTGGGATCCTTTCAATGTGCACATCTTGGGATTTGGAAGATGAAACAAGACAGTCCATGGGAGCAGAGCTGAGCAAGCCTTGCTGCTAACAAGCCAGGTAGTTTGGAAATAGTTTATTTATTGCTTCAGGCAAGTGCCACTTTTGGACCTGCATGCTTTGTAATTCTGGCTGGAGACACACCGTGGTGGATTGAGGGAGGTGTAGTGCTTAGGGAGCCACTGATGGAAACTTGGCTGCACAGCTCGGGACACGCAGACACGTGTGACTTAGATAAGCCTTTGCCTGCAGGCTTGATAGAAGGGAACTCCGTGACATTTTGTGTTTGGTCTTCAAGGGAGGGCAGGTCAGACAAATAAAAGGTCAGATAAAGTCTGACTGATGGTTCACAGCTCTTCCCTGTGCTCTGCCCAGCAGAAATGGTAACAGCCCTTTCACCAGAGAGCACTTCCCAGAAGAGAGACCTCCCGCAACTGCTCCTCCTCCCACAGCCTCGGAGGGAAACAGCTGCATCAGCCCTGCCACCATGGAGTGAGCCAGGAAGCTCTCAGATTTCTCACACCACCGTGCAAAGTACTTTACTGATTGGATAATAATAATAATAACAACAACAATAATAATAATGTGAAAAAACTGACAGCAAAATGTCTGGCTATGTAAGCACTTGGCTCTATAGAGGCTGGCCTCTCTAGTTACATCTGCAATTTCAAACCACATCAAATACTTCGGGACTCGGCTATCTGGTTATACATATTTATGGGAGCACATTGGGAGCCAGGGGTACCACATCCTGCAAACAAAGGATGTACTGGCATTCCCACCTAGGGAGCTGATCCCAGCCCCTGTTGTAATGCAGGAGTGAGCAGGGAGCCACCCAACCTTTCATTCACTGTCCTGTTTTGTTCTACTTTGATTTTCCTTTCACATCCAATTTTAGCATAAGCTCATTGTTAAACTGCCCAAACATCCTGCTCTGACAGCTTTGGGATCTTGGCATTGGCATCACTGTGTAAGAGTCTGAAAAGCCTTGCTCTCTGGTGGGCTCACACTGGGGCCCTTAAAGCTTTGAGCAATTTGAGGGGGTGTTTTCGTGGCATGTGTTTGTGGTGGTGGTTGCAGTTCAGTTTGCTCCTTCGTTGAAAAATTCCATTCTTTGTCCAGGAGCTCAGCTTCTTGGAATTGCCTCTGACAGTGCTGCTATCTTCACATGGCTGGTTTGCCACTGCTGCTGTCATTTCTTAGCATCCTTCCCCACACGAGCAGCATGGGGGAGACCTGCTCTGTATCTTCCCCCAGAAGGGAAAAACCACAGACTCCTCCCATGAAGCATCCTTTCTGCCACCTGCTCCAGGAGGCTGTCACTCTGACAGCATCTTGGTTTTCTCTGGGAAGGCACAGGGTGTTTTGTAGAGTTACACAACAGTGAAAAGGACAAGACATCAAATAGAGGCAGCGCTGGCAGGTGTCTGCAAGCACTTGAGAAGGTGCCAGAAGGCAAATACAGCCTTTTCCTTTAAATTTCCAGATCAAAATTCAGGACAAGCTTTAAGTGCAACCTTTTATACAGCCTGAAAGTGAGAATTCCTCTACAGAAACACATGGAGGATTGAGCAACACAGGAATTCATAAAATCCCTGAGGTCACCATAACTCCTCCATGTCTCTGTTCAGCATTAACATGGCTTTCAGGAAGCAGCCAGGCTTGTCAGGCAAAGGGAGACAAAGTTTCCAGAAGGACTCCTGGCGGGGCTTGGGTGCCCCTACTGCAGTGGCATCCATCCAGCTGAGATCCCTGCCAACAGCCCCAGTATGAGACACTGAGCTGTTCCCCTTCACACCCGAAGTGCCTGAGGACATGCCCGAGCAGGGGCTGTGCCCAGGTGCAGGCACCCCAGGAGGGCTACAGGGACAGACTGATGCTCTCCTGCCTCCCGCTGCTGCTGCTTCCCCTGCCCAGCAGCCTCACACCCACAGGGCTGTGCCCAGGCCCCTTGGGGCCCCAGAAACCCAGAGGCTGAGAGATTTGCCCTTGGCCATAGGAGCAGGTGACTCAGTCACATCTTAGGGTATGTTCATTTAGGCTATGAACAATTTATTTTAAAGCACTGAGCAAGCCCAATGTATTGATCCCAGAAAAGGAAGTTCCCCCAAAATGGTAAGGGCTTCCCAGAAGAAAATTTATCTGGATTTTGGTGTAAATTTCATCCATGAAGATGAGGCAGGGAGCAGGACAGCAAAGCAGGCAGTTCAAAACAATAGATGTCTTTTTTAAAGTGTTTTTAAAATAAAAAATAGAAGATTCATCATTTCTTTGGTTTAACTTCCTCCACAGTTAGTCAGAAATCATCAGGAAATGGCACCAAAGGAAATCCCTCCTGTTCTGCCTGGTCAGCACAAGGAATGTGCTCACCCAGAGGACTGTGGAGGAGGGGGCTCTGCCTCTTCAGAGCTGAGCAACGCACCAGAGACAGCTCAAGAGTGAACCTGCATGACATGGAAAGACAAAATGACAGGGAGAAAAAAATAAAGATGGATTTCCACAATCAGCACACCCAGAATCTGACTTTTGCACCAAACTAAAATTTGGAATAGCCAGAAATGTCAGTAATTCTTTTTTCCATATTTATATATGGGGAGGAAAAAAAAAACACCCCACAAACCACACACTTTACCATCCATACACCTCTTCAGACTTTTCTCTAAACAGCTCTGACTGTTAAATGATACCCAAGACTCAACGAATAGGTTCATTTCTACTGCAGACCTACTTATCTCTCTGTGCTCCTCTCACCAGTGCCTGCACCATTAATCCTTCCACAATCCACAGCTGGACTGAAAAGTGCTTGAATCTATTTTTTTACCTTCAGCCTCTGTGGATCAAGTTGGGAGGAAAGGATGTTTTGGTGTTATTCCATCAGCTATGGTTACCTGTACATTTGTGGCTGCAAAACAGAGATGTGTAAGCGAAAACACCGTCCTTTTTCATTGGCAATGTAACACTAATCCTCCTAAAGAGCTCTTGCTAACTCTGCTGACCACAGTTCACTGGAAGAAACAGAGGAAGGAGCACATAAAGTGGCTGGTCTGTACTGGGAGGAGGTGAGAAACAGATGTGCAGGAGCTGGGGGAGAAGAGAAGAGCAGCTGCATCCATGAGGTTTATTTCCACCCTGCAGGTGAGACATTGCGTAGGAAAGGTTGAGTAGGTGAAAAACCCCAAACCTCATTTATACAGGCTAGTACAAAGTCTGTATCTTTTCTAGAAAGAGATCACAGAATCACAGAATAAGCTGAGCCAGAAGGACCCACAAGGCTCATTGAGTCCAACTCCTGTCCCTGCACAGGACCATCCCCACGAGTCACACCATGTGCCTGAGAGCATTGTCCATGTTTCTGGTTAGAGCTGTACCTGCACTACATCATTCCATTGCAGTGATTTGGCTCTTCCACCACTCTTTAGCTCTCTCACTTGTGCTTCCCCTAAGGAGACAGACACTGCCAGGCTCACCCTCATGGCCTCTTTGGTGTCACAGAGAGCAGAGCCTGACCCATGCTGGCAGGTCCCCAGGCTGCTCCAAAACAGATATGGAAAATACTCTCTACAGACAGAAAATCAGGTGTGTCCCAGCCTGTATCCAAAGTGCACACTCAGAAAGGGAAAATAGCTCTGAAATGCATCTTGTGTTTATCAGGATTATTTTTGCTATGGGTGCCTTTGATCTGCTTCCCAGGGAAGCAGCAGGTTCAAGGATCTCTGTGGCATAAGGAAATCCCCAGGTCCCTCTGCCAGGGAAGGGCTCAGCGTGGAGCCCGTGCTTGGCTGTGGGAACAGCTCTGTGTGTGCCCACCAGCCTCCAGCATGGGGAATTGGCTTTGATAGTGTAAAATCGCTGTGCAAGCTCCTTTTGCTCTGTGGATCCAGAGGAAAACACACCCAGCTGCTTGCACCCTGGGGGAAAGTCAGTCTTGTACTTGGAGGAGGGAAACCTGCAGCCTCAGGAGGCAGAAAAAATCATATTCCACCAGAAGCCTTGACTACAAGTACTGTACCTTAGCAGCTGGTGGGATGTGCTTTCTCAACAACCTTTTAACTCTGAACAGTCAGAAAATACTTAAAAATCAGATTTCTCTGGTAACTCTGACACTTGCACTGCAGCCAAGCAGAGCCCTCTGCTTGGAAAACGTTGACGCAAAGGCTTCCTGGTGCTGCAGAGCTGCAGTCAGTGTGAGATGGGATCAGTAACTCCAGCCCAGGGTTGAGCAACCTGTTTGTAAAATTGTGATCTGGCCATTTCCATGGGGAGGTGCTCACTTCCCCTTCCCACCAACCCCCCCGGTACAAAGGGCCAAGGGCAGGGCAGGCAGGGGAAACCCAGTGAGGAAAGCTGCAAGGGACAGGGTGAGACAGTGCTGAGCAAAATGCAAACCCTACCCTGCCGTGCCCAGTGCCTGCCTGCTGCTTCCACTGGGAAATTATGGCTCAGGAGACTCCAGTGCATTCAATCCCACTTTGGTGGGAGGTTGGCAGCAGCTTTAGGGTAGGCACAAGGTGTCCAAAGATGTCTGTGGCTAAGTGGGTAGGAGCTCAGGGGAACAAAACTTTCACATCCCAAACCATCACCTTTTATTTTGGCATGGAAAGCATGCAAATATCTGTCCTTCAAAAGGTCTAGAGATAATCCTTATCTGCTGTTCACATCATGCGTGGCCCGGCGGCCGTCACCCCAAACAGCAGAGGGGAGGAAAAAAGGAAAACACTTCGGTGAAAGAAAGCACTTGGTGCTGGCAAAGACTTTCAGTAGTCATGGAATATACTTTGTGCTGTGATTGTTTTTTTTTTAACAACTACCCATGGTGATGAGCTCCCCCACTTTCTGCTTAAGCAATAGCCACCAGTGGTGGCTGGGACGGTTTTGGACTCTGGGAAGACAGATAATGTCAATAGTTAAGGGCCAATCTGAGGGCTGCTTGGGCATGTGCCAACCAAAAGAAGGCTGGTATGTAAATATGGCCACAAGTCAGTCATCTTGCTCCATAAATAGTAGGCAGCCTGTTGAGCTCTCCTGCATCACAGCAGGCTGCAGGAGTACAGCTGCCCTTGAGTAGGAGCACCTACTCCTCGAGGCTGAGAGAATCCTTGTCATATCAGATGAGGTGAATTAGGAGTAAGTGTGCTGAAACTTTGAAATCTCAGCTAAGTGATAGAAAGAATTGGTTGGTCATGTACAGTCCTTCAGACCTAAACCGCTGACCAAGTTTGTGTCTATGGATACAGCTGCACACAGACTCCCCTGAGAAAGGAGTTCAGAATGCAAGGGCTCCTTCTGGAATCTTGTGTCTCAACAGGAGGGTCTCCCAGCACTTCTGGCTGACCTGTCCTCTCTGCAGTAAGCAGTCAAGCATACCTTGCCATGTTACTACTTCTGTCTTACAGGTGAAGTGTGTCACTCCATCTGTGACACAAACCTCAGGAAGCAACACAAGGCAAAGCCGGAGGGGAGAGAGAGCCAGTGGATTTCCTTTGGCCAGTATCTCTCTCTTGTCCTTGCAGCCAAGGCCTGGGGGTGCAGGTGAGCCCAAATCCAACCTCTGCTGCTGTCAAGGCAGAGAAGAGGAGCAGCTTCCACTGCCACCTTAAATGCCAATCTTCCATCTTAACTTGTGAATCCTTTCAGGGGGAAGTGGTTGATCTCAAGCTGTTGTTTGGAGTCATTTTCATGGAAGTCTCCAAATAGATGTTATGCCTCAGTGCTGAAGATGGCATTTTTTAGGAAAATAAACAAAATGCTGTTACCACAGACCACATTTTGTTGATGATGGTACTGAAGTGGATGAAGTTCAGCTGTATTGCTCTTGCTCCCTGCACATCCACGTGTGCCCACAGCAGGGGGAAACAAGTCTAGCAGTAACTCATGGAGCCTTGGCCAAAGCTGAGGGGAAATCCAGGACTCAGGCCCTCAAGTTAAAGCAGTTCACTGGGATTACTTCTCATAAAAGGGCATTTTTCATCAACTGCTTGGTAACAAAATGAGTTGACATGCTGTTCTGGCTGATGTTAAATTGGCTGTGGGACACTGCTGCAGTTGCCTGTTCCCAGCCCCACAGTGTCTACTGCCAAGGTCCATGATGTCCAGTCTGCTTCTACCAAGGCTGAGCAACTCAGCTCCTGCATTTATCAAAGCCAGAATTTCTGGTATGGGTTGTTTGTGACACCAAGTTAGGCACACAGGACAGAGCTCAAGCACACCCGTCAGGCAGGGCTCACCTCCTCCCCGTGTCTCAGGCTGTCAGACACCCTCCTTATGTGCAACTTCTTTGCTTCACAACCCATCCGAAAGACTCCCAGCCCTGAGGGGCTGCCAGTGGAACAGTACATACTGGAACTGAAAAGCAAGCAGACCTCTATCTGTATAAAAGATTTTTATCTCTATTATATATATATATATATATATATATATATATATATATAGCTTGAGGACACATCTATGTATATAGTCTCAAGAAGCAGAAGACATCTGTCTCTTACACTGGGACATGTGGGGGCTGGCCTGGAGCTGCACTGTTCCTGAGGGAAGGCCAGAGTTTCCATTTCTGTGTCTGCCTGGCTGCCCAGTGCCTGCTCTGCTATGCCTGTGCACACCAAAACCTTGGAGGCCGTGCCCAGCCCAGCAGCTCCCTGTGCTGACTGGGAAAGGGACAGGAAAATGCCTGTTTTCTGTCACCTCCTCCCCTGCAGAGCTGCCTGGGGGCAGTGTGACCACCAGCAGCAGCTTCTGCTGTGACAGGGATGATGCAAAACACCAGCCATGGTAACTTCAGTTTTCAATTGCATTTATTGCTATGGGAAATGGGCTCTCTCATGCTCTCAGTATCGTGTGGGTCTGAGCCCATGTTGTAGCTCCTGGGGTCAGGCTTTTAAGGGATGGTTAAGAGAAATAAGGTGCAGCCACCTGTAACAATTTTGCTCCTGATCAGGTCAGTGAGGGACGACTACAGCCAGGTTCACCCATGCTGTCTGAGATTCATTGCAATGTTGGTCATGGGTTTTGGTTTGCTAGAAATGGCCACTACTGCAGAACTCAGATGGGACTGGTGACACCAGCTCTGCAGCTCCTCAGCACCAGCAGTGCCAGTGCTGCTGTCACAGCGTTCTGGCACACAGCAAGACAGACGTGTGAGCACTGCATGAGCTGGAAATGCCTTGATACAAATATCTCCCCTCCAGTGTCTTGGGCTCCTTGTCCCAGGGAGATAACCAGCAGTATCTGGCTGTGCCCAGGCAGAGCAGCGTGCACCAGCCACGGGTGGGAACCTGCCAACACCCAGAGGCTTTAAGGTGGAAGGGCCCCAAGCTGCACCATGGCTGTCCACTCCATGACAGTTTTGCATGCAAGAATATTTGCAGTCCCTGTTTTTGTAATTTTTGCCATGTTTTACCTTCTGAAGCAGGTAGAAAACTGTCCATGTCAACGTAGTTGCTTTTACCCGCTGGCATGGGCCCTTCTGTGGTTGCTGGATGGTTCCCCAGACACCCCATGGCAGGTGCTGTTCCTAGGCCAGACTTGGAGATATCCAAGCCCCAGGAACACAACACCCATCACAGTTAATCCTGGTCTGGTGTTGGCCCATTGCCCCCCACTCCAAACCCACGACCCCCAGGGGTGGGTGGCACCCTGGTGAAGGATGGCCCAGCTGATGGTGTTTGCAATGAACATCTTCTCTGGCTGCCTCTGCAGCCCTCACAGCCCCATGCCCTTCTCAGCTGCTGTCTGAAGAAGAAAGTGATGCCACTTCCTTCACGAGTTCAATTCACAGGTAGCCCTGCTGTGGCCATGCTCAGTATGAGTTCTCGAGTGGGGTTTTGCTGCTCCCCCCATGCAGGGACACTGTGGCTTTCCTGGGGATGAAAGAGGGGACACAGAAACTACCATCACCTTCTCTGGTGCACCTTCTGCTGAGTGGTGAGAAGACTCTTTCCATGGCACTGCAGAGCCCAGTGACTGCGCTGCCCTGTAACACCAACCCCAGCACAGTGTGAGGATTGGAAGGCTCATCCATCACTAAGATGGTGTGTGTGCTTGCATACTAAACCCCACACTTGCATTCATCAGAGAAAAAAGCTGCCAGAAGTGGGGATTCATGAGGGGCTGCCAGGACTCCCTTTCCATTTTTGCTGATTAATTTTATACACAGAAGGGGAAAAAACCAAGACTGAAGTTGTGCTGTGATGTTTAAGGGCATAGAGATGATGAAACCCAGGAGAAGAGGGGATATTGTTGAATAGGCTGACGGTGTAGTTGGAAACCAAGCAAATGGCTTTTCAGCAAACAGATGTCTCTGTCACTGCCTGCACACTCTTTCAGCCTGCACAACCTTAACACTTCAAAAAACAATAGGAGCCAAAGCAACTGATTGTAATGCAAAGGCCATTTCACAGCTGTGAAAGTAATAACAACGGGCATAAATAAACATTTTAATTTTAGCTGATCACAAAGAAAGGTGAAATAAACCCATGCTTGCTGAGAGCAAAGCATGTGCACGGGCTTGTGCTATTAACGTCTGTGTTCCACACTTTGGAAATGTGCATGAAATTTGGCCACAGGGCTTTCAGCAGCAGCCAGAGCATCCTTGTGCCAGCTGCCTATGGAGCACAGGGCACTGTCCTGTTCTCAGCATTCTTGTGCCCTGAAACATGTCCAGCCCTTGACATTTATTTGCCTCCCAGGCAATGTGGTGGATAACAAAACTTCACCTCCCTAGCGATGCTACCTAGTGAAACCAGCTACTTTACAGCTGATACTTGGTACACCCATCCTCACCTCTGGGATGATGATGGCTTGTGTAAACAGAAGGGAAGAGCACAGAAAGGAACATGGCACTGTCTGCTTGGCTGACTTTCTAAAAATACCATGCTCAGCTCTCTCATCTGCACACTCAGCACAGCAGCTTCTCCCGACCCTGCCAGGCTGATGGGATCTGATTTTCAACATTTTCCTGTAAGATCACACTCCATCCATCCTCTCCCCAGTAATTCTTGAGCCCACTGCCCACCTCATTTTCAAAGAAGTAAATGTCTTGCTTGCAAATTTTGTGAGAGCAGGTAATCAGGGTGAAAAAAAACCAAAAGAGGCAAGAGAATGAATTAAACCCTGGGAAAAAAACTTGAATAGGAGTTGGTGGCTATTAGACACCAGAAAATCCACTCTTCACTTAAGGGTTCTCTCTCATGTGGATTCACTGGTGCTCAATAAAGCATGAACTTCCATTTGAGTTTTTCCTGTGGTTAGAACATTCGCAATGTGTGGCTCCTCTGATGTCTTTCAAGCAACAGAGCTGTGCTGCAGCCTTGGAGAACTCAGTCTGCCAGTCCCCAGGCATAAACCCATAGAAAATTATCCCTTTGTTTATTTATTAGTTCTGTGGCACATGGGGCTGCTTGTTAGATGCGGCATTTCCCACAAAAATGGAAATTTTTGGCAAAAGGACAAGTGGCAAAGGCAGGCTGTGTACACTGGGAGCCACCCCATCTGACAGTACCTGCTGCAACACCAGCTCAGGCTCTGTCCTCCACTGTGACCAGCCTCTCCCTCCTCTGTCTCTAGAGGCTCTCAGTTACCTCTGTGAACACCCCAGTTTTGGTTAAATTCTTAGTCCGTGTGCTACATGCTAAATTCAAGTATCTTTATTTGATTTATTTTAGTTTGTATAAAAAAAATTAGTCCCACATTAAAAAAAAAAATCCATCTCTTGGACAATTTTGAGACCACGGTGTTTCAATGACATTGACTTGGTGCTCATTCTATCAGCAATGTATTGTAAACAAGCACTTCAATTTCAAAGTACTTGTAAATCTACTGTTTGCATCTAATTCTGCGTCTCCTTTTCAGGATCAGCTTTTCAGAAGCTTGTGAGCACTTAGTAACACAGTGAGATGCCTTGATGGCATCTCACAGTGCCTAAGCTCATTTGTCCAAGCCTTTTTCTGGTTTGTTCTGGGGTTTTTTTTGCAACTCTAGATAAAAGGTATGTGCTGCCCTTATCTTCCATTTCACTGACACACTTAAGGAACTGAAATGGAAGATATTCCCTTATAAGCATCTGCAGCTTTGTCCCTATTTATTCCTGCTTAGCCAATGTCTCATTTTTATTGATATTTTTTGTTCCCATTTATTTATTTGGTATGAAACTAATGCCTGATGGGCTGTAATTTCCAGGAGTGCTTTAAACTGATTTTAATACAAGATTGATTTCCATTGGCAGTGTTATATTTTTTTGGAGGCTGTGCTGCTAGCTCCTTCCTCTGTTGCCATGGCACAGCCCCCCCCCCCCCCCCCCCCCCCCCCGCCCCACACACCCAGATCCTTTTTCCCCAAGCCAGGTATGCTCCTTTTCCTTGGCAGGGACAGAAACATTGCAAATCTGCTTTGGTCCACAATTTGTATAATCTTATTAGGCCGATGATTTTAGCTTTCTTGCTTCTGCAGCTTTTATTGGGTCTATAGTCAAAGTGATGAGTGTAAGGGCAGGGAATGGCTCTCCTGGTCCTGACCAAGGGTTCTCCAAGCTGCAATCTCTGAGGTTTCCAAAACAGCTCCAGCGCCTTCATCACACCTTGTTTTATCACCCCAAGTCGCCTCTCACAGACGGGCCCCTGGAATGAATGCCAAGGTGATGGGGAAAATGAATGAACACATTGGTCATCTGTCAACCCAAACCCTCTGAAATGTTTGCAGCAGGGCAGCCATGCCATTTCCTCAGGTGACACTTACACTTCCTCAAGTGTCTGCTAATGCCAGCAGTGACAGTCTGTATCAGAATTGCTCAGTGTCCACACACACACACACACGGTTCTGGAAAATAAACAAGGTTTGTCCTGGGTCAGTCCCAAAGCCAAAACTGAGCCCTCCTCCCTTAAATCAAGACTAATCTTCCAAGCCTAAGCCTCGATCCTGAACTTGTATGAGATACTGTACTCAGTTCCTGCTTTTCAAAACCCTTCTCATGAACATACTCAGGAAGTAACAGACCAAACCAGGAATAATTATATTACACCAATTGCATCATATTGTAGCATTTATTTTGTTTTCCCTTTAAAAAAAACATTGAATTGTAATGTTAAACAGAGAAGTCAGGCAAAAGAGACTTCCATGAACCTTGGTCAATTGCTCAGTAGATGGAACCAGAACAGCTTCTTCACCAAATAGAAACTCTTTCACAGGGAAGTACTTCAGAAATAAATCAGAAATCTTCTCAAATCTGTTGTTATTGACAGCCATGCACCTGCAAAGAACACGAGGAGCCTCAGGGCAAGAACAGAAACCAGCTGCTGCAATGGGAGCCATGGGAGTTCTGCCTTTGTGCCTTCCAGCACGTTTTGCAACTATGGCATAACTCCAGATTAGTTTTTCCTTCCCTATCTTTCTTTTCCTCTTTCTTTTCTCTCCTCTCTATACAAAGGCTGCAATTTAAAAGTTCAAACTTTACCAGCAGTCAAGTTTGAGAGGCAGAAGCTGGAGATGGCTGGGAAGAGAAGAGACAGCTCCCAGGGCCAAGTCCTGCCCCAGGTCACTGCTCCTCAGCAGGGGCTGAATGGCAGGGACAGAGCAAGTGAGACCTTCTTCCCTCGTGTGACAGGAGAGGCAACAACCAGTGTGTGGCTTTTCGCACTCCTACACTGTTGAGCATAAATATCATGTCTTCAGGGCGCTTAGAAAAGGGGCTTAAAGGCCTAGGGATTATGTACAATTTTTGCATCTTGCAGGCTCCAAAAACAGCCCTGAGACAAACCTAGTCAGTACTCAGCGTGTCTTGAGATGAGGTCCTGGAGGAAAGGGCTCATGATCTGATCTTCTCATATTTTGTAGTTATGCAAGGTGTGAATGAATCCAGCTCTAGAGAGTCCCAGTTCTGGAGCTCAAATTCTTATCAACATTTTACAACTCAGAGAGAGGGAAACAAAGATCTTTAAAAGAGACTGGCAGAATATGGTATCCATAAATCCAAGTTGGACAATGTGTGGAGTTTTTTCCTGTCATGTCTCTGTTCAGGTAAGAATTAACTAACATTGAAACTCCTTCTGGTATTAGGCTTTTTAGATGATGCTGATGCCTTATTTCTCTCCCAGAAACCTCCTCATCCAATTTTAACCACACCTGACAGCAGTAAGGATCCCCAAAGCAGTCTGCTTTGGCAAAACTCATGGAAACCTGGGAGTCAAGAAGAACTCTTGGTGCCCCTGCATGGAGAAAGGCTGGGGCAAGGATTCACTCATTGCTCATGACTGGAGCACTGCATCAGGGAATCAGCCTCAAGCCCCATCTCAGCCCCCAGGAATCCCGTCTCTGCTGCTGCCATGGTTTGTTTCCTTCCCTTGCAGGCAGTGTGGAATCGAGGTGTTTCTCAGACACTTCAGTGGCCTGAACTGTGAAAGAAGCAGCCTTGTTTACAGCTCACTCCTCCTTGCAGATATCTTGCTGGCCACCAGGAAAAATGCTAATGACAACATTTTAACTCCCCTGGGTTTAAACTGGGATTGAACAAGCCTGAATTAATTTCGTTTTATAATTTCAGATCACAATCACAGTATTAAAAAAAAAAAAATTGAGTTGTGATTTTTATCTCAACTCTATCAGCAAAACAACAGCCTCCAGTAAGGTAGCTTCTGCTATATTTTGGATTCAGTGCTACTGAGCAGATGGTATTTATTGACAAACCTGCTGCTAAACTGTTTGCATTCCCGGGGCTGTAGGTAGAGTCAGCCCACAGCACACTCACTACCCATTGGTAAAATACTCATTTCCCTGGAAAACCATCTGAGTCATTCAGTCATGGCAGAAGCCCAGAACCATCCCTTCCCTCCACTGCCACTGTCCCCAAGCACTATTTATATGCCTCCAAGCCTGGACCACATTTCCTGTCTGATGCCTTCATTACCTGCCCTATAGTAAACAGAGGGCAGCAAAATGAATGAGATGTAAATTGTACATATAATGTCCACTTGGCATCTTTACTAAAATGAGCTAAAGCATAGGTGCAGGAGAGTGGCCATGAGCAAGGCTTTTTGCATTAGGCTGGGCAGACATCAGGGCCTGAAGGGCAGATTCTTCCTCCAAGTAACAAGGGACAGGATAAGAGGAAATAGCCTCAAGTTGTGCCAGAAGATGTTCAGGTTTGATATTAGGAAAAAAATTCTTCACCAAAAGGGTTCTCAAGCATTGGAACAGGTTGCCCAGGGCAGTGGTGGAGGCTCCATTCCTGGAGATATTTAAAAGCTGTGTAGATGTGGTACTTGGAGACAGAGGTGGCTGTGGCAAAACTGGGTTAATGGCTGGACTTAATGATCTTACAGGTCATTTCCAACCTAAATGATTCTGTGATTCCACCTGCAGCCATCCAGGGGGTGCACAGGATGGCCTGAACCCAGGGTAAGTCAATGCACTGATTGAAGAGGGACATTTGAACTCAGATTTGGGCCTGACCAGCACGTGGAGTAAAGACAGAGCCATGGCTTAGGGAAGCACTCAACTCAGGCATTTTTATGTGGAATTTAGGCTTTCTGAAACAGAACAAAATAAGTGAGTCCCTGCTAGGGAAGGAGGTAGTAGAGAATATCTGCTGTGCTTCAGCTCACACCCTCATTTATTGCAAAAGAACTTCCCTGTTTAGACAGGCCCAAAGAGATGTAGACATTTGTAATGTGTATTTAATCTTTCCATCTCTTCTTTTCTTACTGTTTTGATGTTCCCTCAGGCTTTGAAGAGTCAAGATCACTTTTTCCCCCAGAAACTACAAGCCTTAAAACAAAAATAAGGCAGCTGGAAATTGCCAGCTGCCAGTGAGACTGAAGAGGTTGTAACTTTTCCCAGCACAGGAAATGTTCAATAATTTAATATCAGTGACCATGTATTAATGCATTTATGCCCTTAGGTCTACAGAAATTCTTCATTCACAACACTACATACCCCAGTTCATTCACTAATATTTGTTCAGTGTTACTGTGCTTTTCAGTGGTATCAAAAGAGACATCTCTGCTGCTGACCCTGCTCGCTTTTGTTGTTCTCTTTACATTTCTTGGGTCTGGCTGGAATGGAGTTGATCTTCCCCATAGCAGCCCTCATAGGGTTGTGCTGTGTACTGGTATTCAATTTTAATTTTTTCCCCATCCCTCCAGCTGAGGAGGGGGAGTGATACGGCAGCTTGGTGGGCATCTGTGTGCAGCCAATGTAACCCACCATAGCCCATTTTGGTGCCCAACACGGGCCCAAGACAAGGGCAGCTCTGTATGAAGCATGCTGTAGTCACAGCAGATAATAAACCACAAGCTTCTGTGTGGGTCACGGAGTCTGTTGGCTGCTTCCCTCTTTTGTTAAGCTTAGGAACCAGCTCCACCCAACTGCACAGGTATCCTGGAATACATCATGGACTGGCCAGAAGGCAGAGAATTTGAAGCATTGCCTGTGGAGGCAGATTGTGCCCAAGAGGCACCACCATGTAATGAGCGATCAGAAGATGGAAGACGTTATGCTTTATTTACTGATGGAACCTGTCATGTTGTAGGAAACCTTTGGAGGTGGAAAGCTGCTGTGTGGAGTCCCACACGATAACTCATTGAAGCCACTGAAGGAGAAGGTAAGTCAAGTCAACTTGCAGAATTGAAAGCCACCCAACTGAGCCCTTGAGACTGCTGAATGAGAGAAGTGGCCATACTCTGTCTCTGCACTGACTCTTGGATGGTGGGTCATGTCCTGTGGGGATGGCTACAGCAGTGGAAGAAGACAATGGGCAGCACAGGGTTAAACCCATCTGGGCTGCTGCATTGTGGCAGGACACGGCTGCATGGCCAGAAAACATCACTCTGGAGATAGATATGTCATGTGCGTGATCACATGCACAAAAGCCACATCATTGAAGAAGATGGAAACTACGAACGAGTGGACAGATCTGTCAAAATTTAAGTAGGGCAGGTGGTCCTGGACTAGGAGCATAAGCATGAGCTACTTATAGCTCAGTGGGCCCATGAAACATTTAGGGAGAGACTGAACATACAAATGGGCTCATGATTGAGGAGGGGACCTGACCATGGAGGCCATCACACTGGTCATTGATGGATGTGAAACATGCTGCAATCAAGCAAGTTAAATCCCCCTGCCAGAGAGGGTTATGGCTGGGTTTGATATGGCAGGTCCTGGCAATGGACTGTTCTGGACACAGCCACGAAGATGCCAACGTGAGCACTGCATACTCACCACCGTGGGAGCAACTACCAGGAATGAACTGGGCTGAAAAAGAGTGAGTTTCACAAGGAATCGAGTGACTGCAATGATGACACAAACCAAGCTGGTGTTGGTGCCCAAGAACTGAGCATGCTGCTTCTCCTGCCCTGAGCACCCATCTTGAAAGATGGGCTCAAACTATAGCCTGTTCTTATGAACATTTGGAGGAGTAGAGGAAAGCCACAGAATGGGAGTGTCTGTTAAAGGACAGGGGAGAGTAGTTCATGAGAATGTATAAACCTTTGTGCTGGGTACAAAGATGGTTTAAGTATGCAGCATAAGCTGGTAAGAAGATATTTCAGTAGTCCTTGTTCCCCGTCACGGTCCCTAAGGAATATGCTGGAGCACTTAAGAAACGCCCTCTATATCGTACAAATATTATAAAAAGACACAAGTTTTATGTACTAGTGAAATACACACTACTGTGAATGCAAGTGTTTCCTGCTTTATTGCTTTTATATGTGTACTGCAATAGCAGACGGTGGGTGTTGTGGCAGTCTACCCACATATTTATGGAGTATTTCACTTTAGGGATAATGTAAGCAATACAGTTTTAATCAGCACCCTAAAATATGAGTTGACTGTCAGAAGCTGCTAGATTTTTTTGTTTAACACTCATATTCAACTGCCTACTTTTTACTTTCCTTACTTTTTTGTATTTTTACTTCAAAGTAAAAATAACTATTGCTGTGTTCTATCTTCTGTTTGTATGAGTGTTCACACTTATATTAGTGTACTATAAATGCAGAAGTTAAAAAAATACTCCTCTGTGGAATGGCCTGGGAAGAGTGTTTGTTCTGACTGAGTAGTAGTGATGCTGCTTTTTTTTGGTCACAATACTGGGTCTGGCCGGGATGGATTTCCCTCACGGCAGCCCTCACAGGGCTGTGCTGGATATCAGTAGCTGGAAAGGTTTTGAGAACCCACCAGTGGTTTGGCTACATGTGAGTAGTGCTCCACGGCATCCAGGCTGTGGCTCAGTCTCTTCTCCCAAGCCACAAGTGACAGGACAAGAGCAATTAGCCTCCAGTTGTGCCAGGGGAGGTTTAGATTGGATATTATGAAAAATTTCTTCGTCACAAGGGATGTCAAGCCCAGGAACAGGAGAGTGATGGAGTCACCGGCCCTGGAGGGATTTAAAAGACATGTAAATGTGGCACCGCTTGGTGACAGGTTTTAGTGGTGGGCTTGGCAGTGCCGGGTTAAGGGTTTGACTCGATGAGCTCAGAGGTCTTTTCCAACCTAAATGCTTCTACAGTCCCTTGAAACAGGCTCAGCATGGGAGGTTGGGCTTTTTTTATTTTTTTTCCCCAGACGTTGCTTCTGAAAGTCTGCAAGAGAAAAGAAAACTCATCACCACAAAAACGAGTGTAAGCGCGTCCAGCAGAAGGTGTCCCTGCCCATGGCAGGTAGGTGGAACTAGACTGTCCTTGAGGCTCCTTCCAACCCAAGCCGTTGTGATCTGTGGTGAAAATCTCATCTCGATCACTCCCCTCGCCCACCCCGCGGCAGCGCTGCCCCCGCTCCTCCGCCGGTGCTTCTCCCACAGCTAACTCGCCGTGACGACTCGGCAGGTTTTATTTTTCATTCACACCCACCCACGAAACAAAGAGCCGGCGGGCAATTCCCTGAAAGGAGGCTGCAGCCAGCTGAGGAGTGGCCTCGTCTCCCAGGCAGATAGCGACAGAACGAGAGATCTCATGGGGAAACTTAGGTTGGACCAGGGGAGGTTTAGGTTGGACATTAGGAGGGATTTCTTCACAGAAAAGGTGATCAGACATTGGAATGGGCTGCCCACGGAGATGGTGGAGTCACCGACCCAGAGGTGTTTAAGAAAAGACTCAGTGCCGTGGTGTGGTTGACACGGTGGTGTTCGGTCACAGCCTGGGATCAATGATCGCAGAGGTCTTTTCCATCCAAGTTGATTCTGTGATTCTGCGGTGCTGGGGGCAGCGAGTCACGGAGCGCCTCGGCGCTGCGGGGATGGGTCCCCACCGCCCGCGGACACCTGAGGCCCGGCGTGGGGGGCGGCCTTGGCTCCTGGCCCGCTCCCGGTTCCAGCCCCGCTCCCGGCCCCGCTCCGGTGGGGCCGCGGCCCCGCTCGGCAGCGGCGGGGCGGGAGCGGGGCGGGCGCGCGGTCACCTGACGCCGCGGCCGCCGCCATTTTGTCTGTGAGCGTAATGTGAAAGGGAAAGCCGGGGCGCACCCGCGGGCGGAGGCGGCAGCGCCGAGCGGTGCTGGGAGCCGAGCGATCCCCGCCGCCGCTCCGCGGAGCAGCGGCAAGAGCCCCCGCGGCGGCGGCCGAGAGGAGCCGCTGAGGCGGAGCCCGGCGAGCGCTCCCGCCGGAGGGAGCCGCCGGCGCCCTTCCTCCGGGAGGCTGCGCTCGCCCCCGGCCGCGGGGGAGCCGCCGTCCCGGCCTTGCGGGGGAACCGCGGCGGAGCCGCCGCCAGGGCCGCGGCGATGATGTCGGGGCAGTCGATCACCGACCGCATCACGGCGGCGCAGCACAGCGTGACCGGCTCGGCCGTCGCCAAGGCTGTGTGCAAGGCGACGACCCACGAGGTGATGGGCCCCAAGAAGAAGCACCTGGACTGTGAGTAGGACCTGGCGGCGGGGCCGGGTGGGCCCGGAGTTGGAGCTCCGAGCAGCCCGGCAGCCGGGCCCTCCGGCCACGGGCGGGGGACAGGGGGGAGGTGGCCGCTTGCACCTGGAGGGGGCTGTCGTGTAAATCTGGGTGGACCTGACTGGTGTGATCTCCAGAACTTATTTTCCACGTGGAGGGAGCGAGGTTTGTAACACCTGGTCGCGCCCGGGGAGCAAAAATATTCCAACCTCATGAGCTGTTCCCGTTGAGAGCTGCTTAGCTCTTGTGCTCTGGATACAGTGGTGCTTATTAATCCAGCACCTGGGGAAAAGGTTTGTTTTCTTTTCAAGGCAGAATTTAATTCTTTTTAAGCACTGTTTAGTCCTTCCGTGCATCCCGTGGACTACAGCCGTTTAAACATTTCGAACATTTCCCGAAATATCATAGTTTTCTCTTTTATGGCTCGCGAAACGAGGTAAAAGATTAAAAGCGAGGTAAAGGGAAGGGCGTAGGTTGATCAGTGCGTTTCTTCTGGATGAGTTTATGTTGCCGCTAATACGTTTAAACTTAGTATGTTAAAACGTCTTTCTCTATACCAAAAGATGCAGAGGGTTACCCCTGAAATCTACAGAAGTATTAGTGGTGTTGCTTCGCTCCAGGCTTTAGTAACAGAGTAGCAATCTGAGTTCCTGTCTGACTGCTCAAAAGTGCACAAATCTTGTACGTTCTGTTGCTCTCCAGCTTGTAAAAGCAAAATAAGTGTGTGTGTTTCCATTAAAGAGAGGAAAAAAGGCTTGAAGCCTTTTGCTGGTTTCTTCAAAGACGGGCTCATAGCTTTGCAGAATTCATACAAATTGATGGTACTAAAGGTGCTGCTGGTTCAGGCTCTCGGCAGAAGCGTTCTGGGTTATATTGTTTGAGGATAGTTGGGATGTGTGACCCTGTGACACTGGTCTGCTCGTACTGGCTTGTGTGAGAGTTTTCGGTGTGGATCAAACAGTTAAAACCAGCCAAATATATATTTCATTTGTTACTGATCTGAATGGGTGGCATCCAGCTACAGTAGTGATCGTTGCAGCCATTGTGTTGAAATGAAAAGCCTTAAAACTGGGTAACTGACAATTTTTTTTCTAAAGATACCTTTTTAAAGTTATCTTATTTCTTCTGGTTTTGTGTTCTGCTTGTGGTACAAGTTCAGTGAGGTAACCTTTGAGTCCAGAAATGGCAACATAACAGGAAGCCAGAAAGTGGTGACAGTTTGCTCAATAGTTTGAAAGCTTCTGAATCTGAAAAGAGGTAGTGTGTTGATTGAAAATTTTATTGAAATAATATCATCTGCTATAAATCACCCTTACAAAATAAGAAAATGGGAACATGGAATAATCCTTGAGAATACCATAAACTGAGATTGCTTTTTGACTAATAAGTTCCTTTTGATCCCAGGCTGTTTAGAGCTGTCAGTCAGTCTCCTGACAGTCCTCTTCTGTGCCAGATGAGTTCTGTATTCTGGTGTAATTCATTTGCTCAGACTTTGGCCTAAGACAGACAAAAATCTTATTGTCACATGGTATCTGAAATAGAGGAATGTTTTGGTGGGGTAGGGAAAAAAAAAAAAAAGATGTGAAATATGGTACCTTAAATATGTCTGTAAGGGGTTAAAAAATCCCAATGAACGTGATCCTGTCTTCATTGAGCATACCCAGGCACTGCTTTTCAAATATCTGCAACCCTTTGAGTACGCTTCTTATTTTTTACTTGTGCACAGGACTTGTATTAAATGTGAGCAGGTAGATACAAAATACTGTACTCTCTGGGGAAAAAAAAAATCATACAGTGTATTTTTCCAAGATACAGTGCAAGTACTTCCCAATTTAAGTAAATTATGAAGGAAAATATAGCTTGGTTTAATGTAAAACTCTGGTAGTTGTACTCTGGTCATTACGTGTGTGTGTGTGTCATTCAAAATGCTACACCATCTGGTATTATTTGTAATTGCTGCTCAGGAAAAAGCTTTACCAGGAACAGTTTTTTGAAAGTTGCTGTAGCTGTTTCAGGGATTGTGGAGGAGTATCAGTTTGTGCCCTCTGTTCAGATTAATTCTTAAAATCCCTTTATTGCCAAGTTTCCTCAGCAAGAAAATCTGTGGTATTACAATATAGGTTTTTACAGAAAGGTCTTACATATGCAGTGTCTGTGAGTATTTAAGAGTCTTGTGGTTTGTCTGACTGATAACTGCTGAGTAGTATAGTCATATTTCACCTTAGGAGTGAAAAAACACCCACAAAAAACCTAAGCAATGTCAGTGGGCATACTTGGGGATTTACCTTTTAAAGTAGGTCATGGTGTCCTAAATAAGTAAACAGATCTATTTCTGTAGTATTTTGTAATATTTTTGGATAATATAAAATGTTCTATAGAGGCTGGTAGTGGAGCATCTGAAGGTCTTGTCTCTTCTTTCCTAGTGAGGGTTCTGTCACTTCTCAGCCTGCAGAGTCTGGGTTCCAGCAGAGTGGGGCTGTTACGCTTCTGGAGGCAAACCTCCTCTTGTCTAACTACTGAGGAGTCACAAGAAAAAAGAATAAATTAAAGCTCTAGCCAAGCTGGTAATTGGCTGAGTAGACTTGTGTGTAGACCAAATCTTGGAAAAAACAAACCCCTAAATTAATTGCAGCTTAAACTTTTAAATTAACACGTAATGAAAAAACAGCTTCTGTTTAACTTGTATACAGCCCTCTGAAGAAGCACAAGGGAGGGGACAGTAGTTAATGTTGCTAATCAAAACTTAAAACTCCCATAATATATACAAGCTTTGGAAACCTTCTAAGAAGTGGTAATTCTGGTACTGCCCATTCTTTATTTTGGCAACCAGAGCTTTTGACTGTCAAGTGAATGCTGATGCAGCGTGGCTCTTGCAGAGATGTACAAGTTGTGGTACAGGACAAAGGCATTTTCTTGAACCCTTTACACAGACCAGGGGCTGTCATTCCTTTGAAGTTCTTTAGCAATTTGTGAAGTTTTTCAGTACAATAATTGAGGAAATTTAACTTGAACAAAAAAAAATAGTTAATATTGTTGGGATCTATAAATGGGGGTTGTATATAGCTTTTCTTAAAAACATTATGGGCTGTCTGTCCTGTGTCCTTGTTTAGTGGGGGAGTGGGACAGAATAGCTGAATTGCTTTGCTTGTGGTAAAGTAACTCATAATTCATATGTAGCTGGTATTATATAACTGAAATTTAAGGATTCCTCTCAAACGTGCACTATGAGCAAACATGGGCATTACAATGTTTGTAACAGTTGAGTGCTATCTTTTAAGTCTTCCAGCAAAAATTGTTGCTTTCCTTGGCTGCATTGAGAAAGTTGGCTGAAGTGCCTCTGATGTTTTATATTTTTGTAATATGCCATATATGATGCAACTTTCCTGAAGAAAATGTATTTTTTTAAGACTGCTAGGACTGAGAAAAATAGTCTTAATTTTTATGTCTGTCTTAGAGCAATTTCAGTCCTGTGACAAAATGGAAGAAATACAGGAATATTAAACTATTATGGTTGCCTTTATCTTATATATTTACAGCTCTCTTGAGAGAGATTCTTGACTCAAGAAAATTATGACCATTCATATTACTTAAAAGTTGAAAAGTATGTCAGTTTTTGTCAGTGCCTGGCTGGGAATTTTCCAAAAACCTGATATATGTATATTTTATTTTGTATTTCATATCTGGATTTATGCACGCTGTTCTCCAAAGAGCTGTATAGCTTCATAGATAATGTCGCAGTATTTCAGATGAGTTGTAGAAAAGAAATACTCAGTACTCTTCTAGGCAGTAAGATTTCCACTGGCTGCTTGAAAGCCCCTATGGTACTCTTCTGGCTTAAAGCAGTTAGATTTATTTATTTATTTTATTTTCATTTTCATTTTTCTTTTTCCTTTTTTTTTTTTCCTGTGTGATGTTAACATGTTTCTAAATTCCATTCTGGAAATAGCACTGCAGTTTCACTTGTAGTTGAAATGATTCCTCTGGGTAATTGGCAAAATGCTTTGAGTGGTGAAGTGTTTATATAAGTACTGCGATAAGAAAATGAGCATCACTCACCCTGTGCATTTCATTCCAGTTTTTGCTGCCAACATCCATGTTACTGTTGCCCAGCTGTCAGTCTCTCAGGTGCATGTGCTCCTCTATACTTCCAGCTGTATGGGGATAACAGCCTTTTCCTTCTGTGCCACCAGCTGTAATAAGTCCCTACAGTTGTCTCTATACAGATACTCCTGTTGCAGGCTTAGAAGAATCATTTTAGAGAAATGGCACTTGAATTTCTTTTTATGTATCTCAATTGTAGGATTAAAATGTAATGCCAGCTTTATTTTTATTGCTAGTTGTAAAATAATTTTTTTTTAATTACCCCAAGTAGCCTTATTAAAGCCTTGAAGTAGCTTTATTTTTAAACTTGGTCTTTTGCAACATGCTCTTAAGAAGGTCCAGTCTTGGCCTATAAAATGCACTGACATTTTTTGCTTAGTTTAGTATTTCAGAGACATTTTGTTTGTCTAAGCACGTGTTCTCCAATATTGGTAACTGTGATCTACATGCTTGGGTGTTGAAGGAAGTTTTGGAATCAAAGACCACACTGTGCTGAGAACCCCCTGTAAAAATGGTCTTCAGGGCAGCCAGTGAGTGCTGTCCTCAGCATGTCTTGAGCGCAGGGGATGGCAGCTCACTCAGACACAGCTTGAATTAGACTCCTAGTGGCCCTGCCTATGTGAACTATTTCATTTTGGTTGCCTTCTGAAATGGACGGACACGTATCTTACACAGAAGTGCCCACACTTGAGAATGAAACAATAACAAAAGAGCTGCTCAGGCTCTGTCAGCTCCTCTCTGTTGCTGATACTTGACAGAAGAGATCTGCATGGCTTCTTGTGGAAGTAAACCTTTATTCTGGCATAAGGCAAAACTTGTTTTATGGATGTGGGGCTTAAGGAGAGCTCACCAGTTAGAGCACTGCACACAGGTGCCAACAGCAGGATTCCTGTCACATTGTGCTCCAGCAGTACAACT
Source organism: Vidua chalybeata (assembly GCF_026979565.1). Taxonomy (NCBI): domain Eukaryota; kingdom Metazoa; phylum Chordata; class Aves; order Passeriformes; family Viduidae; genus Vidua; species Vidua chalybeata. Next base: position 8,663,649 of record NC_071543.1, on the reverse strand, counting down.
GTAAGAACACTCAATAGCAGTCGCAGATATTAGAATGTGAAAAGGATTTCCAAGTGTTAGCACCATCTTGGGGTCTGCTGGAACATCTGCTGGGAGATCTTATCTTGAGGGAAAGGACAGGAATCTCCCTGGGGAGCACCGGCAAAATACAAATGAAAATACCTTGGCTAGCTTGACTGGAGAGCAGCAAGATTTTGGTTTTTAACCTAGATCTTCCTTCCTAGTTTCATCTGTTATTTAATAAGCACATTTAATGTTGACAAGTCTTCAGTGAAAAATTTGACTTGCTTACTGATTATGTGAAGCAAAAGGACTTTGTGCTGAATTAATATTTTCGATAAGCTGTGTGGTCTTTGACCTCAGCAGATCAATGGAATTTCTTTAACTGTTACCTAGTTTTATAGGTATTGCTCTTGAAAAAGTTTGAGATTTTTGTTCATTGGGGTTTTGTTGGTTGGTTGGTTTTTATAAACTGAGAGTAGGACTTGTAATAGTCCTGTAACATTTCTGTGCAGGGTACAGACACAACAGCTGTTGCTCTTAGATACTGCTCAGTATTTTCCATGTATTTCTATGATACTTGATTATAAACTGATTGGATTTAGGAAGACTTAGTTGCCTGAGTGTGTGTTGAGAGAACTACTTAGAAATGTCACAACAAAATCCCCATTCAATTGATGAGGCTGTTGAATTATAATTTAATATTTTTCTATGTATAAATTCTGGGATTGGGACATGCTTCATTATATGGGGCAATAATTGCCTATAGACTGTTTGGACTTCTAGGTTAAAGTACTTCTTAATTTGACAGAGCATCTGATGATACAATCATGAGTAGGGAGCAGTAGCTAACAAATTACTTGGGTTTTGAGAAAGTTCACATTTGTAAATATTGAACTATTTGAAACTCAGCAATAAGGCTTTGATGTATAGCTTGCTTAAAACTTCTTTCTGGTGCTCTTCTTTTTGTGCAGTTATTTCAGCATTTTTGTGTGTTGCTAATAAGAGTGAAAGTTTTTATCCCAGCTTCCATATCTTGTACGTACTTGGAAACCTCTGACATGTGAATGAAATCAGTAACTCGTTATAACTTGCGTTTTATAGCTTTTTACCTTGATGAGATAATAAAATTCTTTACTCTGTTAAAATTGCTCTGGTTATTAAACTATTTTAAACAGCAATAAAAGACTCTTTCTTAATAAACCAATCTTTAGTTAAGGTCCATCTATAATATACTCTGTGCACTAGAAAGATACACATTTTAAGTGCAGTATTTCTGTGAAATATTTTGTGCTAAATTATCAGTGTGTGAGCTCTGAGCTGACATTTGAAGTGCTTATGATGACACAGACTTTGCTCTCTGTGCTGCTGCTAAGGCAGAGCAGTTGGCCGTTCCAGTGGTGCCAGCACCTCGGAGCTCAGCTGCTCCCTGGCTGCCCAGGCACCCGCCCTCCTTCAGGTCCTCACCCAGACAAGCTGCACAAGCAGCAATGGCTCTGCTGCCAGTGGGCTGCTCACAGGCTCAGCTGAAATTAGAGGCCACAAAGGAAGCTTTTCAAACCAAATGTTTGTTTTACTGGCCTTGCCCAGTCCTTAGGCTGTACTTTGATCACACCTGAACCAAATTTAGCACAGGGAGAGAATAAATGTCTGATGTGCATGTCTTGAGGGGTTTAGAGTAGTCCTGGGTTCAATTCTCTGCTCTTTTCTCAGCAAGTACCTTCTTTAGCCTTCTCAGACAAGTACTCTTCCCATGTGTCTGCTGCAGCCTGTCCTGGTTTTGTACTAAATCTCAGCAAAAGTCTTGAACCTCTGTCTCTGACCTCCCAGGTTAATGTTCTACTTACAGAGTTTATTGTCAGTCTAGGACACAAAGAGCTTTTTTATACCAAAGCCTGAGACCTACCATGATCCATCATAAAGTACTCAGTAGGCTTGTGATCAGGTGTTTTTAAGCTAAGTGGAAGGGTGGATAGATGCAAATTCTTGCTCTTAATTCTTACACAAAAGAGGTGTATTTTACAGATTCGTAGCATCCCATTTGCCATCATGTGTGAGTACTCAGGCCTAGGTGGGAGTGGCAGGGTTTTGCTGCCTGTTGATCTCATGAGGTTGAGATGTCTCAGCTTTTCCTTGCTTCTCAGATTGTCATTTTTTTGGTTAGATGGAGTGGCCTTGGGCATTGAGCACCCAGAAGGTCACACATCCAACAAGCTCACACGGGTTTTCAGAGACTAATTTGGGCTCCATTTTAATGGAACAGGTATTGATGAGTTATTGGGACTCCATAAAATTACTGAAATGCCTTTGAAGTTCATACTTGGAGTGTTTCAGTAAAATGTAGTGGATCTGAGCAAGGAGAGTAAAGAAATTCAATTGTTTCTTAAACAAATAACTGAAGTTAATGCTTCCAGTATGAATTCTCAATGTAAAAACCACAAAATAACATGTTGATCCTCTGAGCATGTAATTCATTGTAATGCTTTTTTTTTTTTTTTCCTTTAATTTAGATCTAATACAGTGCACAAATGAAATGAATGTGAATATTCCACAGTTGGCAGATACACTCTTTGAGAGAACTGCAAACAGTAGCTGGGTTGTAGTGTTCAAAGCTCTAATTACAACACACCACCTCATGATGTATGGAAATGAGGTAAGACACGATTCGTTCTCTTAAAACCTACTAGACAGCTTTTTAAAACTTGTCTCAATCTGTAAAGCATTAGATAGGTACTTCAGTTTTTCAAAGATTTTGTTTTTCCTTTGTTGATAGCTCTAAAGTATTTTTCCAGAGGAAAAAAATAGATTCCTTCATTATTTCAATACCAAAATATATCCGTGTTTGCAATTTACCTGCAGGTATCTGGGTTGGTCTGTGAGGGAATAATGAGTGACCTTTCTAGAATAAAGACTTGAAAGACTTCTGATGAGCTTTACTTCATTAGGGTAGTGCTTATCAGTAAGAGCACAGCAGAAGGGTCTTGTTAGCACTCCATAAATGTGCAGCCAACCCAATAACAGATAAGAAAGAATACTTGGTAAAGGGGAGAGGAATATGGTGACTAGAATACTTGATCTTGCAAGACAGCATCTGATGGGCTGAGTCTTCATTTGTTGTTGCTGTTAACATTCCTCTGAAACACTGTTCTACACTGTTCTACTTCATTTCATTCACTTAAATTATTTCATCACAATTTATTAAAAACTTCCTAATCAATAACATGGAGTTAGAAATGTAGCCTCTCTTGCATAAGCCTTAAGTTAAAAGCCAAACTTTGGTCAGGTGACAGTCCTGAACCTGTGTGTGGTCATTGACCTAAGAAATGATGGTTCAACTGGTAACACTGAAGTGACAATTCTTCCAAGTGCTTTCCAGCCATTAAACTGCTGTGAAAGCTTGGTGTTCCTCCTCTTTGCAAAGCTCTGTGAACTTGATTGAAGTGACCTGTAAAACCTAGTGTGCTCTTCACACTACAGCAGCTGAGCTACATCAGACTTTAGCAGCCTGGATTATGCAAGTAGTATTTTTGTTTTGTTTTTTCCAGCTTGTCTGTTCTAAAGTACAAAGTTAACTAGGCAGCTTCCTCTAAGATTATTTGCATTTTATTCACAAGCAATGAATTGTTTAGTTTAAATTTATATTTTTGCCAAATTGAGTTTTGGACGTCATAGGCTTTGCCAAGGAGTATTTTCAGATTTTCCTCTAATATTTTTCCCTTTTAACTAATTTCTATTGTAGATAGAGGTTATTAGAAACAGTTACAAGTGTAGTTTGCTTGTAGAATGCTTCTATGTTTTGACTCTCACAACAATTACGTTCTCAATTTTTTTCTTCACCAACAGCGCTTTATCCAGTATCTTGCATCCCGGAACACTTTGTTCAACTTAAATAACTACCTGGACAAAAGTGCCATGCAGGGTAAGGATCTTTCACTGAAGGAAATAACTGTACTCCTTTATTCTCTGTGATGGTGCGTGTATTGGTGCACACTAGGAGCTAAATGATATTTAAATGGAAGGATGTTTTGATTTTTATTGTGTGAGACATCAAAGAATGTCCAGCCAAGAATGTAGACACAGGTAAAGTGAGATTCTGAGTTACCTAGGTGAGTAGTAGAAATCTGTCTGTAATGTATGTAGCATTGCACATACACAGCTGTAAATTTTACAAAGTGAGCTCTTGATGCTCATTAGAATAAACCTGATGAATTATCAGCACGATAATTTTTGTTGTTGTATTTTAAAGCCTCAAGAGTAAATATTTACTGTTAAGGTGCATGGAATGGTAACTAAGATGTGCTGTATAAATAGGGAGAACTTCTTCAAATCTCTGATAAGTCCTTTAATTACTTGCTAGTGGTAGAAAACATTTTTATGTTTTTATGTGGGTTTTGAGGGATGGCAGATAAGTTACCAAACTCTTCAGCATTTTGCTAGAAATACATTTTTATTCTGATTTCAAGAACATCTTAACAAGAACTGCTTGGTGCTTGCCTAATATTTTATGCTCAGTTCTTGTCTAATATTTTAATGTGTTTAAGGTGTTTATTCTCATAATTGCAACAAATGCTTTTCTAATCTTAGCCACTTGGGAAGAAACTAATATCACATCTCAAGATCCTGGAAAGTGCCTAGGAAGGACTTCTTATGCAAGCTGACGTAAAATAGAGCAGTTCTTGAAAAGAACTGAAAAACTGTATCCCTTCAAAGTGTCTAACTTACAAATGCTTAACTTTTAGGCTATGATATGTCTACCTTCATCAGGCGATACAGCAGATACTTGAATGAAAAAGCACTTTCATATAGACTTGTAGCAGTTGACTTCACCAAAATGAAAAGAGGGTAAGACTACTACTGCTACTTCTGTTTGATCCTTCCTGTTGCAGGGGGTGGGACAAGGAGGAATACAGTTGTTCCTGAGCTTGTCATAGAACAGTGCTCTTCTGGCCCTTTGAAGCAATATTGCATTGTTGAAACAATACAATGTGTGCTGAGATCTCTATGTTGTAAACGTGTGTCTTTTACTCTGTAGGATAGATGGAGTGATGAGAACTATGAATCCTGAAAAGCTTCTGAAAACTCTTCCAATCATACAGAACCAGCTTGATGCACTCCTTGATTTTGATGTAAGTACTTTAAGCTCAGTGTTAAGTAACATTCTCTCACTTTGAAGTGAGAGTTTCATTATTTTGTTAAATACTAATGTACTTTCTCATTGCTTTCTACACAGGCAAATCCAAATGAACTAACAAATGGTGTTATAAATGCTGCCTTTATGCTCCTCTTTAAAGATTCCATTAGACTTTTTGCAGCATACAATGAGGGGATTATTAATCTTTTAGGTATGTGAGAATTTTTTTAGATTTGAATTTTGTGAAAGATACTGAGAAAACTAAAGAACATAGAGAATGTCTGACTTCAGTTTCTTAATAAATTTTCTCTGCTCTGTTGCTGTGAAATGAAGCCTGTCTTAGTTTTAGTGACCAGGAGCATAGGCTTACACATCCACTTCTACCTGGAAGAATACATGTTGAAACAGAAAGTGAAATAAGAGGGTGATTGGTGAGACTGAAACAAAAATACCATGAAAATGCAATGGATAACCTTTGCAATTGGACTGTAAAGGTTTGGTGAGATATGTGGTGTTTTGAGTATTTAATATACTCACAGTGTGGCTGAATTCTGTTTTCCTGTTCTTTCTTTAAAACGTGACTGGTCACCTTTGATAGGTACCTGAATCTGCCTGAGCTGATGAGATGAAATGAGTTTTTTTGGAAGGGTGATAAGCTCTTAGCAAAGCCTTTTCATTACTATTTAAGCAAATTTATGAATGCAGCCATCAGTTTGTTCTGTTAATCCATTAATTTTTACTCAGTGCCATATTTGTAAGTATATAGGGCAAAACCATAAAAAGTAAAAGATGTGGTTGATGCTCCTTTTGGTAGGTCAGTGCAGTATACATAGCCACTTCAGTATCAAATTTATCAATTTATCAATTGATAAAGGGTCTAAAAAGGTAAATAAATACCAGGAATATTTTCAAATGATAAAATAATTTGTCTCATTGCCAGCTTTTTGAAAAAAAAAAGCAGGCTTTTTGAAAATATTCACCATAATACCTAATTTAATAATTTGCACTGATTCGTATCCACTTTTAATAAATTTTTGCATTTATAGCCTAATACACTGAAACAGAAAAATCAGTAGTTGTGTATGACTTATTATAAAAGGTTTCAGGTATTCTTACAAGCATGTAAATCTCAATAGCTTTGAGTTACTGCTGTCTGTTCTCTTACTGAGGCTTGTGTCAAATTAAATTCTATAATAATGTGTCAGCTTTTTGCTGGGGAGGGTATTATTTTACAAGAGTTTTATTTGCATCCTCAGAAAGATATTTTGATATGAAGAAGAACCAGTGCAAAGAAGGCTTGGATATTTACAAAAAGTTTCTAGCCAGAATGACCAAGTTGTCAGAGTTCCTCAAAGTAGCAGAGGTAAATAAATCTATGTGTATGGAAAGGATATAATTTAGCTCTCTGTATTGGTACAGTATCAATATTCATAGGAGCACCTTTAAACAGATTGCTTAACTTCATATACAAGGAAGTTTTTTAGAGATTAGGTATTTTAAAGATTGTATATGCTTATTAACATGGAATGGGATTCTTGGGTATCCTTTTTATTAGCCAGACCACATAGTAAACTTTCTGAAGTGCCATTATAAATTTTATGAATGCTCCAGAACGTATAAACTGATTATTGCAGTCTATGTAAGAATATTTATAGGGCTCTCCTTTAACTAGTTTCAGTAAGCAATGCGGCTGTTTCTAATGCTTCTAGCAGGCTTTTCTACATGAAAGTTAGGCTGGATGAAAAGCTGAGTTTGCCTTGAGATGCAGTTTAAAGCATTTTTGATTTCTAAGGTGTGTTCCTAGTGAAACTTGTACCAGTTCAGAAAATTATGAATATCCCTTTTTAATATGCTTGCTTCTATGTAACATTCAGACACTGCTGGTTTTTATTTTCATTGGCACTGTGTGTAGTAATGTACTTTTTTTCCTTCTTTTTTTGTAAACCCAGCAAGTTGGAATTGATCAGGGTGACATTCCAGACCTTACTCAGGTCAGTGTACATTGTATATTGATTAACCCAATATTTTGTTCTTTGTGCTTTTAAAGGTTGGTATGTAGCATAGTAATCTTTCTTCTCGAGACTGTATTCTCTTTCATGTATTTATATGTGGGAAATATGTATAGTAGCTTCTCACATGGATTAAATGTATTCAATACTTACACTTTGCAGTTCTTAATGTGATTTTTTGATTGTTTAAAGCAATAAAACACAGAGAAAATAATATTTTTCAAGAACTTCTGGTTTTTATCACAGAAGGCAGGTAAGCAGAAGTATCTTGCCATACCTAGAGGAAGACCTTCTATTTCACTCTAAACTAATGTTTTCCAACACACTTAAAGATAACAGTGAGCTGGTTCTGTTGAAATTTTTTTGTCCCCTTAAGTCTGAAGAATAAATTTGATGTTTCTATATCAGCTCTTAATGCTGTCTTTGATTTTACTCAGTAGTATGAGGGACATGTGCAATCTAGGTTGTGTGCTGCAAAACTCAGTCTGAAAGGTGGAATGCAGGGAAACACCTTCCAGTGAGGATAAATTGAGGGGCAGAAGGGAGGTGAGAAAATGGTTTGACCTGGTGAAGAGGAAACACTGATAGTGCACAGAGGTCAACAAGGTTATTCTTTGAGTCCCTTCAGTTTATAGGGATGTTTTATTTCTTACCCAGGGCCAACCCAACAGAGCAGAGTGCTTGTCATTATTTCTGTAGCATGGAGTAACCTGCAGGGTGCAATGAACAGCCTGAGGAGACTTGGCCACAAACTGCAGTGCCTTAGAGCTCGAGTACTGGAGCTGTTGGAGTGCAGTCAGTGACAAACTGAAAATCTAAAGTGTAATGTTTGAACAGTCATATCTAATCCTACATTAGCTTCTTGAAATTAAATTTCATGGGTTAATCATGAAAAATCTATCTAGTGTGAAGATTTGCCTAACCTTAATCAGTGTGTTTTTAATATGGAAATCAAACCTAAGCCACAGACTTCCATTGTCAGTGGTTTTCATTACTGCCTACAGTATGATTTCCATCTGAAATCATGCATGCTTCAAAGCACAAATCTCTAATGCTTGCTCCTAGCATTTAATATTAATCACTTTAAGAACTTGCCTACGTGGTATAAAAGAAATATGACTGAAACCACCAGGGTAAGAGCAGGTAATGACTGAAAACAGTAGTTTGAAGTTTTCTGTTGATGTTTGATCTCAGCGTCATACTTTGTCTTTTGATTAGTACTGCAGCATTCAGCTGGGCTGTATTATGCTAATCACATTATACTGAAGTCTGAAGTTATTTATACCTCACTGGGTTAGTGTGCACTTGTCCACTTAATTGGGTCATTAAAGCTCTTGAAAGCAAGTGGGTTTTTTTTATTTACTGGGAATAGGGGTATTTAACTTAATTTTGCTGCTTTTTTTATCTGAAACTTTCAGTGAGAAAATACTTAATGTCTACAACATTTTATTTCTAATAGCTCAGCTGTTTTGTTGTAAGTGCACTTATATGAGAAAAGCAATTCTGAGCTGGTGGTAGACCTCAGCATCCTGTGCATTTTGGCAATTTCACTGCCACTGTTAAACATTCCACTTAGAAAATGTTATGGCATTTAATATGAGTTGAATAATTGTACATCCATTTAGCAGCACTTCAAAAGGATTTGCTGCAATTTCTTAATACTGCCACTTTTGCCTGTTTCTGTGAAGAAAATACTTTCCTTTGTAGGTGCCCTGTTTCACAGTGATGTTGCTTTCTGTTAGTAACTGTTCTTGTATTTCATGAACATAAGGGGGTTGTTTCCCTCTGTATGGATGTTAGTCTGTCATGTGCTTTGGGGGTGGGGGATGGAGGTGGATCATGAAATACAGCCTTTCTCAAGTCAGTGGCTGGATTAGCCCAGGTACAGTTTCAGACATAAAACTACCCTGTTCACTCCAAGTCTGATGTTGTGTTGGATATCTGCAGTAGTGAGAAAGTTCAGAGGAGTTTACTGGATTGTTTGGTTTAGTTCTTGTGGTTGAGGGGGTTTTCAGTGGGTTTTTAAAAAAGTAAGTACAGAATATGCATTCCCACACAAGTAAGTTTGAGTAGATTTGGAAAGAAAAATATACAAGGAAAAGCTTTCTGCAATTAGGCCATAGTGTCCTGTTACTAAGATTATCTAAGTAGCTGTGCCATGCAATACCTTCTGCAAGCTGTTGTGCCTCCTGAGAGGTAAAAGTATGGGGAGGTTTGGTTTGATTGGGATTATTTTTTTTTGTTTTGTTTTGTTTTTCTTCTTGTTTTTGTTTGGTTGTTTTTTTTTTTTTTTTTTTGTTTGGTTTGGGTTTTTTGTCCCTGATACCTTTCCAAAAGGTTATTTCAAAATGTCCCCCTTGGGATTTAGCTGTCTGGGTCGAATACTGAATTTATTCATGACCTGTGGTGAGGTAACTACACTGTCTTAGCTTACCTTGCTCTACTTAAGAAATACAAGCTCAAGTCTTCATTCATTTTGAGACAAGCAGTTTTACAAGATTATTCTGATTGTTTTTTTGGGTTTGTTTTTTTTTTCATCTCTTAATTAATCTAGCTTGAATTTGCCTTCAATGAAAGTGGGAATCTAGAATTGTGCTTAATATTTCAAAGGGGAGCTTGCCTGCCAAAGCCTTGTGTGAATAATATTTTCCTCTTTCCAGGAAATGCCTTGTTCTAGCTTTTGGTACAGAAGGGCTAGCAAGGGCAAGTTTATTTTTCCTCCAAACAATGCCTGTTATATCTGTTCTACCTCCTGAAAGTTGGCAAGTGGTAGGAGAGGCTTAGTGCCTCTGAAACCCTGCTGAGTGAGGAGGACTGAGCTGGCAAATAGATTTACATTTTAGAGGTACATTCCCTTCATCTAAATCTGCAGTAGGATTTATTTCACTTAGAGTAATTGAGTTGGTTTATTGTACAGTTACATGTTGAATAGCTACTCAGTCTGCAGTAGTGTCCTTGGGATCAGATTGGATTTGATTCCATTTTATCAAACCTAACATCCTGCTGTTGTCAGGTGTTTCTACTGCAAGCCTTTGACTGTAAATATTTGAATGGAGAGTGATTGGGTTATTGGGTGATGGGGAAAGTATATAAAAAATGCCAGGTCTTTGTTTGGGGACTTCTGTGAGTTTAAGGGAGTAGTACTTAATCAGCTTTGGTTATTCAGTTAATTCTAACATAGCAAATACTGCTGCCAAAACCAAGAATTTAACTTGCATGCACAGAAGCAGAGCCACTCTGGGGAATCCTTCCTTTCTGCCTCTGTGGTCCCACTCCTTTTAAGGAGCCACCACTGAGGAGATGGAATTTGGGTGTGTACGATGGCAGCAAAATCCAAAGGCACAATTACTGATGTGTGAGATTTTGTTTGTTTTTAGTTGATGAAAAAACGAATGTGTGTACTAAACAATGATGTGTTGATAGAAGCAGTGTTTTATAAATACGTTTAATTTTAGGCACCCAGCAGCTTGCTTGAGGCACTGGAACAGCATTTGGCTTCTGTGGAGGGAAAGAAAACAAAGGAAGTCTCTGCTGCCAGCAGGTGAGCACCCAGCGAATTACAGCACTGCCTGTACTTAAGATTTGCCATTGTCACTCTAACAGTTTTCAGGATTCAGTCATGTGCTATTCTTGATTTTTATTCACTTCTGAATGTATCTTCCTAGAAATATAAATAAAGCATCTAGTGAGTAATAGTCTGATAGCTTAGCCACATTTGAGATGTATGTCTGTCTGTGTCTCAGACAGACTTCTGATTATGCTGCAATAAACCACTGAGCTGAGACCTTGTATATTATTCATTTTAGCTTCTACTTTTTTAAAGTCCTTTGACTTGTAACATTTATAAGGTGTTTGGATTTTGATACTCTTCTTACACAAGATAGGATGGTATTTATCCGAATTGTTATTATTTACATATTCTTGACCTACCTCTCAGACCATGAATTTATCTTAACCTTCTCATAAAAGTTATTCAGCCCCTCCTCAGAACAGCCAAATTAGCTTGGAAAGAAATTGTGCTGAAAGAGACTGTGTTATTCTTTCTGTCATGTACAGTATCAGTATGTATGAAAATATTTCTGACTGAATAATGAGACATCTCTTTTGGCATAGACATTCTCTCCCACAGAAATTTAGTAAATATTGATAAATGTATCAGGCTGAGCTGTGTTCCCAATTTGCTGTCTTTCCCCTCAGATTATTTTTTTCAAGAATCTAAGGATTCACTGCCACAATATTCTGTTCATATGTATAATGCTGTGTTTTCTTTGCTGTTACATCGTGTACAAACAAGCTTTCTGTGCCTCTGACACTTGAATAACATTCCAGTCTAGTCTAGATAACTTTAAAGAGGAAAGACAACTGCTGTCTTCTGCATTTTCCTGTTCCTACCTGCTGAAACTCGAGGGAGTCACTCTGTGCACTTGTGCCTCTTTGTCACCAAACTGTTTTTGGGTTGTCTGCTCTTATGTACCAGAGAGTAAGAGAAGTGACTGGGAGAAAGATGACATGTGACTAGATAAGGCACTTGATGATGAAGCTGTAAGTGATGTACACCTGACCGTGGGTGTTTTAATAATATTTTTTTTAATTATTGTTCTTTTTAGAGCCAGTGCCCTGTCCAGTGCTGTTTCCACACTTGCCAATACAGGAATGTCATTCAGCCGGATGGATGAGAAAGAAAAGCAGCAGGCATTGGAGGAGGAGCAAGTTAGACTGCAGGCACTTAAGGTAGTATGTTTTTATCAAGTTTTGTATTCAAAGATTCTTTTGTAATTGGGTAAAACAGTGTATGGTGATGAAGCTTGCAAGGTCACTCAGTGAGGAGTGTGAGCTGTGGAAAACATACGTCTGTGCTTTGACCAGTGCTGTAAAAATACAGTGAACATACCTAGAAGTAGTGAGGGATGTAAACCTGAAATTAATTTAAACAAGGGTGTTACATTGCTACATTATTACTGGGTTGCACTTCGTCATGCTGATTCTAAACATCTGAATTGAACCATGAAGAGACTCATAAAGTAGGGAGATGAGTCTTCCTAAACAAAGGTCCATTAAGCTGTTTCTCTGAGTGACTTTGGAGGGAGCCTGGAATGTGTAGCTTGACTAGAAGTGATTTACTTCTAGGCAGATATGATTAAAAAATAGTTATTTAAAACAACAAGTCTCACCTTGATTTTTACATGCTTTGTTAAAACAAATACTCTTACCTCTAATTTCAGTTATTTCTCTGGTTTTAGGACTTTACAGAAGAAAAAGTGTTTCATTTATTAAGACCATAATTAAAATTTTCTTCTTTGAAAAGGTCTCCAGGACTGAAATGTTAATAAATTAATAAGACTAAAATGTCAACTGTCTCTCTCACCTTTCAGGAGCAACGATTAAGAGAAATCTCTGTTGTATCAAATTCCACTTCCACATCAGCATCCCCAAGCACTTTATCAGGAAAAAGTGTGAATACCACTGTAGCTGTTGACCTCTTTGCTGCACCAGCACCCACAACAAATAGGTGAGAGATATTTTGCTTTCCAGAAGAAACAAATTACTGCACTGACTTGTAGCTCCACAACCAACTGCAAGACTGTGATCCTAGTTACCTCTCAGGTACCTTTTGCTGATGTTTTCTTGGTGTACCCACAGGAATTCTGTCAGTAAGTGCTTAATTACCAGTTTGTTGTATCACTGTTTTTGATGGGCTCCTAGCAAATAAGAGAAAATGAGATTGGTAGGAGTGTTCATAAAAAGCAAGAATACATTGCCTGTTACATATCTTCATATTTCTCTCATTTCTTATTCAGCATGCCCAACCTTTCTAGTGATCTTTTTGATCTTCAGCCTGCATTTGTTCCAACTGTGCAAAGTACTCCAGCTATATCAACATCAGCAAGCAATGCCTGGGGAGGTGAGCTCATACCTTGATTTGACTCTCTAAATGATAAGGGAATTCTTAGAATACAAGATTCATACTTAATTGAATCTGCATCTTAAATCTTAACTATTTTGTTTCCAAACATTCATAACAAAATATGAAGTAAATCGTCTGAAAATTCTGACCAACTTCTTTGAACACATAACATCAGTGTTGATGGAACAAAGGAGTAGAACTGTTCAATATAGGGGACAGGGAGAAGAAATATAACTCAAGATCTAAGTTGAAAAACACTGGGAAATGAAACCTAAGCAGGTGTAACTGAGAAGATCCTGGACTAGTATTTCCATTTAATTAAGCAACATTTAATACACTTCTCATTTAAAAGGTGTTGGTAATTTCAGAGTTCTTGTAAAAAAGCTGTGGACCCCAATATCTTCACCCATCCTTCCAAAGAATGGTCAGGTTAGATGTCAAAAATGGCTTAAATGCCAAAAGAAGACAGTGATAACACCATGGTAAATATTAGTATTTTAATAAGTGGAATTGATACTCTTACATGCTGTTTAAAAGGTAGATTATTGAAGCCAAAAATGTAGTATCTGACTTCTTTGATATATGTTCTGTCATTCTCCCCCTCCCACCTTATGTCAATAATAGAATTATTTTCCCTAAACAGAGAGCTGTTAGGATTTTTATCTGAAACTAAAAATTTGAATGTAAAATTTGTATTTAGGTAATATCTATCTAAAATTTGTATCAACTTTGACTGATGTTAAGTAGAGTATTTTCAACTTGACTTTGTCTAGATATTCTCATATTCAATCATTTCAGTCTGTTTTTCTTTTCCATTATTTGTACTCTGTATTCTTTCCTTCACTTCTGCATCTGAAAGGTCCTTTCTCGTCTTCAAATGGTTGTGTTGGTTCTCCACCTCATCTGGACATCTTTGATATGAAGCCAGTTGAAGAAGCTGTAAAATCTGCCACCCCTTTCATCAATTCTTCTTTTTCCTCCAAACAAACAGTGGAACTGTTTAGTGGTAAAAAAACCAAACCCCATGTAATTTATTTGCAGCTGGAGGTGATAATGCTAATAATGTGGGCCATGTAATCTTTTTGTGGTTTGGGCCAATCTTTACTTTTTATTAACAAGTGAAAATGGTGCATTAATTCCAGGTGTAGTAAATTATGTTTCTTTAAACATTTATTTCTGTAGTTGAAATAAGCTACTATTTTGTTCTGCTTGCGCAGTCTAGACAGCCTAAGACCTGCAGCTGATTTCTTTCAAACTGCAGCCTCCTTTCTCTTTAGTAACGGGGGATGCAGGAGTTACTTGGCTTTTCAAATCTGTAAAATAAAAAAAAACCAAACCTTTTTATATTAGTAAAATTTCCTAATTTTTAACTGCAGACTTAATTGTTGAATTCCCTCTTCCTTTTTCTCTTTAAAACTGATCTTATTTTCTTCTTTCTTTTTTGCAAAGATGACTTTAGTGGTCATAAACCAACATATGCTTCTGTGTATCATCCTGTGACTGTTGATGGTAATTCAAGGTTTTTTGGTTTTTTTGTTTTTTTTTTTTTTTTGGTTTGTTTTGTTTTTTTTTTTTTTTCTTTTTGTTTTTTAAAACTTTCTGGTTTCATTAGAATGAGTGATATGACTTCATGGGTGTATTTCATTACTCAACTTTTTTTTCAGGTTTTCCTCTTCATTCAGCTTCGAGTACCGCCTCTTCAACAATTAATGTGGACTTTGATGCTGTTTTTGGAGGAAAATCTACAGCACCAGAGTACAGGACTGCAAGCGGTAAAAACTGCTTCATGACTAATTTATACCCTACAGGCAAGAATTGCTTAACAATTTAGCATAATTGCTATTGCACTTGGAAATTTAATAACTTAATACATTTGCAAGGTGATTATGGGCTGATAAGAGGCAATCAGTTCAGTTGTTAGTTTTTATTTACTTTAAAATTAGCTTTGACTGATTTCATTCTCTGTGTAATGACTGTTTCCTCTCTCTCTGGGGAACACACTTTGAACGTGGCCCACTGGATTCTCCTAATGGGTAAGCTCCTGTTCACTTTTCTTCTGTGCTTTCTCTTGACACATGGCAATGACTTCCCTCTGACTCCCTTGAGAGGCACAGCACTTGCAGAAGTGCAGAACTGGTTGTGTGTGTTTCTTGAAGAATACCTGAGTTAGACTCTTTCTCTTCTGTATAGCAAAGTATTGTTAAATTACAGTTAAAGATTCTTTTAGATTAGTAGGTACAATATAGTGTTCCATGAAAAAAAAAAAAAGAAGTTAAACTATGCTTCTGTCAAAGTTCTAAATATTTCCATCATGTTGAACCTTCACATTATACCCAAATTAGTGCTCTATAAAGAAAATACCTCCCTGGCCTATAGATGTCATTTATTAAATATAATGTAACCATTTTGTTAACAGTTGCTTTTATTTTCTTTGTTTAGGTTTTAACTTTCTAGATGATGTATTGCAACCCACAGTACCACCACAAAGTCAAAGAGCCACTGTAGCCAGCCAGCAAAGTGGAAAAATTTTAGCAAATGACCTTGATTCTTCACTTGCAAATCTAGTAGGAAGTAAGTGTGAAGCTTTTACAATTTACTTTCCCATTTTTTACTAAAAGCAAAACAAGCTTTTTTTTCCCTCCCAAATTAAAATGCTTAAGGATTTTGTCTGCTTTTTTTTCCCCACAGATCTTGGCTTTGGAGGAACTCCATCCAAAAAGTAAGTGCATGTATGTACTTAGAATATTCTCACATGACTATTTGAAAGTCTCTGGCACTACATGGCAAGGATCTCATCTTTGAAAGAGTACAAAATAACTGAGAAGTGCATTGGAACAGTGTCAGTCACCATAACACAGCCAACCTTAAGTTTTAAAGTAACTCACTTTAATTAGTTTTGCAATGGCTGTATTTTTATTGAAGTATTTTTGTTTTTATGAAACACTATAAAAACTACATCAAACTCCAGTTAATCATTATATGCACAGTACAGTACTGATAGTTCACTTTTAACACAAACAAAAGCCCCAGACTTCACACTTAGTGGAGAAGAGATACATAAGTAATTACTGAAATTTTGAGTGTTTCTTCATAGATTTCAGCTATGTGCATGCATTAAGGCATGTTTGGGTTTCCTGTTATGTTGTTTTACTCTGGCTGTTGCCTCTCCATGAAAACTAACAACCTGGTTTCATTTTAGATCAGATATGCAGTGGTCTCAGCCTACAGAGAAAAAACTTACTGGTGGAACAAACTGGCAAGCAAAAACAAGCACATCGACCACGTGGAACCCGACTCCCTTACCCACTATTCCACACATGGTAATTTCTGTACTGTGAAATCACACTTCATGCTAGCAAATGCTGCTTCTCTGCTTGCGTTAATTTATAAAGAACAGCAAAGGCATTTGATACAAGACTGGGGGTAGCAGGGAATGCTTACAGGATCATAGGATCTTACTGAATGAGTAGAGATTTTAGTATGCTTTATTTCCCCTCACTGAAAAACTTGTGCATTAAGGACTTGCATCTCAAGTGAAAGGTGGATTACCTGTCTCAGTTCATAAATTCTTTTGGGATTGAAACAAATGATCCCAGTCCAGAAAATTCCTGATATGCATGTTTGAGATGCTCCCACTCCCCATGATGCATACACATGCACACAAAAATTCACCTTTAAGAATCCAAAGAATGTGTTTTAAGGGCAAAACTGCTGTTCCTTCCAGTCTTTGCTCCTTTTTCAGTTTTATCATGAAACACTGCTGCAACCCCTGCAAGGCACCTTAATAATAAGGTCAAGCAGCACTTTGGACTTCTAGTAATGCTCAACAGCAACTTCATATTTTTAACACAGTACAAAATGTTAAGTATATCTTTTACAGTTATTTAAATTAAGAATTTTCATTTCTAGGAGGAGTATTTGTAGGCAACTGACTTTTCTATGATTTTAAAAAGAGATTTTTCAAGAGTGGTGTATTCATAATATATTCATAGAAATACGAATCACTTCTAAAATGTAGCTGTCTTAGAGGGAAGTGGATGTTCATCTCAGTTACATAGATAACTAGGATAATTACCACATTTCCTGTGAATTTTGGGCTGCTGTCTTGACTTAATTTTGCAATAAGCATCGTTTTGCCTCTAATGCCTATTTTCCTTATCTTATGACTGTGCTCATTCAGAATTAGAGAAGTTGAATACAGTATTAAATCCAATACTGGACTCAAAAATGAGACTAAAAAATTTGATGAGAGGGCACAGTTGTATTGCACTCTCATGTGAGATTTTTTGAGACCATACAATCTCTTTATCCCCCCCTAGGTGCTCTAGAATGTGTTAGAGTGCTGATGCATTTTTATTTCTGGAACATAGAGGGTACCTTAGTACCCAGTGATTACTGTGTATTTAAAGTTATGGTTTTATTTCATGTGTTCATCAGGTCTAAGCATTTGACTGTTTTATGCCAGGTGTCTGGTCGTGCATTTTCCTGGAACTCCCGACAATTACTGATGTGAAGATCTAGCTCAGCTATGAGCCTCTTTAAAATCTGTGCCCCAGAACTGCAAAGATCTCAGTGTCCTGGCTGGCCTCTGAGCTAACCCTCCAATTCATGTACCACTGCATCCTATCCCACAGCCAAGTGTTTCACCTGCGTTTCAGTGGAATTAGCACAGCTTAACAAAGCATGGCCTCAGGAAGCACATGCACTGCTGTGCCTGTGAACACAACCTGATATAAGGCTTAAAATGCTCTTCATTTCGCTTTTGCCATATTGTGATATGTGCTGACATCAGATGTTAGTATGTGGGCAGCATCGACCTGACTAAACATCTGTTGCTATTCACTTCTTAAGCCAAACGGTCACTGGCTTTCTTGGCTTTTTTTTTCTATGCCTTTCTCTAATAATGGGAGGAAGAAGGAGCATTGCATGCCATGCCCTCTAAAAGCTTCTCACACATGTGCTTGTGCAAGCAATATGCTCAAATCTGGCTAGGTGTAGTAAAATTTCTAATTTTGCTGTAAGTTGTATGAGTGGTAACTTTCTAAGCTTATTAACTTATGTTAGTGTCCTTGCATTTTTTCCCTTCACACTGTAATTGTTTTAATAAATGAGCATAGTTAAAAACTGTTACAGTACTGGACTTGAATCCAGCCCTTAGTTAGAATTTCCAGCATAAATACTTATTAAATAATTTTTTATCTTATCCTTTTGCTATGCCAGAATGGAGTACACTATCCTGGATATGTAAGTCAATTTCTTGAAAATACATTGGTTATCTCTAGTACTGAAAAATAAGTGTTTTTCAAAGTTATATATATATATATATATATATATATATATTACTAAGTTTGCATGAGCTTCTCTAAAATTTAAAATTTTCTTGTTTAAAGGTACCTGCTCCTATCACATACCCATTGACCACACCTCAAGTGCCTGTATATGGAATGGTAAGAAGCATGATTCGTTTTGTATTCCTGAAAACTGAGTTGTCTCTACCAGTGGGTTTCATGTCATGAATTATGGTGTTCAAACCATCCTGCAAATTAAATCTGCTGGCAATAGTGTTTGAAGTCTGGTATGTTTCTCACACTGCATTGAAAGAGATGACTCTGAGGTTTATAGCAGTGGTTTTTAAAAGCCTTGACTTTATTCTCTTTGTGTTTCTTTTCTACTATACTTAAAATGCAAAAAGATGTATCTTGTGGAAGCAGTTTGAATTTTATATAATTGTTTTCATGGGGCTTTTGTTTTTCTCACAGGTACCTCCTCAGGTTGGAGCTGCTCCTTTGATGGCACCCCAGTCAATGATGTACACACAGCCTGGTCTAAGGCCAACAAATCCTTTTGCACCCGTTTCTGAAACTCAGGTGAACAGTGCTCTTTAATCTTGCTGACATTGAAACTTCAGCCTTGGCAAACACAACCAAATGCTTCATGAAAGGCTGCAGGTGTATTTCTGCATGTGAAAGTGAGGGGTTCCTCAGTCTAGGGCAGCAACTTTTGCTGGTGAGGAGGCAAATTATATATATATTTTGCTGGTGAGGAGGATGGAATTATAGGAAGCAAGGAAGAAAGTAAAAATCAGATTTTTACTTCTCACTGTTTCAATATTAAGTAAACAGGTGAAGATATATAGGTTTTAGTCTCCCTGTGACATTAGCTGGATACTTGGTTTAATCATGCTGACCAGACCAGTGTTGAAGCTTCTTCAAGGGTCAGGTGAGGTGGAAGTGAAAAAGGCATGGACAAGAGATCATTCAAGCTGGAGAAACTGTACTCCTGTCATCCAAATACATAGGTCTTAATATTCTTTGGGGTTTTTTGAAAGTGCCAAAGCCTATAGACTTAACTTAAAGTAGCAAAGCAGCCAAATAGATTCTTTATTCTAAAACACTGGGAAAGCATTTGTTATTTAAGTGGCATTAATACATAATCTTTGTTTCACAGATACAGTTTATGTAGAACCACCAAAGCAACAAGATGTGAGAACAACCAAATACTGGTAAAAAAATGAAAAGACTGAATTTCAATCTTTCCATGATGTATTCCTGAACAGGGCAACTGTTTATTCCCTGTATAATACAATATTATTTTGAACTGCAATGCTTTAGAGATTCTTGTTTATAACAGTCACTGCAGTGTGAAGTCATGTTTGTTTCCTGATTTTTTTCTTTTTTTTTTTAACTGCTCAGCAGAAAACTGTATTTTTATTGAGGTTGACTCAGAAGGTGCAAGCTGGATTATGATGTTCAAAATCAAGGAGAAGATTACATGATTGCTCTACAACCTTAATCATCAGTGGATTACTTTAGGAATTGACTGAGAATGTCAAGGTTATTTATTTTAGTAATAAATTATGTGGCTGTTGTAACCAAGACACAACATGAAATCAACTTGAGCAATAAAATTTTTATGTGCTCTAATAAATACTCTGATAGAGCAGTGCTTGCATTATCGTAAGGCCACCATTGTGTGACATCAGACAGCTTTTTCACATTAGAATAGCGTATAGTATTTGCAAACTTTATAATGTGAGTTTGAAATGCTGTGAATCAACAAGACACATATTACACAGACAGTAAAAATAATAAATTGCTCCATTGGTATGTCAGTATTACAGGGCTAAGTAAAAAGAGCAGCAGCTGCAAGGCTGCAAGTCTGTGATGGAGTAGGGGAAGTGAGGGTGTTCCAGAGCAGCTCATGCTGCCTCCAGGAGGTGCCAGCAGCTGCACTTCCACAGGTACCTTCTCTGCAGCTGGCACCTCCCAGCAGGGGCTCAGGGAAGAGCTGCCTTGGAGCCAGGGTGTGTTGGTGCCCCAACCACAGCACATGGGAGCGCTCTGAGGGTCTTGTTGATAACTGCAGTGGAGGCAAGAGAGCCAGCTCTACTTTCTAAAGTCCATTAGGTCAAAAGACTCAAACCTTGCAGTCATGCTGACACTCATGAACTGGCAACTATTTTGAAATTGTCCAGCTGTAAAGAATAGCTTGTGCTTCTCTTTTGAAACAAGAACCTGGTTGTAAACCATATAAAAATAATTATTTTTAAATGTGTATATACATGTAAACTTTTAGATAGTTGTTTCTTTGATGCTGCAGTAATCTTTTTCTTCTGTAGTAATTTCAAGGTAAAATGCTACATTAAGAAATCCAGACTCTTTTTGAGAGGAAAATCTTTAAAATCAAGTAATTTAAGAAGTATTGCTGTTCACAATGGGTCAGATGTATACAGACTTCTGGAACATATTTTGTACTTAAATCTTCCTTCAGAACTGAAATTGGCTATGAAAATGCCTTATCTTGTATTTTTCACTGTCTGATAAAAAGTGATAGCATTAAAAAAAACAGTAGTTATAATTAAGTAGATAGAAGTGGGAACAACCTTTCCTCTAGATGTTTTGTGGCAAAATGCAATTAAAAGCTCTCCTCTAAAATTACTTCTAGTAATAATTAATATTAAAGCTGAGTTTTCTATTGTTACAATAGACCTCCAGTGTAATATGTCTTTTATCTTTTGGGAGAGTCTGTAATTGCAGAAATACCTCTCACTCTCACCATAAATGCAGATAGGCCTGAGAAGCTTGTTAAACTCTCCTGTAGAAAACTTCTAAATTAAGCACATTTCTCAGAGTGAGAACAACCCTTCTATTTTTCCAAATGGCTAATTCCATCCAAAGAGTGCAAAAGTAGTATTTCTTAACCCTATGGTAAATATTTTGCCCAATGAATCAGTGCAAAAGAAACAAAAGTCTTCTCCCCAACCCTTGAAATCTGTAACTGCTAATTTCCTGGAAAATGAAACCTTGCAGAAATTTAAAACTCAGTGTTCCTTGATGTATATTGATTTTGAAAGAATTTGGACCCAGTATATGGTAGTTTAATGTTCAAGTTTGAATTACAAAGGGCTTCAAGCTTTTAATCCACCTTTATTGGGTTGAAGAATTGTACAATTTTAAGCCAATGAGTTCTTCAGTGCCTATAGCTGCCCTCCCCATGCTGAGGGAATAGATGCCATTTAGAATGGGTCGTTGCATTGAGGGGACTGTTTATTTAAGATACAGTGAATTCTATAGATTCGTTCAGCAGTCAAAAGTCTTGTGTTCAAATTAGATCTGTCCATGTAGTATAAATGTCTGGGCATTAATGGCAGAAGTGAGAGTGCTACAAGCAGGCAGTTCCTAGCACTGTAAGCTGTTAGGTCTTTCTTATACTGAGTTGTATAAGTAATAACACATTATTTTAATAAAATATGCAAATAAATGCCTGGCAAGGAGTATATATTTGTTACAACTTTATTTCAGAGCATTCTGAATATCTGGAATATACCTGGCTCAGAAATGGATTTAGTACTGGATAATAGCTTGCGTTAGATCTGATTTGCTCTGGGTCTTTTAATGGTTCTTTTGGTCTGCTTTCTTATAGCAAAGCTGTCTGATACCAACTTATTAGTATTAAAAAGGAGAAACAGCCACAAAGTATGTTTTTAAAACTTTATAACCTACCTTCTTTTGTTGCTTTGAAACACAGCTTACAGCTTGATCCTTGTGAAGCAAAGATCCCTTTGTACCTTCTCTCTGCACACAAGTGCACAGGACTGGGTTTTGCCCAACTCTTCTTGTGCATATTGGAACACATAAAATGGCAGAGTATGTGTTTAAATAACATACATGAGAAGTGAAAACCAAGGACTTAGGATGCTGTCAAGGCTTTTATGGCTATTCTCCACAAAAAAAAAAACACTTTGAACACCAGGGTTCTGAGGGTGACTGTACCAGCCTGCAGAAACCACAAAAAGTAGTTGTGATGAGTGAAGAGAGATGTATATAAATGTGATTTTCCTTCCAACTCATTGGAACAGAATCATGTTCTGAATACTTCAGGAAGCCGATAACTAAGATGTCTCTCCATGTTTGTCTGAACAAGGAGGAAGACTTTGATTTGTGCTGTACACTTTGCATTATTTTACTTTAGTGGGTCACTTGAGCCTCGCTTGCTGGGACTTGGTGCTGCTACAGGCAGACTATCAAGGAATACGCCATAGGATGACTTCTGAGGGACTTTGGAAATGTGGATTGTGTGAGGCCTCTTGGACTTGAACATGTACCTCTCTAAATAACTGGGGTTTTCTAATGTTCTCTAGATGTAGTTTGACTTTGCCTCCAAGAACTTGCTGATTTTTTAAAAATAAATTTTGGATATGTGTACTAGAAAAATCTCTGTTCTGTGCACATAGTGGTGGAATATTTGTAGGTAAAATAACAAATGGACTTGTTTAAGAAAGAAACAAAACCAACGGCAAAAACCACACGCAAAAGTAACAAAACTTCTGACTACAACACTGAATACAGGGTGTATCTATCCCCAGCTGGATATTTTGATGTGTGGCAGGGACGGGGGTTTACAATTAGAATAGTATGCACTGTGGATCGGTGCTTAATTTGTACATAAAAAGGAAAACTTTGTTTGGGGTAGTTTGTATTGTAAGGATAACATCTAAAGGCATTGTATCAGTCATTTATTTCCATTGAAAAGATTATATTTTTGAGCAATGGAAACTGTATATGTTATCATTTATACATTACTGATAGCTAGGACTATAGAAAACCTGTTGCTATGACTCTGAAGATGTATCTGACTTGTCATTGATCATTGCTGCATCACTACTTTATGCAGATTCTCATGATCATTTATTTAAAGAGATTGTAGTAACTGGTACAGTTACAACAGGAATTGTAACGTCAAATCTTGCAGTATATCTCAGATGTGTATCCTTGTGATTAAGCTTAATCCTTTACCAAATGTTTGGCTGGAATCTCATCTTGGAGCAATGACAAAATAGGTGCTGGAACAGATTTCCCTCACCCTAACCCACACCTTATTTATTTAATAGGTCTTGTTTTGTATGTTATGTTTTCCCCCATAACAGGTTTGTGCCTTTTATTGGATATTTATTTAAAAGGAGCTATAATAATTTAGGTTGCTTTTTTTCAGATGTATTCTTGTACAGCTGTTCCTTTCTGTGAGTTCCTTCATTTTATAAGAATACAGAATGTGTGGAAAATATACTAGCCACAAACTGGAAAAAAAAATCTAAGGATTTATGTTCTATTAATTTTTAAAGAAAAAAAAAAGCCTAAGCACAAGACTGGCTGTGTTGATATTTTAATTGTGGAACTTCACAGTTTGTTAATATGCAAATTGTTCATTTTTTTAAAAACTGCTCATATCCACATATTTGATGAAACAAGTTTTGGAAAAAAATAAACTTTGGCATATGCAAGCTTTGTGTATATGTGATCATTTTTTTTTTTGTGTGTTCTCAGGCTTAAGGCTTTCTATAATGCCAATAAGCCATGGCTGAATTAGGGTGCTTAATTGGCTTGTTCCTCATCTGTGTTTACACTGGAGAAGAGAAGGCTCCAGGGAGACTGTGAGCCTTGGTTGAGTTTGCCTAGAGCTGGATTCATTCCCCAGCCATCATCATTCCAGCAGAGTGCGGAGGGCCTGGGACAGGCTAAGGAAACGTGGCTGCTGCAGGTGCTCCTTCTTTCTACATCAGAAAATTCTAATTTTAATAGTTGTATTTTTGTTTCTTTAGGTTTCAGAGATCTGTTTTCAGTTGTGAGTTTGGACTACTTAATAGTTCGTTCGTGTTCCATCTCAGTGCGGAGGCGCCGGGCAGCAGCGATGGGCTGCGGGCTCGGCCCGGCGCTGCCCGGAGCGGCCGGCGCTCAGTGAGCTCACTGCGAGGCCGCGGGCCGGCAGTAGTGGTGCGCCTTTAGAGGCGTTTATTGTCAATTGCTAAAGGCATTGCTCCTGTTTGCTCTATTTGGCTTGTCCTCTACGCTGAGGAAAGGCCGACCAGCTGCGTTTAGAAACAAGGGCGCTTCCTCCGTCGGCAGAAGGAGAGGGTGGGAAAGGCGACCCTGCCACCCCAGGCAGCCCCCGCTGCCGGAGCCTTCCTTTTCACACCGGAGCCCTCCCCTTCCTGCCCCTTCCTCCCGGGCCCAAGGGCGGTGCCCGGGGCTGCCGCCGCCCCGCTCGGCGCTGACGCGGTGACGCCGTGTGGCGCACGCCGCGCATGCACCGTCCGTTCCCAAATGGCGGCGGCCGGAGGCAGCGAGGCGGCGGCAGCGGCGGGCGGGAAGCGCGGCCCGCTCGGCATCCCTGAGGCGGCGTTCGTGGTGAGCGGGGCCGGGCAGCCCTGAGGCGGTGTTCCTGGGGCGTGGGGCTGGGCATCCCCGAGGCGGCGTTCACGAGGAGTCAGGGCTGTGCTCCGCCAGCCGGGCCCGGCCCCCGTGAGGCGGCACCTCGGCGGGCGGGCGGGCGGTACCCGGGGGGCGCGGATGGCGGAGGCCCTTCACGGCCTCAGTCGTGGGCCCTTTCCCGGGTGAGTTGCCCTGTTTCGATCCCGAGCTGGTGCGTTACCGTACAGGAAGCTCAGGTGCCCGCGTTAAGCAGTATCGTGGTGTTGCACGGCAGACGCAGGGCAGCGAGCAGCGTGTTGGGAGAGCCCTCCTGGCACACTGGGCGGGGCACGCCTTGCCGCTCCTGCCCCGCGGATAACGTGCCTGCTCCAAGCACCTTTCCATACAGCTTCGTCTCTTAATCAAGTTTTACACTGCTGAGAAGATTCACTGTTCAGAAGCGCCTATGTGTTCTTGAAAAACAGCAAATGTGTATCTTTGGAAAACAGGCCGAACTTGTTTATCCAACTTTAAAAACTGATGTACCGAGCATTTGATGATTCTGTTGAGGGGTTGAAAAGCAGGAACCAGTGACTTATGCAGTGACATAATCTTACAATCATCTGTTGTCCGCTTTCAGCTGTGAGCTTACTCTTGGTACACGGTCTTGATTGCTGTTTTATTTCCTTTGATCAATAATTATTGATCACAGTGGCTGTATCTAGCTGTCTTGGGGATCTTGGGGAATGTTGGATATCCGATGTCCCCCATCAGATACAACTGCTTTTATAGAGATAAATTTGTTTGACTTGCAGTTTGGTGTTTCTAGAGGTAGTGCTTGTACTGCTGATGTGTCTTGTCTGGGCATAGGACCTGACCAGACAAAGTACATTTGCTTTTATTTTCAGTGCATTTACTTTCAGTGATCCAATTCCTCCTTTTCCTTTAAGGTTTTTAACAATAATTGGCATCTGGCAAATCCTTACTGGGCTGGAAAACCATTGCTGCTTCCAGCTAACTTCTTTCCATGCCTCATGAGAGACCAGCATAGATGAAAGTGAAAGGGAAGGGCCGTGTCTTCAGCTGCCCTGTGAGACCTCACTGATCCTGACAGAGGAGAACTTGTGGTCTCTGCTGACTCTGCAGTGCAGGTGGCCACCTGGCAGGAAGCAGGACATGAACAGCCTCAGCAAACACTTTAAGGGCACCTGTCACATCCCTCATTCCGTGCTGGTGGCTGCCTTTGTAGTTGCTGGGTTTGGTTCCATGTAGTTTCCTTTCAGTACCTGTGTCTGAAGTATCTTATGTGCTGTAACATGTGGTATCAAGAGTACTGGGGCTGTGCCTTAGTCCTGTGCTTCTCTTCAGTTCTTCAAGACCTTGTGGATCTTCATAATCTATGGATCTGAACATCTTGGAAACTTCCTAATTCTCAGTTTTGACAGGTGCTCTGATCAAATACAGTTGTGTCTGTAGAAGAGATCTTCCATGGTGATCATAGAGTACTTGGATGTAGATGTTAAAATAGACTTTCTTTTATTCAATGTAAGCCTGCACTGAGTATTGTAATGGTATTCTGCTCTGCAGCATGAAAATACTGCTGTCTTGAGGGTAGGTTTTACTAGTCTTTCTGGACTTTTTTTAGTTCAGAAAATAGGTTTCTATTTCAAAAACATTTGAAGACTTGCATGGGCAGTCTTACTGTGAATCTTGTCTTCAGAGATGTTTCCTCTAAGTGTCTTGGTTCAGTAGAGGCTCCTCACACAATTTATGGCCCATGTCTTCTCTGAGGCAGTTGTTCTGTACATTCTTGTCCCTCTCCAGATTTCAAGTGAAGCACTCAGAGTAAGTAGTGTTAAGACACAGGATTTTGCTGGATAACAAACTCTTAAAACAGAAGTTTCAGCCATGGTGGTTTTGAGGTCTTGCCCAGACATTTCCAAATAAAATGCCTTCTTTGTTCTGCCTTCTTCAGCGGGTGTGAGGATGCAGGTCTGCAAATACGTGTCTCTTGGCATGTTCTCTGCACATGCCCCCAGGTGATGAAGCTCTCTGCAGAGTGAGGGCCTGCAGCTCTTTATTTGGGTCATCACTCAGAAGAGAACCGTAGGGACATGTGGGAATGCACTACCCTGCTACACTTCAGGGCTTCCACAGAACATTCCTGTGGCTTGGCTTGAAGGTTGCAAAATGGCGCTTTGCCAGTGAATTTTCTTCATAAAAATATACAGATGAGTTTTGGCAGGTCCTTGCAGAACCTGTAAGTGTTGTAAGAATTCTGCAGTGAAGTTGCTCTGGAGTACACCACAAAGTGAGGATCCTAATGGCTTTGGCAGCCAGCTGTGCCTCAGAGCTGTTCTGGTCAAGCTTAAAGAAGTGACTGTGCCTCAGCCTTGCAGATGGGGAGAAGGGGAAAGAGCCTGAGCAGCAGGCTTGGAAGCCCCAGCTAGAAAATCTTGGGGGTAAATCTGAGCTCACCTTGACCTGGGACATTATGTAGTGGAAGGAGATCACCAGTATATAGGGGGTGTGGATTTACTTCTGGATTCACTTCCCAGCATCTTTCTCTCAGGAGGATGTGGATTGTGTCCTGTCCCTGTGCACAGACAGGTGGGAGCTGAGGCAGAGCTGGGTGCCAGGCAGGGTGTGAGGGGAGCTGCTGCCCACCTGCTTTTGCTTTCTGCCCTAGGTGGTTTAAACAAGCAGAGCTGCTTCCACAAGAGGGAGTTTCATTTCACAGTGTCCTCAGGCCTCCCTTTGACAACACTTTCCCAAACCTAATCCTTGTTTTCTTTGTTGAAGACTTCTTTGGGAGCTTTATCCAGAGGCAGGAATGCTTCCCGGACTGAGGTAGCTCGAGGCATTTTTCAGGTAGTCTGAGGTGTGGTCTGTTGAGTTTGGATCTACCACCTGGACAGTGCTGCTTGCTGCAGGTTGTGGAGTTCATGTTCTGCTACAGATTTCCTTAATGATAAGGAAGGCAAGGACTTCTTACCACATTCAGTAATTTCCTAGTAAGTTTCTTTAGCCAAGAGAGTTAAGGCATCATAACGAGGGGGAGCAGCTTCATGTCTGATATCACTTTAGTAACATATTACAGTCTTTTTCTGGTGTGAAACTTCTGGAATGGAGACACCAAGTTCAAAAGGAGGAGCTGAAGAGGCCTGTGGTAGGGCTTCTGTCAGATTTTACCAAGCTGTGTAGACAAGGGCAGAATTACCTCA
Source organism: Vidua chalybeata (assembly GCF_026979565.1). NCBI lineage: Eukaryota > Metazoa > Chordata > Aves > Passeriformes > Viduidae > Vidua > Vidua chalybeata. The sequence goes on along the minus strand of NC_071543.1, from coordinate 8,635,693 downwards.
GTGGGGGAGTGGCGTCATCTGGAATTATGTGTCTACACGGTGGCCAGGCCAGAAACACGTGGTTGATCCCTGGCCTGATGTACCTTTCAGAAACTGGGAACATTTGCCCCCAGCAGGTGAACTGCTTCCTGGGGTTCTGAAGGAGGCACATGCCAAGGTTGACATCCTTGCTAGCTCAGGCCTTTCTTCTCTGGCAGCTTTTCCTGCCAGTCCCGTGGCTCTCGCTGTCAGTTGATGGTAGGACTGGCTGGAGTTGTTCTCTAGAGGTTTCTGTGTCTTCCTGCTAACTGTAGAAGGAGCTTTTGAAACCAGGCTGTTCACATCCATAGTGTCTGTCTGTACAGAGAGCTCAGTTTTCCCCCTTTTGCATCTTTTTCTTCCACAACATGCTTGATAAGGCTCTTTTCCTTCATCACTTTTATCCAAAATAGTTCATAATCTGGTTAGCCACAGAGAAGCATTATCCCTGCTTTACTGGTAGGAAACCCAGGTTTAGCCATGCTCCAGGGATACCCACCCCTGTAAGGTGTCACTTGACATCAACCAGGACTGAAAGCACCACTTACCATCTTCTCACAAATATGAAGTAATCCTTGCACCTATCCCTTAGTTCCCTACAAAAAAAAAAAAAAAAAAAAGCAGAGATGGGGAAATGACATGACTAAGAAAAGAAACAAAATGCTTTTGTACTCCAGTCCAAAAAAGAAGTTTGTTTATGTTTCAAACGCCCTCTAGATGTAGCTGCAGTAAGATGATAGCATGTCTGTGTCTAGGATTTCCATAAAACTCTCTAACACTGAGGGTTTCTTTCTCCCCTTAAAGGAAGATGTAGATTCTTTTATGAAACAGCCTGGAAATGAGACAGCAGATGTAGTTCTTAAGAAGCTGGATGAGCAGTATCAGAAGTATAAATTTCTGGAACTTAATCTTGCTCAGAAGAAAAGGAGGTAAGTTGTAATTTTTGCAGATTTGGGAAATGTTTAGCACAGTTCTGTTTTTTTAAAGTATTAAGTCTAGTGGCCAGGAAGGCCGTGGGGATGGTGCCTCTGCCAGGGCTGTCGGGGAGCGCGATGCCCTCAGCTCTGGAGAACTTTTGCTTGAACAGTGCAGAATCCTGTGGCTCTCGCTGTCAGAGTAGTCCATGAACCTCAGAAGAAACACACTTGTTTTGTTTTACCTGCAGTGGTTTTGACCTGTATTTCTGCTGAGGTTTCCCTGTCCTCTGGGAGATAACAACTATGCGGAATGTACGTTTTAGTACAAGGGGGTCTGTCACTGTTACTGTGTCGTGTGAAAGCTGAGTGCATTGCTGTGCTTCCAAAGCCAGCCAGCCTCGGTGTTGTGAGGGGCAGGTGAAGCTGGAGCTGAGCTGCCTTTACATGCCATGTCTTTCAAACCTGTGTTTGTAAGCTGGAAGAAGCTGTTAACAAGTTTTAAAATGGAGGGTGGACTGTATGGTAGAACTGATCACTTGTTTAGGAAACTGTATCTCTGTAAAATAATAAATTATGACTGTTGTTAATTCACAGGCTAAAAAGTCAGATTCCTGAAATTAAACAGACATTAGAAATTTTAAAACACATGCAGAAGAAAAAGGTAAATTATTTTGAATATCTAATGAATATGAGAAAAGCTAACTACCTTTCCACCCTAACAGAACACATTGCAAGAAATGTTTTGGAGAGCACACTTAATATGCCTTTATAAATAACAGAATTATTTTTAAAGGTATGTAGTACTTTTTGAAAGCTAGTTCAAAAAAGTTACTGTTTGTAATGCAAACTTCATTTTTAATAGTGTATAGATTGCAGCTAAGCTTTGACTTCATCTCCATTCTTTATAGAGATTTATGTATTGTTTTTAAATATATCTTTCAAAAATGTATTGTTCTTGGAGCTCTAACTTTAATGTTGAAGTAAAGTTATGTAGAATTCCACACAAGTTAATACTGTATCAATGGCAGAAAGCAGAAAAGTGTGCTCTTTATTCTAAGTTTTATGTCTTTAACATGTTTCCAGTGAAAATAGCAATTGTAAGTTTTATCATTTGTCTTAAGGATTCCACACATCCAATGGAAACCAGATTTTTATTGGCAGATAATCTCTACTGCAAAGCTTCAGTTCCTCCTACAGATAAAGTTTGTTTGTGGTTGGGGGTAAGTAAAATGGAACTTTCTCTGAAACTGTTTCAATAACTTATAAAAGGATTGTGAAAGAGAGTTTTGGTTGCTGTCTCCCCTGTTCGTGGTGGGCGTGATTCTGGTGATGGGTGCATGGTGGTGCTGCTCCCTGGCAGCAGAGCACATCTAACCAGGCAACTTCAGTGTGTTAGTGAAGATTTCTTGCTCCATTCTATTTGGTTCCTGAACAGTAAGACTTCAGAGAATTGTCTTTTTGCTGGATTGTTCTTTCCAAAAAGCTTGTTTGTGTTTCCCTTACCATTTCTGTCACTTTTTGGTTCAAATTAATGCCATTGCCTGGCATGGGAATGTGCCTAGTACAATAACTTCGTTTGGCAAGTAGCTTCCCATCTTCTCTGTTATTTGTATTCAGCATCTTGCTTTCCCTTTTCATGCACCTTTTCAGGGAAAGCTGGGATTTCTGTTGCTCACAGGTATCTGCCAGCATTTAGAGTGGACTTTGCACTAAAGCCTGCTGGGATCAGCATTCACAACCCAGATTCCTAAGTACTTAAGCACTATCAGGTTGGAGTATTTTGTATTTAGAGGCTTCATTACATGTGGAGATTAACCTACTCATGCTTATTTTGAGACTTTTAAATCATGGATGTTCCTAAATCCCAGTGTTGGCTGCCAAACAAAACCTCTTGGTTAGGACAGAAACACTGTTGACACAGGAACTGTCCAGACTAACTGAACTGTTGCTCCCAACCTTTCCCACTTCTATCATAAAAAGAAAAAAATTTTCTGATGCCTGTTGCTATTAGGAGACTGTCTTCAGAATTCATAAACACTGACTTTCATGGAACATTCCAGGTTTATTTTCTAACATAACATCAGAGAAGGTTCATCTTATTGACAGTTCACACTGAAAAGCTGTAATGAAATGCCACACACAATTCATTTTGTTTAGGTGTTCTTGGCCTCCTGCCTTTCTCCTGCTTGTTGTCTACACTCTGTAACTATGCATGTCACTGTTAACTGTGGATCTCTGGCCTCCACTTGCTTTAAAGAACAGCTTATCCAGCTCTGGCAGCTCATGTAGCCTTCTGTGGGATCCTGTCAGTCACAGACTGTGGCTCCATTCTTGAAAAGGACAAAGCTTTATTGGTGCATTTTCACCTGATACAGCTCTTTTATCTTGTCCTGTGGTAGCTTCTTACTGAAACAACCATGTGTGGATTAAAAACAATCACCACAGCATCAGAGAGGACTTTTATATCTGTGTATCTCTAATACCTGTAGTAGCTCTTGTTACTGACAGTGCCAGCAGTTTGTCAGCGTGCCACACAGAGGTTTATCTTGAATCCAACAAAAACTGTTTCTAGAGTTGTGTGGCACCTGAAAGGTGCTGCTAGGAATTGTAAGGTCTCTCACTTTTCAAATACAGGGAGGATGAGATGCTAATACCTGAAAGGCTGAATGTGACCCGCAGGGGAAGAAATCCTTTCTTGCTTAGCTATAGGAAGAGAACTTAACTTTAAGTCACTAGGAAGATTTATTACTCAGTTATTGAAGGGGTGGGGGCCTCAAGTGGATTTGGACATTGCCTGTCCTGGATCTTGTCTTGGCCTGTCAGGACAGTCTTGCTAACGGGATTTGAACAACAGCCTAAAATATGCTTGGTGAGGCTTAGTCCTTACAATGCAAGAGTAAGAGCTTTTATCAATCTTTCTTTTTTAGGCCAATGTGATGCTTGAATATGATATTGATGAAGCTCAGGCTCTGTTAGAGAAGAATTTGTCAACAGCCACAAAAAACCTCGATCTTCTAGAGGAAGACCTGGATTTTCTCAGAGATCAGTTCACCACTACAGAAGTCAGTATCCTTTTCATTCATGTGGGGGAGAAGATGTATGTGAAAGCCAACATCCAGGTAACAACCAACTTTCTGATGTGTTTTTATCTTCAACTGGCTGCCTCAAAATTCTGTAGCACCTGTGAACTTTACTGTCCTAGCAATGTAATGGAACATTGTGTTTGCAGGGCTAAGTTGGAGGTGGTGTCTGAGAGGTAACAAAACTTGTGTTTGTGTCCTCATGAAATCTACTGCAGTGGTTGCAACCCAGACTGACTCCAGAGTGAGTTGGAAGCAGGGATTGATGCCCAGGTGACCACCTTAAAGCAGAGTGACTCTTTCTCTAGAGCATATGAACGTTGTTCTTTGTTGCCCATCACACCTTTTGCAGCTGCCTCCAAGTGGCACAAGCCCTGCTGCAGCAAGCAGCAAGCAAGGGGGACTGGCTTGGGCTGTGCTCAGTGTTTTTTAAATTTCTTTATACTGTCATGTACCACCTCCTGGGTGCATGGGGTTGTTTTTTACACTTTTGAGTTAAAAACTATTTTAATGAGTGTAGCCATTAACTGAAGCATTAGATTTAGTTTAATGAAGGCACAGCTGCTTGTTTTTCAAGTTGACACTTGAGCTGTCTTAGTGCTGCAGGAGTTTTGGATGCCTGAAAGAGGCAAATACAGCTGATATGAGCAGCTTGACTGAAATCAGCAGATTAGTTAAACAAAACTAAAATTGTGTTTCTCTGCAATGTCTTTTTGGAGGTTTTTTAAGTAATGATACAAATACTGCAGTTACCAACAGTTACCAGTGTTCCTGAGAGCTGAAGCTCTGCACCAAGTCAGACCTTTCATGAAATGCTTTCTATAGTGACTGTTGTAACTAAGTGGCCAACTCTGTAACCTGCTTTTTCTCCTTTCTTAAGAAGCTTTCTTTTTCTCTTTCCTGGTAACATGAGCTGTTTCCTTAATTCCACACCCTCAGATATGGCTAGAGTTTATAATTGGGACGTAAAGAGAAGAAACAAGCAAGACCCATCCAAAAACAAAGCATAGTTTTTCCAATTTTAAATGTGGTTTCAATTTCCAAATATTTTTTATTTAAACACCCCCCAAACCTCATTCAGGACTGAGTTACTTTCAGCATTTCAGTAAATGGTAAAAAATATAAAAACTAATGGTGAGCACCATTTTATTTATTTGTAAACTCAAAATTTGGTTTCATGCATGCTTCATGAAATGAATAATTTGAAAAGGCACCACACAGTCCAACAAAGGATGTAGTATTTTGACCAGACCAGTCCGTCATAAATAAATTTCTACCTGAAAGCCTGTCTGAAAAGCTGAGGGGCATGTCTGAAATGGAGTCTGACATATTCACAGGCTATGGCAATGCAAGGTTTTTCTTTTTCATCTCTGTACAGCTGATGGAGTTAACTTTGACTTGGGCTGGGAAGATGTGCGGCTGTAATGTTCTAGGAAACAACAAAAATAGAGTGGAATCCTGGGGTTGTTTCCCTTTCAGTCAGTTAATGGCAGCACCAGTCTGCAGGCATTCCTGGATGTCCACTTGGGATAAACTTGTAGTAACTCTGGGTTAGCTAACTGCCTGTTACTGAGCTCTCAGCACTTCCCATGCAGCAGTTTGTGATTTGTCCTCAGAGCACTGGGAAAGGAGTGAGCAGCACAGGGGATGTCAGGCCTGCAGGTCTCACCCTTGTTTTTCATACGTGTGCCCACGCTGGTTATTTCGGGGAACGCGTTGAACAAGGACCCAGGAACCCACAGCTTGTGAGAGCCTCCCATTTCCACCCCCTTGGCCCACATGTCCAGTCCAAATGTCTGAACACAGCCTCCCAGGTGATGAAACCTGTGTTAGATCAGGATGGCTGACTGGAACATGACCTCTGGTGGTACAGTTGGAGTATTTTTTTGGTCCTTACGAAGCCTTGCAAGATTGTTGCCTCTTCCTTTGCAGTTTCTTTCTAAAATGAAATGCTCAGTGGTGATGTCAGTGGCTAATAATCACATTCTGTGACTGAGAGTACAGGTTTCACTGCAAAATAAATGCAAATGTTAACTGTTCAATCTTCATGTAAGAAACAATATACCTGTAAATTTTTTGTACTTTTATTTCATGATATTAAAATAGTAAAACTAAACAGTTGCGGCAAACAGCTGTTTTTGTGCATTTTTCTTTGTGTGAAAGTCATCAATGTGATGTGTGATCTTCTGTAATGTTTCCCTCCCTTAACAGGGCATGGGGGGGTGAAAAATTCCATGGAAGCAGCAGACGTGAAAAGTGTGGCTGCTGGATCTTGGCATGAATGAAAGGGGGAGTGTGAGTCAGCATGTCTGAATTGGTGACTGAAAGCAAGTGATTTACCAGTACTGTGCCTGTCAAAAAGTGAGCTGCAGGGAAGGGCAGAGAGCAGGTAAACCCTTAGCACTGGTCACCAGTAAGGGCCTGGGCTCATCTCTTCCTTCCCCAGGGCAATGCTGTTGTTTCAGTGTCTGTGGCTGCAGCAGAGGAGCGTGGAGCCCTACCTTATTCTCCAGCAGGTATCTGCAGCAGCAGCAGGATGTGGCACTGCTCAGGCCGCAGGCTGCTGCTCTATATTTTGTTTTTCGAGCATCAGCAATGATGGAAAGACAGCTACAAACAGCCTGATTTCTCTTACAGTTTTTTCTTCAGTTTGGATTAATGAGATCCCAACAGGCTGTGCTCCTCCCCCCCCCACCCCTGGCTGGTCCTAAGGCAGCAGTTGCCTGCCTTTGTTGTACACAACTAAATGACCAGTTAAGCATTTTTGCACAGCAAAAGCAGAACCGAGCAAAATCAGCCACTGCCAGGAAGCTGCTGCTTAGTGTCAGAGGGGACAGGGTGCCAGCCTTGGAGCTGAAATGGCTCCTTTATTCAAAGGGGTCTGGTTCCTGGGGAAGGGGAGATGGCTGTGGCAATCATAACTCAGGGTTTGGTGTTTGTGTGTTTGATCAGAGGTAAATAAAACCCCCCAAAACTCACAGATGAGCTCCATGACTAATCCTTGCCTCTGTCTGCTCTGCCCTTTGCTGTTGTAGCTGCCCTGCCACCAGACCTGCAGAGGCCTCCTGGAGGGGCCAAGGCTGTGGTAGCTCCAACTGCAGGGAGCAGGGGGTGGTTTTGTCTCAGAGCAGTTAGTCTGCTTTTTCTCAGCCAGGCAGAGGACAGGGTCTGCAGTGTGAGGCAGGCCCTGCAGGGAAGGGTGTCCAGTGGCTGTGAGGCAGTGCCTGGGAATGGTGGATGCAGCCCTGACTGGAATACGGAGCAGGGACAGGGACCACACTAAGAGAGAATGGGCAGGGGGAAAGGGAAAAAAAAAACACCAAAGTTTCTTTACAAGTTTTGAATTTCACATTATCACATAGTAACCATTTTGCTAAATACAAGCATATTTTCAGTCACATACAGACAGCTAAATACAGCATTATTTTCACATTTCGTTACAGCGCATAACAAAGCAAGGACAGTGTAAAGTACGCTTTTATTCTGGAGGTTCTGAGCAAGTTCAGTTTAACATGCAGATTGTTTTTAACATGTGGTAGAGACCACAGAAAGTTAGCTTTTGCTTTTTTTTTCTCTTTTTGTCCTAGAGTATAAGAGCTCCTGACCTTTACCCTGTGAGAGGTATCACCACCTGATTTCTTAAAGTCCCTCTAAGTCAAAGCATTAAAACCAGTTGTTAGAAAAGAATTCTTAGCATATCCAATAAGTTCTTCATCTTAGAAAAAACATTCCAAATTTTGTACAGATGAATCTACATTTCCTATATTTTAATAAGCTGTCTAGAAAATGCAAGGAATTAGAAAAAGATGTAGATAATGATTTCTCTATCATTTAATATAACAATTTATTAACTCTAGTTAAGAAGTGTACATTTTATTCTGTACTGTTTCTCTTTAGAATTACAACACTTCTGTATTTAAATTGAACATTTACTCTGAAGGCCTGAATGCACTTACTGGCTTAGGCTTTCTGGAATTTCTCCCTGGGAGCAGTAACGGGGAATGTCCAAAACCCATTAAATAAAATATTGTGTTTCTCATGAAAAGTGATCTTTCCCCTCTGGCCAGGCTTTCACACAGGGAAATACAGAATGTGACTATTGCTAAAATGTCTGATCCAATTCCTCACTGCCCCCCATGTCACACTCTGGCTCTGTGCCCTTGGGGCTGCTGCTATCCTCGGCCAGACACCCCCAGACACACCTAGTGTCCAGCTGGCTCCTGAAAAGCTGAAGCAGCTGCTAGGTGGACTTTCCATCCAGGGAACAAAGAAACCGACCCTTTGGTACTGTGTCCCTGCCTTTGTGAAATGCAACTGACTGAGCTGGTCTGAGCAAACCTTGCACTCTGCCCTGCCCAGTTCCTGGGGTGCTCCCTGCACCCACCTTTGCTCACCCAGAAACAGATTTTGTAAAGGGAATACTTTTCTTTTTCTTTTTAATCTTCAGGGCACTCAACCAGAAGTGCCTGGCATTCACTGGCCTTTAGCAGGAGGTGTGGGATGCATTCACAGCCTATTCAAGCAGTGACAAGCACACCAAGAAGTGCCGGGCCACTGCCACCCCCCCTTCCTGGCATTTGCTCCCTGTGCCCTCCCAGCAGGTGCAGTGCTGCTGCTCCCCTGCAGAGCCCAGGAACGGAAATTGTTCCTAGAACACCAAAAACAAAAGTGTTCAGGCTCTGGGTTGTTGGGTTGGGTTTGCTGTGGGTTTGGGTTTTTTACAGCTTCAGTATGGGAACCACAGGTTTTTTCTTAATACAGACCCGCCCGTGGGTTGCTGCAAACTGTGAGAACAGGTTCAGAAGGAGAAACAGTCTGAACTCAACAGCAATCAAGACCTGTATTTCTGAGGACAGGGCAGATTAAAAAGCTGGAACAAATATTTTCTTTTTCTCTACTCAGAGGCCAAAAATAAACACTAGATGCTTCCTGTGGCTTTTACCTAATCCCCCCCTCCTGCCCATTGCAGTTTGGTGTATAAAGCTTTCAAACACAAGTAAAAAAGTCACTATAGTTTTGTTTGCTCGCTTTCAATAGGCTGAAGTTCCCTAATTTGCTACAGGAGCACGGTCACCCTATTGCACTTCAAAAGTTTGGGTTAAAATTTAGCAGAAGCAAAGCATTTAAGTGGTGAATGGCATTCCCAGAAAACATCCACCTACATACAGCTTTTGTGACATGGCCGCCATCCCATGATGGCCAGCCTGAGATGGATCCTCTTTTGTCAAACTAAAACATGGAGGAAAACAAATTTTACTCTTGAGTGTGTCTTGAGGCTTCCCTCTCCACCTGTTCAGACACTCCTGCTGTGTCTTCTACCTTCCCAGTGCCAGTTCTCTTCCACAGAGGCCAAGACAGAAAATGACACTTTAACAGCAGAAAGTACCGATGCAAGCTGTTGGTTTCAATGCTATTTAACTTCTTTAAGAGCTAATCTCACCTTTTAGGATGTCTGATGCACCTGAGTTAAGCTTTTCAAGTTTTTTATTTTGTTGGGTTTCTTTTTTCCCTCCCTCCTTTCCATCCCTCCTTGTGACCTGGCTGGTAAGGTCAGCACAGTGCTGTTACTGAGACAGAAATGGTGTGTCCCACCTGGCTGCAACACCCCAGTCTTAAGACATAACACCTGAGGACATGGTTCTCTCTTTATGCTTTTGATCACTTAATTCTGCTGGAAAGCCCTGAACTTGGGGTACTTTCAAGGTATTCACCCAGGCACTAAATTAGTAAAAATTGCATTGAATAATCTCTACTGCAGCAAGAATTGCCACTTAGAGTCTTGGTTCTGCACCAAGAAAAACACTGTTAAGGGAGGAATAATTTAAATTTTATTTACCAATCAAATAACTACTGTTTTCCTCTTTAAATCCCACAAAATATTCTTTGCTATACAACTAGGTTCAAGAACATAAGAAAGAAAATTCAGAAGTGTGCATATCATGTCAGTAAACTTCTCCTGTGGAACTGACCTTATGAGGAAATGGTATCTGTGCTGCCTTTAGACCTTCCTGGAAAGAAATAGCTGACACAAACCAAAATGTCCTCCTGCTTTCTCTCTGTCTGCCTGTTTGTCATACAACTGAGTATCCATCCTGTGGCTCCAAAAGCCAGCAGGGAGCTATGGGTTTACTTAAAAGAGAACATGTACAGTACCCTGGCATGTACCAGCCCATTCAGCTCTGTATACCCTCTCCTGTGTTGTGCAGCCCCTCCTTTCTGCTTCCTGTCTCCTTACATCATCCACATGCACCCTCACTCACTCTCCTTCAGGTTTGTAGCCCCCAGTTCTGAAAGGTTATTTGGAACAGAACATTTCTTTCCAGGGTCTGTCCTGGTGTCCAAAACAATGTGGGAGGCTGTTCACAACGGGAGTGTTGCTCTCCCTTCTGTCACACTGAGTTCACTTAGTAAAGAACGTTTGGTTAGTAGAGTTCATCACCACTCGCCTCTCTAGAGGAGCTCAGCACAAGCACCGTCTATCTGATTTCACCACTTCTTCTGAAGAGTGCACTACGTTCGGGACAAACCCGCTCTTTACCCCTTCCCATCCCTCCTGGATTGAAATGTCCCCCCTTTTCACCAGCTCGTATATATCACGAGTCAGATCCGTGAAGGCCTTCTCCACGTTAATGGCATCCCGAGCTGAGGTCTCAATGTACTTCATGCCATATGCAGCAGCCAGTTTCTCCGCCTCGTGCCTGGTCACTTGCCGCTGTGTGTCAAGGTCACACTTGTGCCCTACCAGAACGAAGACGATCTGGTATGGCTGGACGTGCACCTTGGTCTCCTCCAGCCACTCGTGGACGTTCTGGAAAGACCTGCGGTTTGTAATGTCAAAGAGGAGGAGTCCTCCAACCGAGTTCCTGTAGTAGGCTCTGGTGATGGACCTGCAAGCCAAGGAGCCAAAACAGTGTTAAGTTACAGCTGTCTGAATGTTTGTCCTTTAAGAAAGCAGCATTACCACCACCCTGTCTACCTTGCAGAATACACGGCAAGAGAAGGCCATTCAGGCAACGTTTTAGAACTTCAGCTTGTGCTCTGTAGAGACTGTCATTTAAAAGGAAAACTTATTTTGGCTTAAAGATTTCACACTTGGGTAACTGCCCCACTGATTATGGCTCTCTTTAAAATCCCCCCCACCACTTTTTTCCCTTATGGATTTCTTTATGTCCCTGGCTGTTGAGTCCCACCCCCCACCATGTCAGTTCTCTGGACACCTCATCTAACCCACTGGTTTAGAAGCACTGTGACAAATCAAAGGATTCAATTGAAACCAAACACCCACTCTCTGACAGCCACATAAAAGCAGGAAGTCAGAGATCTGGAAAGGCTGTCCATGGGGTTGTAGCTCTCCTCCATATACCCAGGGCCCTGGGATAGGGACATTCACCCATCCCTACAGCTTCTTCCTCTACACAACTGGATTAAAGTGACATTGCAGTGACAGGACACCGTTACTGTTAGTGGCACCGACCAAGAAACAGCAAAATAATCCAAAAGCTTCCAAGGAGAATCTGCACCAACACTGGTCATGTTCCTGCCAAATACTGACTTTAAATAGTCACCAAAAAGACCCTGGAACTGCAGGCTGGAAAATGAAGTACATGTCCCACAGCTCTTCCGAGCCAGGCCAGCCCAAGGCAGGCAGGAGCAGCACAGGAAATCAGCAAACACGGGGCGATGGAGCAAAGCCGAGGCCATGAGGCTAAGCAGAGCTACAGTTCAGTGACTACTACACAAGGGAAAACCAAGAAGCTGATGAACAATAGTGTTTCTGCAAGTCATGGATATGCTCTAAATCCAGATGCAATGATCAGTTTCAGTCCCTGGAGGAATTCACACTCAGGCCTGAACTTTCCTTGCTGGAGTAATGTAAGCACTGCTACATTTTTACCTTAGGACAGTCTTTTTTTGGCTATGCAAGACTGTTGTTAGGTGCTGTTTGGTCCTCTAGTGTGTGTATCTGTCAAAATTCCCCAAGAAAGGATGACCTAGAGTTTTCAAGAATTGTTTCATCAACAAACATACAGTGATGAGTAAAAATTCACAGACAAAACCGAAGAAAGCCAGAAGCAGAGGAAAAAACATAGTTGGCTATGTTTGGATAGTTTCTCCTGTCCAACTGTTTGGCTTAGGAACAATAGTCACTCTGCACATTTGGCACTGAGGGAACTAGATCTGCCTTTTGCTATCTGGCCAGCTGTAAATAGATATTGGCATTTTGAATTCACCCCCACACTGTCACAGACATTTCTGCTTCTCCCTTGTGCTCTGTGCCATCAGCCCTGGCTCCTGCCAGCAACAACAATGCCTCAGGTACTCCTGAAAGACATGATGGGATCTAAGCTGAATGCTGCTTCAAGGTAAAATTAGGTGAAGGTCTCAGTGCCTTTTCTTAAAGCCTTTTCCACAACTGTTTTCCTCACCGACCTGCAGGAGGCAAATCATACTGCCTTCATGCTGCACATCCCTCCCCAGTTCCCTTTTGAGGTTTCTGCCTTCCCTCCTCTTGCCACAAACACTGATGCAGAGCAGTGCAGGGACTTGCACCTACTTTGGCCAAGTTTTAACATACAGGCAACATCTCTGTCTGGGAACTGTCCCCTGCTCTGTACCCATGGTGGGGACCCCTCCAGCCAGGGCCCACGCCTGTTTGTTGGAGTGTTTCCCTCTCAGCCAAGGGAGAGCTGCTGGCTGCAAGGAAACAGCTCTTCTGTAGGTGGTGGGACACAGTTCCAGGGAGCGAGGGCTGCACAGGCTTTTGCTTTTGCTAGCATTACACAACATCACGTTTCAGACAAGGGAACAGCAGTATCTGAGCAACAAGAGATGAGTAAAACCTGCTGGATCCCAGAAGAACTGGACCCCGTTCTTCCACAGCTCCAAAGCAGCCTCAACACTGCCCCAGGCAGCATGTTCTGGGGCCTGGTCTGGCAAAATAGAGTGGCACACGTTTAACTGTAATTTAAGCCTTGACTGCACAGAAATTGCTACTAATTTATGGAGAGTGAAAGAGCTCACAACAGGGGGTCAGGAAGAGCAAAATTGTAACACAGCTGCTGCTCAGAGAATGCCAAGGTGTTTTCAAAATAACTACAGTGGTTTTGTCCTCGTGGGGCAGCTGTTAAACTATGCAAAGCAGACTGGAAATGCTCAAATCTGAAAGCGGGGAGCTCATTCTTACAGATTTCCTCTTAAGAAATTCCCTGTGCTTGACAAATGACAAAAAAAGTTTCAGGTTTCTGGAGAGTACCTGCTCCACTGTGCTTCTTGCCTATGACAAGTCCAAGGGCTTTGGCTGATTCCAATAACAGCTAATTCTTGTCTCTGGCCAAGAAACATTCCTTGTAGAAGGAGCCCAAGAGTTGTCTTCATGGGGCACAATTTGTCACAAGGCTAAGAGTGAAGGAATAAACACAAACCAGATTTTACCTTTTTTTTTTTTTTTTCCCATTTCAGAGTGCACCATAAAGGCCTCTGGATTTGCTCCAGCTTTTCACATTGGGAATTCAAGTCTGCACTTTTGTAAGGGCATTTCGAAGTTGCACAGTGGGGTTTTTTTACTGTCACTGACCATTCTTGCCCCCTGCACCCTTCCTGCCTTTGCAGGCTGCTGCCCACCGCAGCAGTGCAGCTGCCCTTGCTCTGAAGGTCACCTGCTCATCATGCTGACAACCCAAGTGCTGGCCCGGGTCAGCCCCAGCACGGAGGGCAAGCAGCCTCCAGGGCCCCGGACTTCCTCATGTGCAAAAGAAAGGAAATTGAAGCCACCCGACAGCTCTTGCTCCCCACAGCAACGGCAGAACAGGGGACAGCACTCAGGTGTTCTCTATAGAGCTCAGCCAGAGAGCCAAAGCTGGAAGCTGATGCAACTGCAAGCTAAAGCACCTCCTCTCCCAGCAGAATAAAGCACCAGCTCCTTGCCTGCAAGGCGTCAAGGTAGCAGAGGAAAATCCTGTCAGTGGATAAGGACCAACTACTGCACATCCTGGGCCAGATGCCAGTGCCACAGATGCGAGGGAAGGTGGTGAGAGGGGTGGGGTAGGGGAGTTTTCATCTACTGAATGAAACCAAAACATTCCTCAGGCGAGTCATTACAGCGCATAAGTAGAAGCTCTGTGATGCTGCACAGAGATGTGGAACACAGGAAGTGATCCCAGAGGGAGCAGGATGGAGGAGTGGGTCAGGGTTAAAGACACATGAAAAATACAAGCAAACAGGAGGCCAGGAGCTGCGGGTACACTCACACGCCTTCAAAATGAGCACTGTCTGAGCAGCAGGTCTGAGCCCCTCTTTGGCTGGGGCCGAGCTGCTCCAACCAGGGCTGCTGTTTTTCCCCACACAGTCCTGTGGGAAACTTGGCATGGTCCCACATGCTGCCTTTATTTTACCTCATCGAGACTTGGTTACTGTTGCTTAAGCTCCCAGATTGTCTGTGCCCATGCAGCGCTCGGCGTGGCACTCTCCAGAAGGCACCTGTCATCTCTGCACAGCCACAGCCAAAGGTTTGTCCCGACCTTTCTCCGTCCTACGGAGAGCTGAGCTCTGCAGACGCAGCAGAGCACCAAAACGCATATTCCACTGCGTTTCGCGAGCCTCAGCGCAAGTGTTCGGCTGTGAAACATCCTGGCCACTGCCTCCGCACCGGGGGGAAGCAGGCGCTTTCCCTGCCAGCTGCATCCGCTGATGCAAGGACACCTCCAGGCTGGTGAAACGCGGACCCAGCGCTGCCTCGGGCCTCGTATCCCTCCCCAGCGGCAGCGGGGCCGCTCCTGGACATCCACACCTGCACATCCTGCACATCTGCATGCGGCCATTTGGGGTGGACACGGGTCCCAGGGATGGGGGGAAGGACGGGGGTCACAAAAGGTGCCAATTTGACTCTTCTTTGTCTCATTTCCACACGCCTCACCCGGCCGCGGGCCCCCCGCCCAAGCCGGGGCCGGGCCCGCAGCCCCCGGCCCCGCGCCGCGGGTCTCACCGGAACCGCTCCTGCCCGGCCGTGTCCCAGATCTGCAGCTTGATCCTCTTGCCAGGCTCGATCTCCACCAGCCTGGAGAAGAAATCCACGCCCACGGTGGGGTCGGAGATCTGGGCGAAGCGCCCCTCGGTGAAGCGGCGGATGAGGCAGGACTTGCCCACGGTGGAGTCGCCGATGACGATCAGGCGGAACTGGTACAGCCAGATCGCCTCCATCCTGCTGCCGCCGGCCCCTCAGCGCCCGCCCGCCGCCGCGCCGCCCATGCCCGGCCCGCGGGCCCGGGGGCGGCCGCGGCCGCGCCGCTCAGGCGGGGCCCATGGCGGGCGGCGCTGGCCCTGCGCGGCTGCCGCTGCCCCGTCACCACCGGCGCATCCCGCCGAGCTCCCGCCGCCTCCGCGCTGCGCTCAACGCGGGGCCGGGGGGAGCGGCGGCGCAGCCGGTGCGGCCCCGGAGCCGCCGAACGGGCGCTGGAGCCCGGCCGCGAGTCTGTCCCCCGCTGCCGCGGAGCCCGCGCTCGACCCGCCGCTCCCCGCCGGAGCCGGGGTGCGGGATGCGAGGTGCGGGATGCAGGGCGCGGGATGCGGGGTGCGGGGTGAGGGATGCGGGGTGCGGGATGAGGGATGCGGGGTGCGGGCTGCAGGCGCGGCCGGCGCGGTGCCGGTGATGCAATGGCGGCCGCGCGGTACCGCACTGCCGGGAGGAGCCGCCAGCCCCGGAACGCGGCGGTGCGGGAGCCGGGCGGGGCGGGGCGGGGCGGGACCGTGCGGGGCGGCCGGGGAGCCCTGGCCGAGGGGACCGCGGGCCGGAGGGATCCCCGGGACCGGGGGAAGCTGTGCTGAGCCCATGGCCGGGGAGAGCTCATCTTCCTCAGCGCTTCGCTAAGGGAAAGGGGGAGTCGAGCAGGGTGCGCAACACCTTTCTGTGTTTTAAACCCGAGACTAATTTCTGGAGAGATTCAGACTCCTCACTGGGGACTTCGTTCCCACTGAAATCTGCCGGCGCAGCCAAGTGCTCCTGGCACTTCTGGAGAGCCTCTGCACCGCCCCAGGGTCACCTGCACCGCACCAGCCTGTCTGGAAAGGGACAGTGGTGACAGGAGGCGTGTTACTCACAAAACCCAGCAAGTACACATGCTCACACATACGTGTGTGTCTCTGTATATATATATATATATATATATATAGTGTGTGTATATACGGTGTGTGTACAGTCTCAAAAATTAGTAATTACGGACATTAAATACCCAGCAACTTAAATACCACAAGTCTGAAACCCATTTTCCCTCACTTTGCTGGAGTGGGTTCCGAGCTCAGCAGGGTGAAGCGCGGTGCTCAGGAGCCCGAGCGGCCGTGAACATCTGACAGTGCAGGCACAGACAGCTCGGGCTGCCGGTCCCAGTTTTGCCCAGCCTGTCCCAAACTGGGAGTGTCACTGCCACGGCAGCACACAGCCACTCTCCCCTGGCCCCGTGGGGTATGGCCAAGTTTGAACACCAACTTTTAAATCTCTTGCCAGAGCAGAATTTTGATCTCTGGAAGGGAAAATTGGCATGTATATTATTAAAAACAGTGAGTAAAATGTCTGTATTCAGTCATACAGAGAAAGGAGGAATATTGACACTTTTTAAAAAATTATTAATATGTTGGTGGGTTTTTTAAAAATAAAGATGGTTTCATTAAAAACTCCTCCTTCATGACCACTATTGAAATAAATGCATTGAGAGTGCCTGTTATATTCATTAGGTCCTCAGAAAAAGGACATTTTATATAGGCATGAGACAGTTAACCACCATGTAAATTGGACTAGGACATTAGAGAGACCATTTCAAGTCTTGAGGAATAAATGGCAAGGAACTTTTTCAATATTCTTTGAAATATAATCTATTTATTAAAAAATATCAATCCCAAAAGATCCTACTTTAACGTACCTCAGAACAGGAGAGAAAATTGATGGAGCAATCTACACAGCAACAGCAACAGCGCAACAGAAAAATATTAAACCTATAAATCCAAGTTAGTGGTACATTAACCAGTGACTCATTGCCAGTGAGGCTTTGTGGGGATCTGGTGCACTTTACTGAATGATTTCTGAGTACTCCAAGCCCATTAGTTGAAGCCCACAACCAATTGTGGTTTTCTCTTCACTGTTTTTCTCTCCTCCCCATGTGCTCGCACACACAGTTGCTCCATTCCCTTTCTTCCCCAGGTCTGGCTGTGCTCAAGCAGGCACAGGGCACTCAGTAGCACCCTGTGATTTACCCACCAGCAGCATCTCCAGGAGCAGCTCAAGGCCCACTGACAGTGGACCTTCGACAAGGAGCAGCCAGAGCACTGTGGCTTGCAGGGCTGTGCAGAGCTGAGGAGAGCACCAAGGTGCCCAGCAGATCCTGTTGTAGCTAGAGGAATTCCTGAAGCATCAGGCACCTGTCTTCCCCAGCAAATCAACTTGCAGGACCCCGTGATGCAGATATTATGTTCATCTTTGAACACATGCATAAAGACGAACACCCACTGCGTGACTAGGCAGCCGCGGTATTAATTAGCAGCAATGAGAAGGTAGGAGCAAATGAGATCCTGGGAGAGCCTTTGTTCTGGTACTGTTTTAGAAAGTGGAAAATCTAGTGTCTGAGAGACAGTAACCTAGATTTGATGCAAAATGAGGTTTGTTGGCTGAGGTCAGGATGGCAGGTGCTGGTGAGACACCGTGAGAGTGTGTGCACTGATGGCAGCACTGGGAGCAGCCCCCGTGGGCTGATGGCAGCTCCAGTCTGGGGACAGCCCTTCAGTGCTCCTTGGGGCAATTCCAGAGAACCCTTTCCCCTCAGAGCTGGTAGTGCTGGGGAGAGCTGCCTGAGAACTACCTGAGCATAGGTGAGGGCAGGGCTGATCCCAGAGCTCTCTCACCTGCTGGCAGCACGTGTGGGACTGCACAAGCAGGGTCCAGTCCAGCAGCCAGCACCACGCTGGGAAGCCAAGGGGAGCTCTCGTGTAGGCAGTGCTGGCCTGCAGCCTGTGCTGGGTACAGCCAAACGTGGCTGACAGCCCTGCCCAAGGGCTCTGTGCACACCTCTCTCTAGGTGACAAACATCCACACATCAGCCACTGGAGCAAGTATTTCTTATTTAGTATATTTATTTTAAGGCATAAAAGCTGAGACAAAATAAGGCAACGGTTGGGGAATGACTCCGTTGCAACCCTGTGCTCTCTGTAGACTCTGTCCCAGAGGGATTATATTCACTCCCTTTTAGTGTAAGATGATGAAGCCCTAAGCAGATACTTGGTTTTTTTGCAAGCCCTGTTCCTCAGGCTGGTGGCTGGTGATTGCTGTGCAGGAATTCCACCTTAGGCCCAGCCCCTAGCCCAGTAGTCCCTCTGGCTGGGGTGGGATGGTCTGGAGGCAGACAACTCCTCTTAGGCAGGAACTCTGCTGTGAGAAACACAACAGAGAAGTTGCTGAGCCGTGGTCAGGGATGTCTCAGAGCCAGACACCCTCCTGGACCTCAGCACTGCAATTCACAAAGGTACTTCACAGAATCATGGAATGTTTGGGTTGGAAGGGAACCTCAGTTCCAAACGCCTGCCATGTGCGGGGCCACCTTCCACTAGACCAGATTGCTCAAAGGACCATCCAACCTGGCCTTGGTTGGGTCCCCTCTAAATAGATAGTATTCCCTCTAAGTAGTTTGGTATTCAGCTGTAGCTTAGCTTTTCTCTCAAACCAGTGCCCTTTACAGGGCAGCTGGAGGCTGAAGCAATCTCCTAGCCCAAAGCTGCACTACAAGGAGCAGAGTGCATCAGCACTGCACACACCATGCAATTTTAATGCCCTTTCAGTTTCCAAGGATACAAAAAACAATCAATCAGCCACAATCCCTCGCTGCGGGTCTGGATCTCTGTGAGGCAGGCTGTGTCTGTGCCCCGGGCTGGGACAGTGCAGTGATCACAACACACTGGTGAGCTGGAGCCCCACATCCACACGCTGTCATCCCTGCCCTTGCAGGTGTTATATCCCAGCCACGTGCACAATGGAGCTGCTCAATTGTTGCAGAGATAACCTGCACCCAAGCAGAGTCCTGAGTCCCTCCACAGCCAAACAGGCCAGAGACCAGTCACTGAGAACAGCCACAGGCCACACACACCAGGATGATGGGAGTGCTGAGAGCAGGGCTGGGAACCACATGGAGCAAACAATTTATTAGTTAGTTCTAAAAAACATCTCTGTTAAATTAGGCCTGTCCAGATGTGACATGGAGACACATTACACTGTTGACAGGGATGTGATTGCACCCATGACCTGTGGCTGAGTGTGTTGCTGTAAAAGCCAGGACAGAGGGAAAGTATTAAGGCAATGAATTAGTTTTTATTATTTATACGATGCCCACAGTTAGTCAGGGTGGTGCAGACAAGCGTAAAGTCAAGGGCACCACACGGTGCTCTGGAACTGACAGCCCAGCTGACAGCAGGCACTGGGAGCATAATTTAGGACCTTGGTGATGAGGTGACAGCCTTACAGCCTCCAGCAGCAGGAGCAGGAGGGGAGAGCAGGCAGGGCTGAGTGCCAGGAGGCACATGGTGAAGCTTCTGTCCCACCTTGGCTTTTGGCTGGGCTAAAGTGCCTTTTGGAGAGGTGGAGTTCTCTGGCAGACTGGCAGCCTCTGTCCCCAGGAAACTTGTCTGTTCTCCCTCCCTAAACACCCCCATCAGCAAAATGCTTCTAGTGCACAAGGGAGTGAGCACTGCCCACCAAGGCAGTTCCAGGCATGCTGGCTGGGGCTCCAGGGGTGCCATCCTGCAGAGCTCCCCCTGGTTCCCCAGTGTCACACTGGAATCAAAACAAAAGCAGTAAAGCAGACACAGGCTTGATAAAGAGAGTCCTGGCTGAGTGATGCTGGCTGTTCCATTAATGGGCCCCCATCAATAGAGGAACCCATTACCTAAATGGCTCTCTTACACTAGGTGCCCAGGCTCCTTCTGTACCCAGCTGAGAGAGGCAGGAACATTTTGAGAGCTATTTATCCCACTCAGCTTGATGGGAAGAACCATCCTCCACTAGCACTTCTCTCTCCCTTGGCCGCAGAGGAACAAAGGGCCCAGCACAGAGTAGCTTCAGACAGCTTCATTTGCCCCATCCCCTGAGCAGGAGGCTCTGCCTCCTCCCAAGGAGCTTAACAATGGCACAGCAACAGGGCTGCCAATCCAGCCAGGATCCATGACAGTGGAGAATGTGAGAGAGACACAAATGCAGAGAAACTTCAGAAATAACCAGAGAATGCTCTTGAGTTAGTAGCAGTGCTCCAGGGCAGTGTTAGCATTTGCTTTGCAGCCAGAGTGGACGGGGAAGATTGAACTCCCATACGGTGTGACCCACTTGGGTGGGCGTGTACAGAGGATGAGGTTGTCCCCACATCCCTGCAAGTGGCAGAGCCACCCTCTGGTGCCACTCAGCACCCATGACACAGCCTCTAGCCCCAACAGCAGGCACATACAAGCAAGTCAGCTGGGCTTTTTGAAGAGACATAAAACATTTGCAAAATGTTTCCCTGAGACAATAAATTAAACAGCAGCTCCTTACCACAGAAGGGCTCACTCCAGAAGCAGCTCCTGGTGTCTTATTTCAGATTACAATCACATTAAAATGGCCATGGGCTGGCTGATCGAAAAGGGGGCCTCTCATCAAGAGATCAGTGTATCTGTCTGAGCCTGCCTGAATCCTTGCACAGATCCTCCACTGGGAATATTATGTCCTTGTAGCTGTTCTTCCCAGGAAGGGAACAGGATCTGCTTAGAGCAAATAGAAGCCATTACAATCAGGATAAATTAGTAATGGTGAGTGGGAGAGAGAGAGCAGGGAAGGGAAAGAGGTTATTGTGATTTTTCTTGCTGTAAAGTGGGTGTCTGAGCTACTTATATTGCCAGAAAACAGCTCCCTGGCTTCCCCTCCGAGTCCAGAGTTCAGACTGCTTGCTTACAGCTCAAGAGCTACTTTGGATTGTTAACAACTACTATAATGGTATTATGGGTTGTTAGATGCATGAAATCTGATTTCTATTCCTGCTGGTATGGTCTCAAGTTTAGCAGCTGCACAGGCTGGTCTGCAGAGAAGAGGAAAACACACGTGCAGCCACTCTGTTCAGCATCACAAGCTGCCATGCCTGTTAAGGGTTAGTTGTGGGATCTTTAAGGTGCTGCAGAGGGTAGGACTTGTGCCTCTGTGGTGTTGTATAGTTTCCATTTTGTAATGTACAGGATGCCAAGTAATTCACTAAACCCTGATAGCAGTCCTGGAAAAAAAGGAAAACTGACCCACAGAAATGCCTTCATGCACAGGATTCCTTCCTTTCCTCCTACAGCAACCTAAAGCAGGGCTGGTTTAGCTAGTTTGGGTCCACACCAGAGGCTGAATTGCCACAGCCCAGAGACAAGTTCAACCATAATATGATTTTACATTTTAAAAAGCAAATGTCTGGCTGCTTAAGTGAGCACATATTTCAGGTCACTTGCAGGGCAAGGACTGTACATCAGCCCCTTTCCAGCAGGAATATTCACTGGAGCCCTCAGGCATGAACCTGGTGAGACCAGCCAACCTGGCAAGCTCAGCCCCTGCTCCTGTTTGTGTTTTTCCACTCTTTCTAGGATGCTGCTGCCTGCTGACACTTTCACCCTTCATTCAGACTTTACTATCTGACATGAGGCATTTAAGCTGAGTGAAGGGGAAATTATTACAAAACAAAAAAGAGCTTGGGTTGGGGCTGCCAGACTCCTGCAGGGCTCCTGAAGGGGACATATCCAGCTATCCATCATTCCCATCCCTCTCTCAGAAGAAAAAGATCTCATACAAACTATTTTTAGTAATTTTTCCATGTAATTTCTCATTTATAGTAATTTCTCCAGAGACTGATGCTCAGTTTTTGCACCTTTAACCAACCAACATGGGTGAAGGTGGGAAACACCCCAAAAGTAGGAATGGCCTCTCTGGAGTTGCCCACTGTTGCTCAAATCTCATTTCTCCAAAGGAGCCATCTCCTGCTCAGGACAGGCCAGGAGCTGGTCCTGCTGTCCCAAAACTCTCTGAGTCCTCCTGCAGCCCCACAAACTTCACCCTGGCAGATCTGCTCCTTCTGGCAGAGCCACCAGTTCCAGGAACCTCCCAAAAATGCATCCTCTGGGAGGCAGTGGCTGCTCCTGGCTGACCTTATGGGAAGGGATTTCTGTTTCAAGGGCTCTCCAGGAACATGTACCAAAATCTGTGCACTGATTTTGCATGGGCCTTCACAGTGAGCTTCCCAGTTTCTGCTGACAACCTCTGTGACAGTGCTCAGAGTGACATCTGCTCCCAGGCATCCCCTCTAACACCTGAAGGGTGCAAAATAAGCAGGTGGAAAAGAACAGGGATTGAGCCATGAAAAATCTTCAAGTACAAACCAGACAACTAAAATAAATAATCCAACCTGGTGCTGAGTACACTCATGCTTAGTTATCAGGATCAGAAATGTATTTATTCAGTTTTTGATCCACCAGTTTATTTGATACATTTTTTTGACTTAACAAGCCTGCAAAAATGCAGCATTTTAAAATTTTAACAGATCACATTATTACAAGGGTTTATTTAGCCAGCATTTTTTATCTCCAAATCTCTACAGTACTTCAATGTTTTCCCTGTCTTCATGAAGGATAAAGCTAAGCAAATATTTAGTAATGGATAATTAATTCAGCCACTTCTTTCCATCTCTGCTGAAACACTCATTCAAGATTCAGCAATTCTTTCCTTCTCTTCTTTAGTTAGCTTCTAAACTATTTTCAATAGTTTCTGATACCTGTAATTATTCCTATTACGTATTGAATGGCCATAGGCCACACATTTTATTTGCCTGATGAAGCCAAAATACTTTCTAGAATTTTGCTTTTTCTCTATCTTTTTTAAATCCTGGAAGATTTCCAATAAAAAGTTACATAAATCAGACAAAAGCTGGAAGAAAGCACACCGGCTCACAAATGCAGAAGCCTCATGGAAAGCAGCTGCCAGCTCTACTGTAGGTGCTGAGGTTTGTGTTTGATGTTAAAAGGATGGTGCGCGAGGCTCCCAGGCTGTCAGCCAGCACTCCCTGGGCCCGCTCAGTCCCTGGGGTCACCTCTGTGTCCAGCAGGAGCCCAGGGGTCACCTCAGCTCCCACTGCTGGCACCAGCACCTTCGTGTGCAGGAAAGGAGAGACACAAACCACATTCACTGGCAGCACAGCTTTTCATGTAGCTTTGCTTGACCCATTCTACAACTAACCAGTAGACACTGTCAGAAAACTTTCCATCTGTTTTTTCTTTTTCTTTTTTCTCCAGTTACAGCCCCACTCTTGTTGCCATCAGCGCACACTTACAGGCCAGAGTCTCTGTGAGGTTCAGCATTCACAGACAACAAATGTCAGCATCATAAACCACATGCAAACAGGCCATTAACCTCATACCCACAAGATCCTCTGCTCCTCCACAGGGCACTGACAATAAGTGTGCCTTAAGTCATTTTCTGATAAAGTGCTTTCTGTGCAGTAAGTGAAACAGAGAGCATAGCAAATTTTACTGCCCCAGAATCAGCTGTGTGACAAAAGTGTGTGTGGTTTGGCAGAGTAATCTTTTACTCTGATAAACTATTAAATGCCAAAGAAAGCTTCTTAAGTTAATCAGGGCTTAATTTAAATAAACAAGCCAGCAAAAGATTAACAAAAAAAATCCTCAATGAAATCTGAATACAAAAATAGTCTCACAAAGTCCCATGCCAAGTTCATAAAAGTAACTCTGCTGGGATGAACTGGCCCACTGACCCCCTTTTTCTCTCCTTCTGGCACCACCAATGAAAAATCTGTTAATTCTCTGAAACACCAGCACAACCATTTCCAGCTCCATTGATGCAACCAACACTTTTGGCAACATTGCCATGCAGTGATGCTGCATGAGGAGGAGGAGGTGGGTTAACTCTGCTGTCATGATGGAGAGGAATCAGCTGAACCCACCAGGAAGAGACCTGAGACAGAACCCCTGGTGCTACCAACCCCTTCCCCAGCCACAGCAGAAAGTCTGCCCCAGGAACATCCCTGTCCCTGAGGACAGGGAAGCAGCCAGGAGGAAAGCAGCAGTCCCGTGGGTAACTTCACTGCAACAAGCCACCGCCACCCCACTGATGTGTGTACATCAATTCCACCTCAACCGCCCACCCCTGGGCTCCTCGCAGCAGGTCAGTTCCACATACGTAAAAATAGTCACATGTTCAGCACCTGAGGTAAGGATAATATTTTTTTAAAACTCTCCACTTAGGCCCAGTATTGTTATTTTATCCCACAAAGGTAATAAATGAGCAATTTGGTAAACCAAACATGTCAGGCTAGACCCCCTACAAAGTATCTTTGGGCTGATGTTACAGATGTATCAGCTCCTTCATTAGACTGTCACTGCTTAATTCTGTTGCTCTATGGACTCTCTCCTAGTGCTTTTATTACTGCATCTGGTGCATTTCCAATTACTGTCTTTTTCCAACTGCAAAACCACTTTAATTCTTTATTTTTTCCCATGAAAGCCGGTTATATCCCAAATGTTTCCATTTAAAGAAAAAGTCTTGTTACTCTAAGTGTACATTTTTCCATTAATTTATTAACAACCATCTTCGCTAAGCTGAAAATTCACAGTAGGCTTGAGTTAAATAAAATCAATCCACTAAAGAAGAATATCAAAATAATCAGAGAGCCAAAATCTAAAGTGGGATAGTTATAAAAATTATTTCTTCATGACATTTCACTTGCCCTTTGGCAAAAATGCTTCATTTTTTACATAACAAAATTTAACACCTCTTTTGCTTGCTTTTTTGTTATTTAGAGCACGATGAAAATAGGTACAAGATGACCAACTGATGAATAAAGAAAAGCATTCTATTTAATCACAATATGTACATCCAAAGTAGAAATTACAAAGCTGCAATTCAAAATGTATTCACAACACCACTCCACCACAGTCCATGTGCCAGATGCAAAGATTTTTTGCAAGCTACTGGCAAAAGGGAAATTCCAGCCACTGACAACTGACAACAGGCATCAGGTGAACGGAAGAGAAGGGCAGCAGGGGATGCAGATGCAGGAGACCCCCAGGAAACTGCAGTTCTGCACTCCCTGCACATTCACACAGTCTCCACTTACCTCTCCCACCAGCTCCCAGTATCTCCTGTGCTCCAGTGTGGCTGTGACCTTTCATCCCTGACCCCTGATGCCAGGCTAATGTGACACTGACTCCTACCTCATTAGTTCACATTGAAATGTTTTGCACACAAGGCATTGCAAAGGAGTGATTAGGCCCATTAGCAATGTAACCCTATTTTACATTTGGGCAAACATTTTAGTTTATATTGCACTCAAACCCTCCTTTCACAAAGAGACTTTCCTGAGGTCTCGGAGGAAGCCTGTGGGAAAGCCAGGAAAACAGTCCCTGCTTGCAAAATCCCACTATCTCTAAGAGCATCCCTGCACTCTTTCAGATTAAAGCAGAAAGAAATTAATATTTCAAATTCCTCATTGTCATCCTCATCAGGTTTCTTCATCTTCTGCTGCAAATAATCCTCTCTTTCTTTAGATGCAACCTGGAACTCAGTTTTCCTCACGTTAAAGAGGTGTTATCACCAGTGACAAATGCAAAGCTCCCATTCAAACTGTGCTGGTGATTTGGAGCAATTGTACACCAAGTACAAAGTGAACCCCTTGCAGGGAGTATGAATAATACCATGCTGCTGCTTCAGTACAACTACATCTCTGCACGGAAGAAAAATGGCACAAGAAATTAAAAAAAAAAAAAAGTATCTGTATCTCCTCTTCCTTCTGCCAATGTTCCCAGAGCTTACTGGAATTCAAATATACTGAATATATAAATGATTAAACAAAAAGGCAAATTAAGTTTCTTCTGGGTTAAAATCGTGTATGGAATCAGTTTGGCATCTTCCATGTCCTCCGTGAGTGGATTAGTACTGAACATTAACACCTCCAAGGTGATGCCATTAATTGCCTTATTACACTGACACTTGCAGCCCTGTGCATGGTCTCTTTCTCCCTGGTCCAGGAAGTTTCCTAATTCTTCTAATGATCACACTGGGCATTCTATGGCACCAACAATGGGTTATTTCAGCTTTTTCCTCCCTGCCAGTGAGCGCAGTGGCAGCAATCCCTCGATCCATTCATTGGCAGCCAACATCATCTCCTGCCAAAAGGCCACCTCCTCCTGTGTGGAGTCCATCCAGTCCACAGAGATGCCATAGCTCAAACCTGAAAAGAATGAGAAACTTTGGAAGCTACACAAAGAGGGTTCCCACTCCATGAAAAAATACTCAATGGGATGTAACTGCTGCAGGCAATGTCTTAACAGAAAAGCTGCAGACTCCCCCCTAGCAAGCTGCACCCTGAGCACCTCCTGTGTTCTTGCAAATGCCCATTCTACACCAGAGTTCAGTATGAAGTCACTGCAACAGCCACAAAATGCAAGAACCCTGAACATAACCTGCCAAGGAAAGCAATATTGGGCTCAAGCCTTTTCTGCTGCATCTTTTTGAACAGTAAGAAAGGTCTTAAAGGTTTGGTTTTCCCCTTAAAAGATTTTCTTGTGGATAAGGTGGAGTATTCATCAAAATTCTCTTGTTTCATTTCTACAGGAATCAAACATACCATAGCAGAAAAGTGTGTACATCTATTCCAATTCAACCAAATTTTTAGGTGCCAATTTTTTGTCAGTGAGAGAGAAGTCTAAATTTAGATCACAGCTAATCTTGGGTTTGGTATTTTTATGTCTTATTGTTGTTGCCCTTCCCTCTGGAGAGTTCACAACCCACCTGGTGACATTAGAGGTGGAAAACAGAGAACATACAGGCAAATCCAACAGCCACAGTGCACCTGCAAGGCAGACCTTCCAGCTAGCGTGAGCTCTGTCCCCCAGGGAACACCTAGCCTTGATTGCAGCGTTGTGAGATCTCTCAGAGAGCACTTCAAGGATGGACAGTCACCAGGTGGTGCAGTCCTGTGTGACATTCCAGTCCATCCCTGAGTGCTCTTCCCTGGGAGGAGCACCAATATTATGTTGGTTTGTCATGCTGCCTGTTTTCCTGTAACTGCAGGAAAACTCTCTTGAGTTTTGCCAGACCTCAGATCTGATGTTGGCAGAAGATGTGGGAACAGAGAGTTATTACCATGGTACCAGGGCCCCTCCATCCAAGACATAGTGCAGTACCAGTTACTGAGACACCCCATCCCTGGTTTCTCTCCAACAGGAAAATACTCTGCAACTTCCCATTTTACCTTGTAGCTCAGTAAAGGAAAGTACTCACCTGTCCCAAGGCCCAGCCTGATTCCTCCAAGGAAATGGTTGGTAAGTTTTTCATGATCCCACACAGTGAGTTCAACACAGGCATCCTTCAGATCCTCCGTGTGAAAGCCATCATACACAATGGTGTGATTGAAAACAGGGTTTGTGTCTCTCTTTATGACTCGGGTCTTTTGGTAGCTCTTCTTACTGGTGTCTGGAAGCACATAGCTTTGGGAGGAGAAAACACACAGCATGGAGCACTGAACATTGACCAAGAACTTTATCACGGCAAGGACTTTCCTACTTTGGCCACAGGTGAATAACAAGGGCAATCCTCCTCTACAATTCTCCCAGTGCAACACAAAGGCTTTCCAGTATGGAGGCACAGTTTGGTGAGCCTGAGAACAGAGTAGGAAACACAGCCCCCTGTGGGGCCCAGAGCAGGAGCAGCACCGTGCTCAGGCACTCACCACTTCACAAAGGAGTCAACTCCGGACGGACGCAACTGCAGCAGGTCCTTGACGTCTTTGACCCAAATGTGAACTTCGCCAGAGGGAGGATTCTTGGGCCCTGCCGTTTATGAGAAGAGAAAAGCTGTCATGCCAGCTGAAGCCACAGCTCCCACAATGACAGGGCTCCTCTCCAGGGACCCGTGGGACCCGTGGGTTCCTGTGTGCTCACTGCCCCTCCCTGGGGTTCTCAACGCTGCAGGCAGCTCCGTCACTGCTGCAGCTGCAGAGGCTCCTGACACAACCTGCCAGTGCTGTATCAGACAGGAAAAGAGATGGAACTGCTGAGCCAAAGCAACCTTGTGCCTGCCCCACAGTAACATAGGTTCTGTGCTGCTCCTACCACATCACAGCACCCTACAGTGCCCACAAGCTCCTAAGGTGGAGGTTGTTGAGCCCTTCCTCTCTCCTCAATACTTTTCCCAGTAAATCCAGATGTGGAAATCAGATGCAGATGTGGAAATCGGCTGCAGGCAGTGCTGTCAAACACTGCCTTTGTGCTGATCTCTAAGATCTTGCTCTGATGAGATTCCTCTTTAAGCAGCCCCTAAGCAGATGAGGCATTGCAAGCTGCGTGTTTGCACTTGGGCAGTTGCCCTTAATGCATGAACCACACTTACCCAGGCTTCCAGGGGGGACGTACTTAATGGACAAACTCATCACTCCTCGATGATCCACACCATTAACAGCAGAAAGGCTCTGAAATGGAAAGGGTTATGACCGACTAAATGGAGGATTGTGGAAACAGAGCAAGGCAAACAGCTTTTGACTTCAGTGGAAAAGCACAAATGGACAAACTGATTTTCCATGGCTGGAGCAGCCTGCTCTTAGGGCAGGTCATTTCTCGTGGGTTTGTTCTCAAACTCAGTCTCTCAGAAGCAAAAGCCTGAGGATTCAGAGTACAAGGTTGCCCTTCCAGACATGCCCAGCTGGATATAATTAAGCATCTTGGTTCTGAAATTGCTTAAAAGGGACTTCATATCAGACCTGTGAATCCAGAAGCATGCAGGAAGCTGTACAGGCTTTACAAACAGTGGCACCTGAATATTTACTTCTCAAGGTACATCAGCTCCTTCACCTACTACTCTGCTGTTTTTAACGGATGGTCTTCATGTGAGTGGAGAGAATGGCAAAGTCATGTCAAAGTTGCTGTGATTAGTGTCAGGTTGCATTTATGAAAGCGTCCCTACAGGTCCATCACCAAAAGAGACCTGAGAAGGCCATTGTTCTGAGCACTGAACTGCACTATGGTGTCCAGGGGTTGTTCCCAAGCACACGACACATTGTTCTGCTCCACCCAAAGACCCTCAAGGCTTCAGGGCTGGGCCAGAAAGCAGGACTGCAGCTGAGGCACACTTACCCGGGGCTTCAGCGGGTACCAGTTGAGTTTCCTGTTGCTCCAGTCCCAGCTGGCCAAGTCTATTTCAATCTCTCCCAAAAAACTGTTACGTCCCAATGGATCATTGTGCCAAACAGAGAGATTTAATTTTTGGATCAGCAATACCATTTTCTCTATTTTATACTAGAGGAAGAAAGAGAAGTCAGGTTGCTCAAATTTTTCTTCTGTTTCTTTCACAAACAGAAATAAACTACTTAAAAGCTTGAATAAGCTCTGAGACACTCAAACCCACCCCACACATGCACTACCAATGGACTGGCTTCAGTCTGAACATCTCTTTATTTTTGTCCTGTAGCAACACTACTACCCTGACAAAGCTTTTCTGCTGAGCACAGGGAAACCTGGCATTCCATTCATCACAAGGCAAAACCAATATTCTTTCAAGAATTATTAACACAGGCCTGGGCACTGTTAAATAATCCTCTATGCTTTGATGAGTATGATCACATAATGCAGACCTTTCTTACCAGTCCTGTGCCTTGTGACTGCATGCCAGGGAAGGGGGGAGGACAAACAGCCCTTGCTCTGACTGCAGGACCCTATTGCATCCAAAGATCTGTGTGGTTTTGGCAGAGAAATCTTGGGTGCCACGCAGATGGGTGCAGAGGAACCTTTAACATCCCAGGCCTCTCAAACCCCAGGGAAGAGCAGTGCAGTGCTGGCAGGAGGCAGGCAAAGAACCCAGCCAAGGAGGCAGGATCTTTCCAGACCTGCCTGACAGAGGTGCCTACTACAACAGAGGTTTTCAGAGTGTGTGTTTGTTCTTACCCGTAACACCTCGTTGTAAATGGGGTTCACTGTCCTCTTCTTCACTGACGTTTTCCTCTTACCCATCCTAGATTTGTCTGGGAGCAGGTAAGTTTTAACATACCTAGAAAACAAACTGCAGCTGGATATTGGCTCACATTGCCAAGCTCTCCAGTAAGCTGGCAGGGAGGAAGGAAGGAAGGAATCATTATATTTAAAGAAAATAAAAGTCCTCCAGAACACAGAACTCAGGAATGTAGAAGTGCCAAGGCACTAAAACATCACTCACGGGTCAGATCTGCCTTTCTTCTCATCTACTACAGCCAAGTCCTTGCACTGGGACACGTGAACCTGGAACTCCCGGTTCTTCTCGTCATAGTCTAGAGCAAATTCCACGGTTCCCTGGGCATCCACACTCCCAAAATCGCCACTGTAGACACTGAGCACACTGCCACTCACCTGCCAGGGGGAAGAGCAAGGTCAGTGCCACTGAAACAGGCACAGTCTGACTCGGTTCTGGACACAGATGATAGCCTGAGAAATGCATTCCCAGAGAAAAACTCTGCCCTGGTGCAGTGTGGTGCTCTTGACACAGAGATGGTTCACAGCTGTGGCTGTTCTCAAGCAAGCCAGGGCTGGGGAATCCCTATAAGGGTCTCACAAGGATGTGCTATCCTAGACCAGGAGTTAGAAGCACTGAATGCTCAAGAAATACAGAAGTTTTTTCATTCCTGAACCCCAAAAGTTTGGGAAATGGACTCAGATATTCTTGGGGGGACCACACAGATCTCTTCCCTATGCTTACACAACAAATAACTGATATCCTGACCCAATCTCATCACTAAGAAAGAAAGATATTGAGAGAACTTGAACTATATTATAAGAACTTGTTATTTCAGGTAGATATAGTCACACAATTGTCAATCCATTTACAAAACAGGCTAATAAGAACCCTATCAGACTAGAAATGTAGGAAGAACTATTCCTACCTTGTTGCTTACTCACAATGTGCATGGAGCAGCACAAAACAGATACAATCCTGTTCTGAGGAGCCACTGCCCCACCAGAGACAGCCCATGCTTGCCCCAAAGGCACTGGAACCTGAGGTTTCTCCAGATACAAATCTGGGGCTAGGCACCCAGGAGTTATTTGCTTTCCCAGAAAAAACTGCAATTTGCCCAGACAGCTTGGGCTTCTTTTTCAGGTCTTTGTCTTTCACTGATAGAAAGTCACAAAGCACAAGCAAAGCTCAGCTACAGAAAGCTGAGATAATTTTCTCCTGCACCAATCACTCATGAATCCTGACAGGGTATCATAAAAGCTGTTTACAAAGCAAATCATTAACCCTCTTGGCACTTCTCTGTGGTACCATCATGAACATTTATCAAAAAACCTTCCTAGTAATTAACCCAATTCTTCTCTGTCTTTCCCTACTTACTTTGGTTCTGAATTTTATTATAACCTCCAAAAACCTGCTAAACATCTCCAGTCAGTCCTTGGAGCTGCATTTACCATCCCATCAGGATGGTAAAACTCACCCCAGCAGATAATCCTGAATGAGATTTTCAAGAACACTTGCATGACCTGAACTCATTTTCAGCTTCCAGATGTTCCAAATTAGGAGAAGAATTCATGTGCCCCAAAGTTTTTAATATATTTATCTACATTCATGACCTCTCCCTACCAGCTTTGCTTCACATATATTCTGTAAATCTCAAATATACTCCTTGGAAAAGTCTTTAACAGTAAAACAGCAAATTCAAGCACTTTTAAGCAGCTCTCTCCCCAAGTACTGTCTCTAAGGAGTCTTTTAAAAACACTCAACTAAACACATCCAGGTTTTTTCAGCTTTCCTTAGAGGCTGAAGCTCCAAAACATGCTTTTGCTGTCCAACTCTGAGTTCCCTCTTATCTGCTGATAAAGGATGAGCTTACAGAGGGTACCCATCTGCAGCCCTGAGCCACAAGCATGTCCCTTAATAGCTATGTGCCTCATTTTCCCACCCAGAAACCCCTCCCCAACCTTCTGCACCACCAGGACTCAGAGCATCCACACCTGGCAGTGGGGGCTGTCGCTTACGGGGAATTTGGCCAGCGATGACTCAGTAGGTCTCTATTTTGAGGTGGCACCTGGATTTAACCTGAGCAAGTAATTAATGACCCCTGTTCCTTTAACAATGTACCCTGCAGAAACCAACAGGCTGCTCTGGAGGACACACCAGCAGCAGCAGCCGAAATGCAGCGTCACTGCAGCGGACTGAGGAGCCTATCCAGGAGCCTGTCCAGGAGCCCTGTCCAGGAGCCCTGTCCTGGAGCCTGTCCAGGAGCCTGTCCATGAGCCCTGTCCATGAGCCCTGTCCAGGAGCCTGTCCTGGAGCCTGTCCAGGAGCCTGTCTGGGAGCCCTGTCCAGGAGCCCTGTCCTGGAGCTCTGTCCAGGAGCCTGTCCATGAGCCCTGTCCAGGAGCCTGTCCGGGAGCCTGTCCAGGAGCCTGTCCGGGAGCCTGTCCATGAGCTCTGTCCAGGAGCTCTGTCCGGGAGCCTGTCCATGAGCTCTGTCCAGGAGCCCTGTCCTGGAGCTCTGTCCAGGAGCCTGTCCATGAGCCCTGTCCAGGAGCCCTGTCCGGGAGCCCTGTCCAGGAGCCTGTCCATGAGCCCTGTCCGGGAGCCCTGTCCAGGAGCCTGTCCAGGAGCCTGTCCGGGAGCCTGTCCATGAGCTCTGTCCAGGAGCCCTGTCCGGGAGCCTGTCCATGAGCCCTGTCCAGGAGCCCTGTCCATGAGCCCTGTCCGGGAGCCCTGTCCATGAGCCCTGTCCAGGAGCCCTGTCCATGAGCCCTGTCCAGGAGCCCTGTCCGGGAGCCCTGTCCAGGAGCCCTGTCCGGGAGCCCTGTCCGGGAGCCCTGTCCAGGAGCCCTGTCCAGGAGCCCTGTCCTGGAGCTCTGTCCGGGAGCCTGTCCAGGAGCCCTGTCCAGGAGCCTGTCCAGGAGCCCTGTCCGGGAGCCCTGTCCATGAGCCCTGTCCAGGAGCCCTGTCCGGGAGCCCTGTCCGGGAGCCTGTCCTGGAGCCCTGTCCAGGAGCCCTGTCCGGGAGCCCTGTCCAGGAGCCCTGTCCTGGAGCTCTGTCCGGGAGCCCTGTCCGGGAGCCCTGTCCGGGAGCCCTGTCCGGGAGCCCTGTCCAGGAGCCCTGTCCTGGAGCTCTGTCCGGGAGCCTGTCCGGGAGCTCTGTCCAGGAGCCGCCGCGCTCGGAACCTACCGAGGAGACCGAAGCCATGTCGGACGAGTGGCTGCCAGTGCTGGGCGTCTTCTTGTGCCTGTTCAGCTGGAAGCTGACTTCCGAGGCCGTGTCTGATTCCGTCTGCTCAGAAAATAAGAAGCATCTTTAAGCTGTGCCAAACGAGCACTTTGCAACACTAGAGAGAAAAAGGAATTGCTCAGCAGAGTCCCATGAAGCAGAGATCGGGTTAGGAGAGCGGAGGAGAGTGCAGGGAGCCTCCCCAGGGCATCCCCTCCAAGCAGCACTGAACGTCATCATTAACTGCCTCCAAACAGAGCTGCATGCCCCGCCTGGGCTCTGGGAAAGGGCACACAACAGCGTGGCTTGACACACAGGGCAACATCCTCCAGGATGGAACAGCTGCTCTGGGCTACTGGGGGCTTTTTTCTTAAGGCATTTCTCATTTATTCATGACATAACCAAGGCATGCTCTAAAGCAAGAACTGTTGGTCTCCATGAGAAACATTTTCATGACACCAACTGCCATTCAGGCGATGCTGTGAACACAATTTCAGCCATTTCTGGCATCGACCCACCTCAGACAACAGGAGAGGAGAGGATCTGCTCAGTTCTTTTGCTCTTTCAGGTTCAAGAAATTGATGTGGAATCAAATGAGGTTTATTGTATGCTGCAAGTACAAAAAAAAAAGGCATCAAGATAGTTTGTCAGAATCAGGAAATTATAAGTCACACTTTTGTTAAAAGGCACAAGGAAGGAGGAAAAGCTTGTGGAAGGCACTGGAGTACTACCTACTTGCTCTGTCTGTGTCACCTGTCATTGAAGCTGATCCTCCCCAAGACAAAAACTGCTAATTAACATCCTGGAGCTATTTTCAGCGCGTTTTCATTCCCTGTGTGGGAGTGTGGAACTCCCTCTAGTGGCTCATCTAATTCCTTTATCGGCACAAGGACTCCTTTGTGTAGTCTGAACTTACACTAAAACCACCCAAATCTGCCTCCTTGTCAAAGAAACCAATCATGTTCACATTTTTATCTCATAGCACACTGCCCTGTAGGAAAGAGCATTAAAATGTTTAGACCCACAATTTCACCATTGCATACACTTCTCAAATACTCTGCTAGACACAGAGGTGGACAATAGCCAGATTACCTAAAAGAAAAAAGGTTAAAAGTTTCCTATCAATAGAAAGATGGTTAAATGTCTAACGAAAACTTTTTTTTGTATCTTTATCTTCTCCCCGTAACTCTCTTGAAGATGACTTTCTCCATCCCAGAAGAATTTGTTTTGGAAAGATGAACATGCATGTTCATATACACACTTGTTTGGTATTTTAGGCATGATGATACATTCTTTGGTGTTCAAAATGCCCAACAGATTCTTGACTTACATTTGATATTTAATATTTTTATTTCCAACCTTGAATAAATAATAGTATTCACAGACCATTTGCTATACTGCAAACATGAAACTGTCACTCTGTTACAGGAGGGTTTCCAGGGATGAGGTTTGGGGTTCTAGATAAGGGGAAGCTGCAATCTTGGTTGTTTTGGTGGAGACCACGTCCCCGGACAGCAATGTGGGGCCTGGAGCTTTGAGCCAACATGCCCTGTGGCATGTCAGGCACCACATGATGGGGCAGTGCTTGGCCCAAGGTGCCACCTGGGGTGGACACAGCCACAGGGCTGTGCAGTGGGACCTGCCAGCAAGCTGCCTCCCTCCCATAACCAGCCTTGGACTTAAACTGGCTCAATCAAAGCCTTTAAGTGGCTTTACCTTTACCTTTCCTTGGGCATTGCCTTCCCATGCTTCTCATTTCAGTCCTGGCAGCTTTGGCCTCACCCCCTCCCTTTGAGGCAAGCTCTTAGCTCTCTTTTTGGGCTTGCCAGGTTTCACCCCTGGGGATTGTCATTGGCTTTCTTGGGCACAGAGGCTGCTGCTGCCTTCCCTCAGGTGCCTTCCGTGGCTGCAGCTTTCTTGGGCTTCTTCAGGCAGGCTGCTGCTTCCTTGGTTGCCTTCTCCTCAGCTTCTCTGGGTTTCTCAGGAAGAGACTGTCACCATAAAACATGTCCCAGCTGGCAGCTGGGGACATCAGTCCAGCCACAGGCTCTGCTCTAGGTGAGGCCTCCTGAGCAGGAGGAGTCTGTGGCACCACAGCCTGACACCAGGTCTGGCACCTCGGATCAATCCACGGGCTGCCAGCAGATCCACAGCCTCGTGCAGGAACAGGAGAGACAGGCATGAGCTTCTTGCCAACCCTTTGAAGCCCTTGTGTTTTTGCTGAAGTAACAAACCATCAATCTAGCTGTAATTTCCTGGCTCTGAATTTAATTTTAGGCAGTATAAACTCTCTAATTTGATGATGAAACTATATGTCATTTTCCTAGCCTAGCATGTTCTGTTCCATGCACAGAACATGGTGATGAAAATTGGCATAATATATTACCTTCAGCAAATGTAAACCAAAAAGAAGAAAGAAAGATGTTACTCACTCTCTGTGGTTGTGTAAATGTTCACCATGCTCTTTGCAAGATTAATGCTATTTGCTCGGGCCAGTGCCTGAGCAGCAGGAGAATGATCCCCATCTTCCTCTGGAATACACAAAAAGCCAAATCAACATGGTAAATAAATAAACACAAATGGGCAGTGCATCAACAAGCCCGTGTGTGTGTGCCTCCCTTGGTCCCTCTGCCTAGAGCACGCTGCAGTTACATTGCACAGGGCTGCTTCCCAATCATCCAGGTGCTCTGATGTCTCCCCTGAGAAAATCTCTTCACACTGTGTCAGGAAATGTAAATACTGGATTAACCCAGCCTCCAAGACAGACCAACTCTCGTGAAGAGCTTTCAGAGAAACAGAGCCATCTGCTAATACCATCCTAAAATGAATGAATTAATAAAGGAAAAAGCCCTGAGAAATACTAGAATGATCTAGTCTATAAATGGTTGGACTTAATGATCTTACATGTCTTTTACAACCCACAATATTCCATACAGAAAATATTTGCAATGACCTGAATTGCAACTCAGAATTTTCATAGGAATGTTATAAGAGGTAGGAAATAAGCCAAGAAATGACACAATTAAAAAATAAAAATCAGAGGAGTCAGTGGAAAATCCTCTCAAACAGGTCTTACCCAGGTACATAAGGACAGAAAAATTGGAAAAAGAAGGGAAGATGCTCTCTCTCTGTAGGTCTTTGCTTGGAAGAGAGCAGAGCTGTGGGTAATCAGAGCCCAAATGTAAAGTGAGCTGCAAATAACAATAACATTTTCTCATAGTAATAGTCACTACAAGAGCCCATCAAACCCAGAGGAAGAGGCTGCTAAAATGGTGATGCTATTGACACCATCATGGTTGAGAACATGGTATCAGAACCCAGGAAGATCAGACTCCTTGTTCAGTCCACTTTACTTAAAGTTTAATATCAAAGTTCACTTGTGCATTCCAAAAAGACTCAAAATGTCATTTAGGCACTGACAACCAGTGGCTATATCAAGGTACTCTAAGAGTCAGTGTATTTATTAAACACTTTGCTTCACATTTTATTTTATTATTCTACTTGTGTTAGACTTATCGCTACTATCACAAAGAATTCTTCCAGTCCCACTTTGAAGAAAATACAGTCTTGCCAGTGAGTGAAATAAAGTGCGATCCTGTGAGGTGTTGGAGGCAGTGGAGGGCTGTCCCAAGGTGAGGTAAGGCACAGGGGCTGGGAGTGGGGAGGAAGACAAGGGAACATGGCACCGTCCCCTTCTGCACTTGCACTAGGCTACACAAGATTTGTTTTCAGAGCTGATTGCAGAACACATTCTACACAAGCTAACTCTGCACAAATAGCGATATAGGATAAATGGGCAGATGAAGAAAATGTGCAAAATGCAGAAGGGTTAGGGAAGAAAACCAGCCTAGGGATGGCTCTCTATTTGGATTTCACAGGGTGCAGTCACAGCCCTCAGTACCTGAGTAAACAGCTGAGTCTGTTCCCTGAACAGCTTCTCTCTCTCCAGATGGTTCACCGGGTGTTGGCTGGTCTGAAGACTTGCACATTTTTTCCTCATGTAGCTCTCCATTTATTTCCACGTTGTCTTCGGTGCCCAGATCAGATCTTTCCTCTTTCTCATCACCACTTTCACCATCTGTGGGCACAGGCTCGATCAGTATCTGCACCCTGCTCGCCAGGGACCTCCCTGTGGGCTTGCGCTCTCCTGCCACAACCAGCTCCTCCACGGGCGTCCCTGGCCCCAGCGAGCTGCCAGACACATCCTTGGTGGGCGACTCGAGTTGGATGGAAGGCGCTCGCACAGGCAGTCTGGATTTCTTGGAGCAGTGCTGCACCACCTTCTCTTCCTCTGGCATCAGCAGCTTCCCATTGCTTTCACTCAGCAAGTCATTTCTTGTAGCCAGGCCCCCTTTGCTCTTGGCACACGTGGATCTGGGAGTGACGGAAACTGAGCCCTTCCTCGCAGGAGTGCCATAGCTTGGCTCTTCCTCGCTAGAAGACAACGTTATTGTCCTTTTGGAGGGGGTCCTTGTTTTGGTGAAGGCACCAGGTTTTTCTTCAGCATCCTGGCCTTGCCCAGACTGCAGGGAGAGCGAGCGGCACAGCTTGAGCTGCCGAGCGTCTGCCTCGGCCCAGCCCGGCTCTGCCGCCGAGTCTGCTCCCTTCTCCCAAAAGTCCTTCAAGCTCCTGAAGTGCTCACGGTCGAGGCCGATATCCTCCTCCTTGTTACTCATGGACGAGATGGTGTAGTTCACTCCTGGCTTACCAGCCCGGCTGCTCTCCCCTGCTGCGGGCAGTGGTCTGGGGCTTGCCAGCGGCTCTTTCTTTGCAAGGCTGTTTTCTGCTGGCCCCTGCTCAGATGTGGGGAAGGTTCTGCTTGCTTTCTTCTTAACTGGTATTTTGCTGGGAGCATAAGTTTCTTCAGGCGGAGTTTTTGGCCCCTCTGTGCTGCCAGTGGCCCCATCAGCAGCTTCTCCTCCAGCTGCAGTGCTGGGCTGAGGCACGGCATCCTCTGGAGGCTTGGTGGGCAGTGGAGATACTCCATGACCTACAGCAACAACAAATACTCAGAGCCTGTCCCACTGCATCACATCCAATCTCCCCAGAAGGTCTGGGCTGCAATTTCTCAATGAGAAGACAGGGAATTTTCAGAAATCATCAATATATTCCTAGTTCTTTTCCATATTCAGACTCTAGAAAGCTCCCTCCATCTGAAGAATGCCCTGAAAGCCCCAGGCCTTCTCCCTGCAACAGGGCACAGAAAAAATCCACTGAGCTCTAAACTGTTGCTGTGAGTTGTGGATTTGTTGGAAGGATCCCTTTCAACTTGACAGCTTCCCTACTGGCTATTTGCTATGTTCTGAAACTACACTATACAGTCAATGCTGGAAAGAGAGGGCAAGTCCTCCTCTGGATTGAAGAGCTGAGAGCCCAGAGAAGTTGTAGTCATCAGATTGCTTTCTGCCTTGGTCCCTGCTGCCCTGCCTGTAATTCACAAAGCATTGGCAGCCCATTCTTATATGCCAAGTACTCTTTGTTATTTATTTGTACACACATTGAAAAGCATCTTGTCTCTTGGTGTTTGATGTTGAGTAACAAAAGCACCAATAGCTCACTGAACAAAAAACTTACCTTTTTTAGACAAATGAAAGCTGTTTGTTGCAGTCACAAATGGACTTGTTCCAGTGTCACTCTCTGAGGAAGAAACATCATGTATGCTGGATCCCTGAACAGAAAACAAATCTTATCAGTGTATAAATACTGGCAAGACTGGAAAAAATGTATTTTATTTGAGCAGAGACACCAGGGCAGGCAGCCTGTGGAGCCCCTGTCAGCAGGGATAGATTTTGTGAAGCTCCAAGAAGTAACAAAGGTGCAGAGGCTGTGCCTGTACTACCTTGTATGATGCAGACAACTGGACAGGAAGTCTTGGCTTCAGTTTTGGCAGAATTTTCTGCTCTGTGGTTTCAAGAGTAGGTGTACTGGATCTGTGGTAGAGGAGAAATGCCTGAACAAGGAGGTCTGTGGCAATGATGATGTGCCTGTTTGGGTGTTCAGGCAGTCTTCAACACCACCTCAGTTCTGCTCAGATGCAAAACTTGTTCAATAAAAACAATGTGTATCAACTACTAGGTTTATTCAGACTTTCCCCTTCTGGGAAGTGCCAGAAGAGCCCAAGGGCCATGCAGAAGGAAGAGACATTTCCATGCAATGGCTCAGGAAGGAACAGGCCACACCTTGCTTAATACTGAATGAGAAAAACAAAGCTAGCTTTTCAGGATTTAACCAACCCCCTGCAAAAAAAACCCACTGGGTGTTGTGCCAGCAAAGCAGGAGTACCTAGGGTCTGTTGCCTCTGGATCCTTCATTAAACAACACCCACTAATCAGCTGCAAGAGGTTTCCAAGTGTTGTCAAGGCCCATATTTAATATTTAACTGGAGCAACTGGCACCTGTGGAGAATGTTTCCCCATTCTGCTGACAAAAAAAGGCAAATGAGATGGGAACAACAATACATGAATATGTGAATATTTTAAATGCTTCTCCATAGTCCATGGATATTGAGTGAGGTCACTGACTTGCTCACTGGAGTGCTTTTAATAGATGTTTCTGCTCAGTCAGCACAACGTGAAATCCTACCAAGCCTTGATGGAGAGTGCTGAGCACTGGACACAGAGGTTGGCACCAGCAGGAAATGAGCAGTTTCCTCAAACCATTCATTTTGTTAGTGTTGTTCCACAGCAAAAATTAAACAAATAAAACCATAATTACTTTGGAAAACTAACCAGCACATTCTGACATTAGAGACAGCTTCTATTTTACTGATCCCTTATCAAATCATGCAAGAAAAGACTTTTGCGGGATAAGCACGTTAGCACTTGATTATTAGGGGTGTATTGATATTCTGACAATTCCTAGAAGAAGGACTTAAAAAGTATCCTATACAACTTATTACTTATACAATCTTAGAAACTCAGTTAAAGACCAGGGTTTAATGGGTAGCATTCAATTGTCATTAGAAGTAAGAGCAGCAGCCTGAGCATTGCACATGCAGCAGTGTTACCTTCCCTCTCCTGCATCAGCAATGTCCTCAGGAAAGGCAGGACTTGGGGCAGCTTTGCTTTCCAGACTCCTCTGGATGTGCTTGTTGTCCTCATCTGTAATACAAGAGAGACAACTGAGAAATGACATTTTATTCAACTTGTCATGTTTGGTGTGTTTTGTTTGGGGTAAGAAAATGCTTTGCCGAATGAAAAAGAGTCTCACCAGCAGAGTCCCTGGGGGTTTAAGAGGACAGGGCTTTCAGGGGTTCTGCCTGATCTCCCCAAGGATGGGGAGGTCCCAGGGTAGCAAAGGCACTTCCAGACCCCACAGGTCCAAGAGGACAAAGCTGCCCAATGCCTGACTTGTGCCAGGAGCTGTCACATCACTGGAAAGCTCCACAGGACACTGCCATGGACTGTCAATAAAGTTAATCTTTTCCAGGATTTAAATTCAGCCATTTCCTGTTTTGACTCAAGTCATCCGATCTTGGCAAACAAAGGAGGAGGCCAATACAGCTAATGAGGAGATCCCTGTTATTTTTACTGGCACAAGGCCCAGCTATATCTTCTGAGCTCCCAAAGACCCCAAATCAAAAACAATAGAGGATGGTAACTTTTACAGCAGACTCCAGGGTATAACGCTGCATTAGATATTTTGTTAGCAAATGGGTTTTCTTGCTACTGCAAAACCAAAAGGATTAAACTCTCAAACAGAGAATAAAAAGTAAGCATAGTGTGGTCAACAAGATCTGCACATATTTATTCATGCAGCTAGGTCTATTTTAAAGAGAAAATCTACCTGTTACAGGAACTGCCAAACCCTTTTAGAATATATTTCATTAAACAATTTAATAGAAAAAGAAGTTCAGAGGATTCAGAAGTAACATTAAATAGTATAGCCTTGCTTGTTATCTGTTTGGAAAACCACATGAGGGCCAAGAGCAGGCCAGTCCTATGGTGAGAAGGCTCAAGAGTCAACACTGCCTGTGTGGTGCCATCCAGCATTAGCACAGTCAGCCTCCAAGTCACAGGAATACCCAAAGATTCACTCCCCCTTGCCTGTGCACTCCCATGGAGAAAAATGCTGCATTCCCAATCCTCCTGCCCACCCAGCACCTGGTCCTGAGGAGCAGGAACCGAGCAGGCACTGCTCAGAGCTGTGTGCATTAGGACTGCCTGTCTGGCACACGGGGGTGGCAGCTGGGGCGCCCCGTGGTTTCCACAGCAGTGGGAAGTTGGGGAGCTGCTCCTGCTGAAAAACAAGAGTCTGGTTGTATAGGAATGAGCCAGTTTTAGAGAGCATGTTTTTGAGAGAGGGACTGTTTTGCCCATGCCAACACTGATGCGCACCAAGCATCACTGAACGTTGTTTTAGGAGACAGAGCCCGAGGCATGGTTGGCAGCACGTGCAGGCCGTGGCACGTGTGGGCACAGCGGGGCACACTGAGGAGATTTATTGATACAGTGAGCCACATCCTCCTCTTCTGCCTCAGACCTGGGGGAGGAAGGTGCCAGCAGGTAGCTGTGCTGGAAGTGAAGGGCCCAAACACAGAGCTCCCACGCTTTCCCTTTGCCTGTCATGGTCGAAAAGACCTTGACAACCAAGGACTGCATTCATTTCTCATCCCTCTTGCAAAGGGATGTGTTGTACTTGCTCTTCACTGACACTTCCCCCTCAGACAGAGCTCCTCATTCCTGGCTGGCAGAGGC
The DNA here is from genome assembly GCF_026979565.1 of Vidua chalybeata. Lineage (NCBI taxonomy): Eukaryota > Metazoa > Chordata > Aves > Passeriformes > Viduidae > Vidua > Vidua chalybeata. Next base: position 8,593,744 of record NC_071543.1, on the reverse strand, counting down.
AACAGGAAGCCTTCACTTCCACCCATCCAAATCCCTGCCCTGAAAAATGGCTCAGCCACTGCCACAGCTACGCCTGGCTCCTATCACCACAAACAGTTTAGTACATTATAATCCATCAAGACAAGCAGTATGTCTTTGCTAACTTTAGGATGAGACAATATAAGAAGCAAATTCCAACAGAAATCAGGACTGGCCTGACCAGGTTAACTTGCCCATACATGTATTTTTATACATGTGTGTAAAATTGGCAGGCACTCCTGCTCCAACACTTTTACTCATTTCCTACCACTCTAAAACAGAGACTCTTAGTGCCTGGGACATTCATAACTAACTGTGCATCAGGGCTCACTTGCCACAGCAGGTGGATAAAATGTTCTCTCTTGTAGGTGATTTTTAGCCCTCAAGAATTGCACATAAGTGCAAGGAGAAGTTATCATCAAATTCATCCATCGGTGCTGCTCTGCAGGCTGTAGTTTAAATACAGGGTATCTATCTGTTTTATAGATTTGTATTACTGCCCATGACTAGTGTTTTCTACTACAATCAATACCTGTGAAAACCCTTCGGGATCCCCACAACCCTCCCTTCTGAAAACTAAAACCCTCCTCCAGAAAAGATCACTGGGAATTTTCCTTTGCAAGCACAAATTTCCACTCCTCCTCAGCCCACTTACCTTGCAAAGGGAATGCCAGCAATTATCTCAGTGGGGTTTTTCCATGCAGGAATTTTCTCATTTCACTCCCTAACACAGAGCTAAGTCTAAAGACTCAAATCAGGAGTTATTAACACAGATTTGACTAAATGAACAAGCACCTCTACATCACCTTGAAAGCCAGCAGAGGTGAATGACTGATCTTTCCAAGGGAAGGAAAAAAGTGTCAATATGGCAAGCAAAGGCTCTTATCTCATCTAAGGTGAATATATTACCTGCAGAACCTTGATGCACAACCAGTGATGCAAAATGGCAGTGGAAAAAGTAAAAGGAAGGAATAAAGTCACATGTTATACCTGTGCTTTATCAAAATAAGTCTGAGAATACAAATAGAGGAAAAAGGGAAGAAAAAAAAAGTTGAAAAGGGAATAAAGACTAAATCTAGACATAACTATATTTAATAACATTTGCTTCTTCCTTCTTAAAACAGCATTAGTTAAGTAATGCACGTGCAATGACTCTTGCATAATACTGCTGCATTGGTAAGGAGATTATTTTATGTATGACCTGAGACATTATCTGATATGTGCACATCAGCCCTAAAAGTTAAATATAAAACCAAGAGTATTTCAAATTCTGCTTTCCTGAAGTGGGCAGAGAGCTAAGGGTACAAGGCAAAGGGCAGACAATCCTATTCACTGCAGGCTGGTGGTTGGGCTGCAGAGCATTTGCCTGACCTGGGTGCAGGCAGAGGGGCTGCTGAAGCTCTGCCCCTCCATGCCAAGAGGGTGCAAATGCACATCCTCCAAAAGGAGAACGTGCTCTGCAGAAAAGCCAGGCACCTCTGCCAAGATGGAAAAGGTTTTATACATTTTAGCATTCTGGAGGTATGATAAAATAGTAAATTTAATGACATTATGAATTCATAATACCAAGGATAAAAGCAACTTCATATGAAATATGATGGGCCAGTTCTGCATGAGAGGCTCCAATGAATCTGTGCTAAGTTATGAGAGCTGTCAGGGGTAGGTAAAGAGCAAAAAGAAAATGAGGCTCTCAGTGAAGTCCCTAGTCAGCATTTAGCTTTCAGAATGTGTCTAAGTAACATGAAGCAAGGAGGAGAACCCTAAATCCAGGCAATTCCTGCTACAGACACATCCTGGCCAAGGAGTTTCACCAAAAAAGGAGTGACCTATACTGCTGCTCCCCTGGCAGAAGGGGAAGCTGGGCCCAGGAATGATGGCTGAACTGAACTGAACTGCTGGAGATGACGTTTGAGTGCTGGACAGATGCCCCTCTGCCAGGGGCTGTAGCCTTTACTGCAAAAGAACAGAGCCCAGCCATGGGGCCCTTGTTAGAGACAGTGGCAGGCTTTGCTTAGAGCTGCCTGTCAGGGCCAAGGCTTCCCCAGGGCAGCAGCAGCAGCCAGTAACTCCCCAGCCATGGCTGAGGATCTGTGACTGCCCACCCTGACAAACCATCCAGGACACTGTGTGACACTGGGCTGCTGGTCCGTCCTCGTGTTGTGGACGATGTGAATCATCCCCAGCTCTGCTCTGCACAGATGCTCAGCACAAAGTTCCAGCTCTGGAGTTACACTGGGACTCTAAGCATGGTCCTGCTTGTTTCACACAGGGCTGATCTCTTGCCCTGAGCTGACAAATGTGCTTTGATCTGTTTTACACAGCACCATGAAAGTTTATCTGCACGTCAAACAACATGCAACACATCTGCTTACAATTAGCACACGTGGCACACAGCCTGGGCACAGACTTGGCCACAAAGCCCCTTCTACTTTGAAAAGCACATTTTGCCTTGGAATTCTTTCCATGTAAGAAGTGATGCATGGACCCTCTCAAGTGGGCAAATACATGCCAGGAGGAGAGAGGCACCCTCTCCCTTTGCAGAAATGTGACCTCACCACTCCAGAGGCCTGTGAGAGCAGCTCTTGTCAGACCACTTCAGGAACCTGGGCAGGGGGATGTGTTTGACCCACACATGTCAACTTGATGCCAGAAACTGTTCTACATCATCCCCTTCTCTTTTTACTTCTGTGGTAAGAAATGCCACCAGTGACCTCTAGCAAACAGAAATTTTGGTAAAAAGAAGCAAAAAAAAAAAAAAAAAAAAAAGAAAGAAAAAATAAGCTGAAGTGGGGAAAAGGCATTCACTGCACATGGCTTTTGCCTTGGTTCTCTGCCACACTAATTATTTCTTTGGGCCCTGATTTTGATAACAAGGAATGTTTTTCTGGTACTGAAAACAGAGATGAAAATCCCCTTATCACAACACAGGGACTGGTTCTCAACAGACTGCCAGTACAGGGAGACTCCCATCCTGGACCAATATTTTTCTGGTCCATCAATTTGTTTTCTTAAGATGCACACTAACATACTTACTTTCTAGTTTGCCCTTTTTCCTTCTAATTGATGCTCGAAGTAGATCCGGCCCTGCCAAGTCTTCCTGGAACCGTTTTGCCTTCACTTCTGAAAACCATTCACCTGTCACAAACTTCTTCTTCTTTTCATCCGTGATGGAGCCTTGTATCCGCCTGAAAGGCAGTGCAAGCATTACACACCAAGCAGGTCTTCAATGTTCCAGCTTCCCTGAGCTACCTTTGAAATATGTCCATGGGTTCACCTGTCTGACACTACGAAGGATCCAGAGATTATTCTCTGCAATCACAAGAGCCAAACCAGCATTAAAACAGCAGCTGATTTACTCTTTATCTGAAATGGTAACAGCACCTTGTAAAAACAGGCTTTCACCTCTTCCAAATTTCACAAATCCAAATCATTCACCTGGCAAGAAGATTTGTCCACTTGCTTGGCTGCCCTGAGGGTTAAGGAAGCGGTGGGGCTGTTTGTCTGTCTTGCACTTCTCCATTTTATTTGTTTATTAATCTATTTATGGCAAAAACTTTTGGACCAAATTTGTTGCAAACCACAGAAACAAATAATGATATTTAGGGAAGCAACCCTGTTCCTGCAGCATTCTCCCTGGACACTGCTCCTCTCCCTGCTCCCCCTGCCATGCCTATTTTGGCACTTGCAAGGTTAGCTCTCCCTCCTAAGCATGGCTACTCCTACTATACCTCACCTGGGCACACCCAGGGCTGATTTTTGGCACCTAAACCTGTCAGTGCTCTGTTGCCAGCCTGTACTCTAATTCTCCTCACCATGGCTTGCTGAATTAGCTGCCTTTCAGCTGGCACAGCTCACCACAGTTCAGGGTTCCTGTGAAACCTGGGAGGCCAGAGGAAGCTCCTCTCCTCAGCCCAGTTCTCAGCAGGAAAAGGAGGCAAACCCCCAGATAACCCTGGAGCCTTGAAGGGTCACATTTGGCTGCCTAAAGGCCAGGAGGGAGCAGGGATAACTGGGCTCAAGCCTCTGCAGGCCATGCTGGGGACTCAACAGAAGCTCCCATCTAGACCAGGACAGCACTCTCAAGGTGCTGGGCCAGAGGAAATTGTTATTTTAATCCTGCTGACAGCAGATCAAGGAAATGCCATTGACTTCATTTGCCCAGCAGGCAGATTGTGTTGAAACCAAACGTGTCTTACTGCAGGTAGCCAAGCTGACAGCAAGGGGCTCTGGGCAGGACCTAATTCACTTCACTCCCAAATCAAAGCCTCCTGTGCAACAGCTTTCAAAGAGAAGCGAAACAAAACCAAAATAATCCAAACACTCTTTTTACCAAACCTCCATTTCAGAGGAAAAATTTACTCCATTTCAGAAACAAACAAAAAAATAAACCCCAAAAGAAAAAAAAAAAAACAAAAAAAAAAAAACAAACAAACATAACCACTTTGAAATTGTTTCAATTCAGAGGAGAGGTAAGAAGAGCATGCAGACACATACACCCAAGTCCAGGCTTCTGGCTTCCAGCTCCCACCTCTAAGCAGAGGCCAGGGCACACAGGCTCCCAGGAGCCTGCAGAAAAGCTTCCTGCTCCCTCTTCAAGCCTTGAGCATCCTTTCTGTACGGGGCTTACTCTTTTTTTGGCTCAATAGCAAATTGAAGACTTGCATCCTCAGATGGGGTAAACTGGCACAGTGCCATTCACACCCACTGAGTTACTAATTTCTTGCCACGGAGAATTCAGTGCCAGCTCCCTGAGCCTGCTGCGCACTGTCAGCCCAGATGGTCTAATGGCTGGCATTTAAAAAGCAACAGCAGCAACAAGCAATCCTGATCAACCAGACCTGAGCTCCAGGATGGCCAGTGGCAGGAGCTGAACTGATCCAGAATCCCTGGCTCTGGAACAGCTCCCTGCAAACCTCTGGCAGATCATGTAGCCTCTAATCACCCCTCTCTGTATGACAGATGGTGCAGACACACCCACCTCAAAAAGCAACGGGGCAACATAAAACAGAGACGGGGATGTAAAATCTCATTTTAAAACACACTACAGCCTTTCTGTGCTACCAGGTGAGTAGAACAAGGTAGCAGCTACTCCCGTGCTCAAACCTTTGCCACCAAGAAATCAGCGTCTTCCCCCACCAAACAGGAAAGGGGTGACTGCCCTTGGCATCTCTGAGGGCTGACAATTAACTGAAAAGGAGAGTCCCCTCCTGCAAGGACAGCAGCAACAGAAGGATGGCTGAGAAAGACAATGAGGTACAATGAAAAGATCTATCAGCAAAAGGTGCTGCAACCTGCACCTCTCCTTGTTCGCACACTGACACATGCTCCTCTCTCAAAGAAGTGAAAAAGTCTTCCCCAAGGGAAGCTCACATCCTGCTGTCACACACTCTCTCACCTGATGCGATCCCCATCCTTCTTCTTCAGCTCTGCATCTCTCTGCAGAACCTTCATCAGCTTTTCATACTCCTCCTCGGTCAGGAAGCTCAAGTCCAACATCTTCCCTACTGTCTTCTTCAGCTCTTCAGATGGCTCAAGCGGAGACAGAGCAGGCACTAATCCAGCCCAGGCTGCCACAGTGCCATGGGCAGCCCCTCACAGCCCCTGGCGCTGAGCAAGACGTGGCTGCAGAGAAAGGATTCACCGCAGCATGGCTTGGCTGGAACTCGCCCTAGCACCTGGACTTGCACTTCCAGGCTCTTGGCTGGCACGGCTCTCTGCTCTGCATGCCTTCCCCTGCCAGGAAAACTCTCTCAGCAAAATCAGGCTCCTTTGCCTTTCTTCAGGCACAGTTGCAGCGATCGGGATGCCAGTGTCAGTCACAGAGGGAGGCAGGGGAAGAGCGAGCTCCTGCCGGAGCTGCCTCAACAGGCACGAAAGCTCATCTCACCCACAGCAGCCCCAGCACCTCTGGCATGCGCTCTCCTCCACAGGGAAGTCTGCTCCGTGGAGTTCAAGCATCCCTGCAAAGAAATAGCACCGAGATGCCTTTTATGATAAGCATGACATATGGTAATCGAATGTGTACATTGGGGGTTTTTATTTGTTCTCCAGCACAAGTTCCAAAACAGGCTGTCCTACTTTCCTCCCCGTCCTAGAGCTCCTCACATGGTACTAACCTAACCAAGACAATGTTTTATTTTAGCCCTTTCCTACTAACAGATAAACAGTTGACTCAGCATGCTACAAACAAAATAAGCATATGAATTACCAAATTGCTTGCTTGCTTTTTACCTCAATTCTTCTTATTCTCACTTCTTTATGCCCTAAATGAGACCAAGGATAAGCAGCCAACCTTTGTAAAGCAATCGGAAGATGAGAGAACAGCAACCTGCAAGCATTTCTGCTGCATGTTATGCTATGAAATACCAGGGGCTGCTCATTTTCTAATATGTGTGCCCTTTGCTTTATGCTGCACTGATATTTGCTATTCAAACACTACTGGTGCAGATCACTTTGTGTTTCAAAAGACAGTGAAAATGGCCAGAGGCTGCAGGGCGTGGCAGAAAGGTAAAACAAGCACTGCCTTGCCACTTAATTCCTTTTCCTCTCTCCTGGCCAACTTGAGGGCTGTAAGGCCCACTTTTGAGGGGAGGAAAAGTTCTGCTCCTGTCTATGTAGGCAGTTTCTACCTCATTCAATTTTTCTACTGTTTCCAAACCTTTCAAGTGTTTGTAGCTTTCATGATACTTTGCTCTTTCTTTCAAAGGCACAGCCTTGGGAGTCAGATCATTAAAAAATAATAAATCCCATCTTTCATGGCAAACATGATCTGAAGGTCATCAGCCCATTCCCTAAACTCAAAGCTTGTATCCCCCTTAGTCTCTAATCTGTACCTTTGAGGATACAACCTCAGCCCTTTCAGGCCACTTATTTCAGTGCCTTGCTGTCAGCAAGAAACTTCTTCCTATTGCTGATAGGTGTCAGTCCATCCTGGCTGACACAGGAATTATTCCTTTACAGCCATCCTCACTGGGCTTGACACCTCAGCCTCCGTGTTAACCAACCACAGCTCCTTGAGATCCCTCAAAGCTGGCATGTTCATAATTTTTGTCACTTCTTTGGACTGTCTACATGGTGCACCTCTTTCATCAAGTGACCCATCCAAAGGTGAGGACTGATGCTTCAGCTGAACTTGGCTCATTTGACATAATTTCATGGACTTACCTTATTTTACAGATGATGAACTCACAAATGTTTGTGCTTTTTGTAATGGTGTAACAATATGTTAAAAGAAAGAACAGGCATCTGACCATAATGTTTACAAATAAATACCACAGAACACTGCAGGAAAAAGCTAATAAAAGTATATTTTTATTGTCATAAAAACTCTTCCTTTTTTTTGTTAAAAATTGCCAGAGGAAAGGAAACAACATTTCCTATTTCTTTAAGGCAAGAATCTCTGTGCTTGTCACACTACAATATAGCCTTTACCATGTGAGAAACTATCCATACCACTCTAAATAGTTTAAACAGAAACAATAATAAAAAAGCCTCTGTGAATCTCTACTGTTTAAACCTACATTTCATCCAGCTTGGTATGACTCTTCCATCCTTAGCTCCATCTACTCTTCTCTGGCTCTCAGGCACAATCCTACTTCTACAAAGACATTCACAGAATTTTCTGGGACAGATTTTATTTTTGAAAAGGTATCTAGGGACATATCACAGTATTTGCCTCTCAAGAACTTTTATTTATTTTTAACAAACCCCATGACATGTGGGCTGAAACTACTTCAGAAAATATTTTCAGAGAAGACTCATATTTATTCATCAGTATGGCAGTCAATTAAAAATAAAGGCTACTTCTTGGGGGAAAGGCTATTTCTTTGTAAAGAGCCCTTTTTTTTTTTTACTTTCCCATGAAAATGTTTTCTCTTACTGAAATAGCTACATTAGAAGGAAAAGGTTAACAGAAACCAAGAGCCAACTCCTTTTGTTTTATGGAGTTAAAAATCAAACCACTTGATGCACCTGCTGTGGGAAAGTGAGCTGCTCCAGAAGACCGCTCCACCGGAGGTGGAGGTTTTGCTGGAAGTGTCAGGAGCTGCAAAGCTGTTGACCCAGACCTGCAGGAATTAACAAGCCTGGGAAATGATCTCCATCTGCAGCATGGCCACGGGGCTGTCCCTGCTCCGCTGAGCCTGGGCAGCCTCTGATGGGCGCCCCATGCGTGTCTCGGGCAGTGCAGAGGCTCCAGAGGAGAACCCCTCCACGAACCACTCAGGGGCAGAGCATTAAGGGAGATGTGCTAATCGCTCACCTGGGTCTACAAGTGCGACAGATGAAGGATAAGAATGAGCTGACAGGCACAGAACGTTATCAGGCAGGCACAGTGCTCCGTGCCAGCCATCGCCCGCTCCCCCGATTGCTCCATCCCCGAGGCAGGCTCACACTCCTGCTGCAGCACACACAGCTTGGATTGCCTCTGGTAGACTGCACATAATCCTCTCCCCTAGCAAAGCCTTGTTAATGGACAGTTTGGACACCACAGGGGTGATGTACAAACACCTAAGTCAGCAGGAAAGCCAGGACCCCGTGGGTCCCCCACAGATAAAAACAATTTCTGCATGTCCTGCCCAGCCCCGGCCTTGCCATCTCTGCAAACAGCTGGGAAGGAAAACACAAAGCCTTGCAGCTCTGTAGGGCAATGACAGGAGTCATTGCACAGTGCTGGGGCAGATTTTACCCCAGACTGAGACTTCTTCAGTGCAAGCACTTTATTTAGCTCACTGATGCAAGCTGGTTGTGGACAAACTGTGATAAGCACAAAGAAAGTTGCACTCTCCTTCCCTTTCACCAGTGGGAGACCCATCCTAGGTCAGGATTACTCTCTGGTGACAGGAGCAAAATGGAGAGTCATAAAAAAGTGAATTGTTTGTGTCCAGATAGGCAACTTCTGTCCCAGCCTATGGCCCATCATGCAGAACAAATCTAGGCTGCCCTCAGGTTCTGCACCACCACGACACCCCAACAAAGGGGTCCTGACATTTCACAGCAAGGAGATGGGTAAAATTGTCATGGCTACAGGAAAGATCACAGATCTGAACAGAGAAGCACGCTGGATGCCAAAGGACCTTTGCTCCTCTGACTGCTTTTCTGGGGAAGAGAACATCACAAAGATCAACTCCCATGCCCAGCCCTGTTGACAAATGCTGGGTGTGGAGGAGGTGTGGAGACAAGCAGCAGCAGGACCCATCATGTGGCATAACTGGCTGCATCTCCTGCTGTGATAGCTTTTGATTTCTTTGGCCACCTCCCCAAGAAGCAGCCAATGCTTCAGTCTCCAGAAAAGATCTGTGCTGTGCAGCCATCAAACACAGAGCCCAGGCATGGCTGGAGAAGTGAGGCCTGCCCTGGCATGTGGGCATTTCATCTCCCAACAGACTGTCAGTGCCCAGGGCAGCACAGGGAAGGTCACACACAGCTGGACTGTAATGCACCAGCTGATATTCAACGTGGGCTAACAGCAATCAGCCAGAGCCATCCTGTGCTCCAGCCTCCTGCAAGGTACCAGGCAGGGATGCCTTGAAACAGGAGCACTGTCCATGCATTTCACAGTTTTTCCATTTACTTTCTTAACTCACAGTAATTTTGAGTATTTGCAATATCCTCAAAGCCCCACAGTCCCACAGCTTCACTACACTTTAAACACAAAAGTACTTGTCCTTGATTTGTTTTGACCTGCCACTTGCTTGTTTCATTTTATATCCTCAAGTATTTTATTAGAAAACCCAATGAGGACCACTCTGCAATCACCTGCTCCATTTTGCAGACCTGTGTCACAGCCATGGCTCCTCTTTACAGACAAAGGAAGTTTGTTGTTTGCTCATTCCAGGTGTTACTCAGAGAGCTTTGCTCATTCCTCACACCCTTCTTAGCCCCAGATCTAGTTTACTACAGAACTGCTTAGCAGTGTTCAGGTGCAAAAAGGCTCTTTCCAACAGCTGCAGCCCCCGGGATATTCACCTGTGGGACGGTTTTGCAGTGCCAGGAGAGCTGGTGTAAGCCATGGCCAGCTGCAGCTCTGCAGCCAGGAGGGAGACAGGCAATGCCAGCCTTCCCACAGGGCACAGCAAATGGCTCTGCCAAGCCCTCGGACAGAGGAGAGCTCTGATCACCTGCAGAAAGGCTAAGAAGGTTACTAATAAAAGTAGTGGAGAAGGCTGTTGTTCCGGAAGCTGTTTGGGTTTTTTAAAGTAACTCTCTTTCAAATAGCTTGATCAGATAAAAATTAAAAGCTTGCTTGGCCTGGCAGGTTTGAAACCTTTTTTCCCTTTTGGAAAGGCAGATGCTGAAGGGGCTGACACCTTCCTTGTGCTGCATTTTCATTTTATTTCTGGGAGGTTTAACTGAGCTCAAAACAGAACTATGGTAATGCTCTGTATAATAACTCAAGCGTGAGCTGCTCAGATACCCAGTACAGCTCATGCCCTTGCTGACATCTACCTACAGACACAAATTATTTGTAGGCCATCTGCAGGGCACTCCAATCTTGGTTCTGATTTCTCAGCATGCACCTTTCCTTCTAAATGCTGCACATCTTCCTCAGCACTGGGATGTGCAGAGGTTAATAATATACGCCACAGGCCAAGCAGATTGCATTGACTAGACACTGAGTGGCATGTAAAGGGACAGGAGGAATTTAGGAACTGTAACCTGACAAACTGGTAGTCAAGACCCCATTCCATCACCTAGGTGAGCATAGGACCATCCAGACCCACCTCACCCTTTAGACCTGGAGCTGCACATAGGTCCATGTAATAAAGATATGAAAACCTCCTACCACAAAGCATAACAAAACCTGGAACAGCTAATACTGATCTCTCAAGCCTATCCATAGCCCAATGAAAATAGCAGCTAGCAGAAAAGCTGTTGTCCCTACCTCTTTATCACACATCATGTCACAATGGAAGGAAGTAACCTTCTTTTGCTTTACAATGTGTGGACACTTCCCAGTACCCTCATTAGTCAAGACAGCCCTTGTAGGGCAGGTCAAAACCAAGAGAAGCATTGTATTAAGAATGATGGATGTGGTCCTGGCACCCACAGCCATACTGCAGTTCCCAGTATGTGCTGTGGTTAACAGCACCAGAAAGATTTAGTGCCAAAACTGCCATACCTAGAGAGTCCATGATCAGCCATGTGCCTCTCTCTGTCTCAGGCTGGAAAGTCCTGCCCCACTCTTCCTCCCATCTGATTGCTTCTACAATCAGTGAAATATGCAGAGGCATTGCCATCATTATTTTACTTCTATTTTACTATTATTTTATTTTTATTATCAGGCAAAACACTGACAGCCATTATAATGTTCATTGTCATGATACTATAATTTTTAATGGATGTTCTTTACCAGCAGAGAAAAAATAAAAAGCAAACTGTAGGATGGTCTTTCTCTTTGTGAGGGATGGGCTGAAAACCAGCATTAAAATCTCCTGTCTGTGGGGCTGGGCTGTCTGTCCCTGCCTGGAGCTCGGTGCTGCAGCCACAGAGGGAGCTGTGATCCCTGTATTTGTGCCCAGAGCTGGCTGCAGCTGGCACTGGCCACGGTCACCAAGGCAAAGGGCAGTCCCAGCCTGGGAGGCTGCGACTGAAGGGGCAGCTGCAGGGGCCAGGTGTGAGTCCCACTTTAGCCTGTGGCAGCTCAGCTGATCCAGGTGCTCCCATTTACACGCAGACAAGCCCTCAAGGAGCAAAAATACAGATGGTGAAGGTATTGCACAAGCTTACAAACACTGCTCTTAAAGAATGAAATTGCTGGGAAGTAGGACAGTGCTCCTAAGGCAGCCAAGGGCTGTCCCAGGGGAAGGCACATGGCTGAACAGCAGACACCCCTACCCCAGTCTATTGTGCCTGTGGCCACACTCACACCACTAACCCTCTTTCTCTGTGCTCACATCTCCCCTCTCACGGTAATGAAATGAATATATAAAACACCTGCTTTTTGTTTAGTTGTTATGAAACTCCACAGCTTCATGAGAGCTCTTCCAAGGTGCATTATTTTCTCCTAATTTGCAATAAACCACTTGCAGCTCTGAACTGTCTACTCTTCTGCTGCCTAAGAACAGCTGTGAACTACAAGAATATTTAATTGCTTTCTGAAAAGCTATTCCACTAAAAATGCTGTCACTGCACTGACTGCAATGATATTTTGTCTGACTTGTCACAGAGAAATGAGAGAAAGAGTCCTACAGCTCCTACCCAAAACCCTCCTAAGCAGCTAAGTCATATACAAATGGCCTTCAGATGAGAGACAGCTGATAAGATAAAGAATAACTTCAAACAAAGCAGGCAACTGTGGTCCCCAGAGCAGTCCACGTCTAAACACATCTGTCACCATCACACAGGAAATGTCAAGGCCAAATTCTGGCAATGCCAGGTACAAACACCAGAATTGCTCAAGCTCAACTACTCACAGACTTTACACATATTTTTTCTGTATTCAATGAGGGCTGTACATGACAGAGTGCCATTCCCACCTCAGACAGAACAATGAGCAGCTCGTAATGCTGGTAACCCCTACTGAGGGCAGCTTTGGCAGGTCCTGAGGGGCAGCTAGAAGAGAGCAGCTCTGACCTAGAGATGGCTCTCCACTCCAGTGTGCATCCCAGAACAAAAAACCACAGCCCTGGGTGGTTTCTCTCAGATCAAGTCATTGCTTCACATCACACTTTCCAATAATGTCCAGCATGATGGAGAATCTCTGCTGTTTTATTAAAATCTCTTCCCTCCTCCTCCCCTTAGGCAGCTTTAGTGAAGGATGTCCATTGATCGAGAATGGCCCTGAGATGGCACAGAGGAATTTCAGGAATTTATCAGAACAAGCAGGTCTCTAGCCCAGCCCCTCAAGAGCAGCCAGCTGAAGATATTTTAGAACAACAATACAATGCTAAGCTAAAAAAAATGAGCAAACTCCCCTATTCACTGCACGTGGGGAATGCATAACTGAGGAAATGGGTGAATTCTGCCTATTTGCACTCAGCCTCAGAAATACCTTGGCTTCCAAAGAACATCCCAGACCCAGGACATTACAGAAGGCTCAGTTAAGGATGCATAAGGATTTTTCCTCCCCTCTATATTTTTACCCAATGCAATGTAACCATCACATGAATAATTATCTCTACTGAACTCTACTCATATCCTTCTAACAAGGAACTGCATGGGTGGAATTTGCATTACACACAATTTACTTCCTTTTAGCCATTTTTAGTTAAATGAACCATTCTTTGGTTACCACCTAGGATAAACAAAAGACTGAGCTTCTCAGTCTTAATCATTATTTCCTAGAATCAACATTGCCAAAATAAAAACACTCATCAGAGGAGAAGTCTGACTCAGACTCCTTAAGGTCACCAAGTTCTTTAATTGGTAATAAACTAATAATGCAATGCTATAGTCTAAATATTTGAGAGTTCTGTTTATTTCATAGGTGGGAACTATTTGTAGAGCTTGCAGGATGTAGTTCATTGTAATTCTACAGATTGCCACAACACAAATAAGCAAGCACAGCCACCTGGGACACCAAGAAATCCCCTAATATCCCAGTGAACAGGGATGGCTGGATCTCCAGAGAGGATGCCAGGACCTCAGAGACTTTGCTGTCACCTGCTGGACCCATTCACTCCCAGCACAGACATTCCTCTCCCAAGAGCCTTGGTGGAGGCGAGGGGGAAGCCTCCCACACCTCCACTAAATGCACTTGGCTTTGGGGTGGGGGCAGGGGCTTGTGCTGAGGTTTGCTCTAAATCTGCACTTATGTCCTCAAGAAAACGAGTTCTACAAGGATTTGCATTCCCTATTTAATAGTTTGGAACAACCCTTCACCCCCACAGCTTAGCTCTGAGCCAGTCCAGGGCGTCTCATGGACATCCTGCTGCGCTTCTGCCACACTGACATTTCCATCAGAGAAACATCCTGCTGTCCAGGCTTCCCTCTCAGCCAAGGGAGAACAGGCATGTTATATCACCTTTCAAAACTCAGCTGTCCTGCTAGCAGGGTTTCTAGATGCCAGGTGGTATGATGGGTACTCCTAAAAGCATCTTCTCAGCTGTTACACTTGAAAAGGTAAGGACAACTAAATGTATGGTATCTAAAACTGAGCAGTTAACAGCTTAAAGCTAGGACACTGCAAGCAATTAGATTAATCACCTCCCTATCCTCCTTTGTCACTCACTCATCCCCAGAACTCAGGTATTTTCAGTATTAAAAAAATGGGAGGTGGAAGATAAGTTTTGGCTGAGTTCAAACAAAGAAACTGCAGAAATGGAAGATAAAGAAAAAAGCAACCACCCATGAGAACTTCTGTCTATTATTTTTGACCCAGAAAAATATTTGCTGACCTCAACTGTGCTTTCTTCCAAACATAATTTCTCCATGTTTGCCTGCAGTGGTGACATGTCTTAAATTGCTTTCCTGACCCTGCTTGTTATGCCCCAATAACTGTGAGCTTGCAACACCTACCCTGGTCAGGAGCCCTCCAGATCAGAAGACATTTTATTTAAAAAAACCACAATGCTAAAACCGCCTCATTTTGTAATATGGTGAAGTTAAAAATATGCAGGGCCCATATTCCTTTGTACTCCTATGCCTGCTGAGCTCAATGGCATGAGGCGTGGTGCTAAATCCCAAGGGAAAACAGTGCTGTTTGTTTAGGAAACTCTGCATACTGAGGGATCCTTCCTTCTGGTCACTGATTATTTTTAAGCCTCAGCCACGCCTGGATGATTCTGAAATACCTTCATTCCAGTTCTGAGTTAACTGTAAAACAGCAGGGTGCATAGCATCGTTTGAGCTATCTGGCAGGTGTAATTCTCTCCAACATCCAGGAAAAGGAGTTTTAGAAACACTCTTAGGAAGTAATTGCCTGGCCTGTAGTTTCTAGTTATTGATGCCAAAACAAAGAGGATCTATATCCAGAGGCTGGGGTCATCCCACCCATGATGGAAGGGGAGAAAAATGATGCTCAAGGTCTATGTCTGATCTGGGTTTCACACCTTTTTCTCTTCTACTTCCCAAACATGTGCTGAGGCCTAGACTGGTCTGTGCTGGGCCTAGAAATGCACCACACTAAAATTTTAACTGAAGCTGTTTTACTTTGTCACCTGATTTACAGTGAAAGGAAACTCCAGGGGGAGTAAGCCCATTGCTGAATCTGCCACATCCCCTGCTTTTACAGACCTTGTTCCATGAGAAAACAAATTCATACATGGGAATATTTTTTTTAAACTGGCCACTTTCCTTCCAGAAATAATGCAGCTTTCCAATGCAAGCACAGACTCAGTCTTTATTTCACCCACTGCAGCCATGTATATGCTCTAGGAGCAGGGTGACCTGAGTGGGACAGGAGGCCCTGCAGCACTCATCACTTACAAGAAGGCACCTGCTTCCAGTCTGTCCCCTGCAATGCTTAGAGGGAGGTGAAAGGTCTAGGTCTGTCCAGTGAAGGGTGCCATCCATCACCCACAGCCATGAGGAGGCTAATGCTACCAGAGATGGGTAGCCTCAATTCACAAGGAGATTAAAAGTGAATCAGATGCTACACTAATTTCAACTCAGAACCACAGTTCTCATAGTAGGTTCTCTCTACGGGACAAAGTTGCAGTAGGTTAATTAGCTACAAGCACAGCTATAAACAGATGTGCTTTAACTAGCACAAATCTGCATGTGGACATGGCCTGTCATTTAGTTCAGCTTAACATAAAAGTTTAGACAAACTCGAGTGAGAAGTCCAAACACAGATTGCACTGATTTAATTAAGTCACTAAAAATAAAATCAGTATCAGATGATCATCTGGTACCACTTCCTTGCACAGACAAGGTGTTTCTTCCATCTGTGCAGCTCCATGAATACTTAGCAAATCTTGAAGGAAGGTGGAGAAAACAAACTTTTTGGATAAAAATAACAAGGTCATCTGAACTGTTGAGCAATTTAATTTTATTTCTAGGCGCTTAAGCTGAATAAGACTGGGAGCTTTTATATGAGCAGTGATGACTCTAATTCTGTCCAGAGACACCTGTATGATGATGCTGTTGTGTAAAATGCACATTATGCTGCAGAGGGTAAGATGCCTGCCCAGGGACACTCCATACTGGTGACTCTGCTTTGTGGTGTCAGCCCTGGGAGCTGCAGGTCTGCAAGAAGGGAACAGCTTGGGCTGAAGGCCCTGAAGCCATGGAGGCTCAGCCAAGGAGCCACCCAGAGCAGTTCCCAGCAGCATCCTCCCTGGGTGAGCTTCTAATCCCATCTGGTTTGGCTCCCCAGGATGAACTGCACCATTAGGTTTAATTTGCAAAAAAAAAAGTAACGTGGTTTTGAATCAAGTGCCACTAACAAGCCCTTATTTTTCTCAGGCTCTGACACCTGTTTACACCCCAGAACAGCCTTGTACTCCTTTCAACTTTGTTGCAAACATTCATCATTGCTTTGTTTTTCTCCTCCCCCCCGCCCCAACACACACACTCCCCTGCTACATCTCTGTGTGCAGATAACAATATTGATATAAATGCAATCAAAGTGAGCCTCATGTACAATGAACACTTTGTCCCACGTTGTGCCATACTGTGGCAAGGGCTGCCCCTTTCCCAGGGATGGAGGCCCATTAAAGGGATACAATTTATGAGTTCAGGAGGAAAAAAACAAGTTTGCACTTCAATTACAGAATTGTGCAGGAGAGCAGAAACTTGGGTCACCACGTGCAGTTTCTCAGATATTCTGCCAAAGGTGCCACAGGGAGGGAGGCAAGGGAAATGGGTTCAGCCCTCAGAACCAATGAACTCCTGCCTGCTGATACCCTCACAGAAGTTTCACAGGGACAGGTCAGTAGATCTCCACTGCTTGACCATGCCCTGTGGTCTGCCCAGGGGGCAGAGATGCAGGGGCCTAGAATGGTCTATAGCATCACTGGAGAGAATATGCTCCACTGCAAACTATTTTTATTTTTTACATTTTCATTTACGTGAAAATGACTCAGTGCCAAAGCAATCCAAGAAAAGACATAAGAACCGAATAGGTCATAGGCCGTGGGTTACCACAGCTTATACACCAGCACTGATCACACTGGAGAGATGGCTGCAAAGGAGCAGAAATTAATAAATGCTGGTTTTATTGCCATGTCAAGTATTTACAACAATGAAGCATGAACACGGAAGTAAATAAAACCAGGATGGACAGGGGAGACTAGGAAAATACAGACAAAACAGCAGAAGTCACAGGGAAGTGACACATCACATTCCATGTTTTTACAAGTAATTTAGAATACAAAGTGAGGAAGTAATAACAAAAAGTACGCTATAAATCATCAAAAGTACGCTTTATTTTCTAGGACTTTCCTCTTTTGAAAGTTTTTTATGCCAGATTTTCTCTACAGGGAAAGTTGTGGATGCCCCATCCCTGGAAGTGTCCAAGGCCAGGTTGGATGGGGCTTGAGCAACTTGATCTAGAGTAAGGTGTACCTGCTCATGGCAGGGGGCTGGAATGAGATGATCTTCAGACCCAAACTATTCTGATTCTATGATCTCTCCTCTGAAAACCAGCAGCTGCCTCACAAACTTAATTTTAATAGATGGGACAAAAGCCACTCTGTGACTAATTGCAAAAGGCTTCGATAACGCAATTCATCAATGCAAGATAAGATACGCTTTGATTTCAACAGCCCAAAGCCTCGGCCAGACCCACGGGAATGATGCCCCATGTCAAGGCAGGGCCCCGGCAGCCTGGTCGGCGGAACCAGCCCCGAGCCGTGCCCTGCAGGGCTGGGAAAGTCGCGGCCACCTCCGTGCGCTCGGCCCCGCTGTCGCTGTGCCAGGCGCCGTCCTGACCCCGAGCGCTGCCGCGGAGCACACGGGCACCTGTAACCCGTGTCCCCACCGGCACTGCCGCCCCCGCCACGGGCACCGAGGCTGTCCCCGTGTCCTGCCCGGCAGCTGCTCCGTGCAGCTCGACCCCACACTCCCACCCGCTGCCGGGCCACGCGTGCCCAGCGCACGGTGCCCCCGAGGCCAGACCCTGCCTGGAAGGGAAGTCCGGACCCCTCTGGGGACCCGCGGGCACCCGCGGCACGGCTGGCCCGGGGCGGGGGCAGGGGAGGAAGGGCACCTCCGCCCGCTCCAAGCGCCGCCCGGCCGGCGAGCGAGGTTCCGCAGGCAGCGGTGCGTCCCGGCGGCGGCTGGACCCGGGACACGGACCCGGGACACGGACCCGGACATAGAGCGCTCGCACCGAGCCCGGCCCGGGGATGCGCTCCTGCTCCCCCGCACAGCGGGGCTGTGCCCGGCACGGCGAAGCCCCGCAGCCCTTACCTGCCCTCAGCTGCGCGGGGCGGGAGCGGGACGTACATCCCGGAGCCGGGCTATCCATCCCGGGGCCGGGCTATCCATCCCGGGGCCGGGCTATCTGTGCCGGGGCCGGGCTATCCATCCCGGGGCCGGGCTATCCATCCCGGGGCCGGGCTATCTGTGCCGGGGCCGGGCTATCCATCCCGGGGCCGGGCTATCTGTGCCGGGGCCGGGCTATCTGTGCCGGGGCCGGGCTATCCATCCCGGGGCCGGGCTATCCATC
The DNA here is from genome assembly GCF_026979565.1 of Vidua chalybeata. Taxonomy (NCBI): domain Eukaryota; kingdom Metazoa; phylum Chordata; class Aves; order Passeriformes; family Viduidae; genus Vidua; species Vidua chalybeata. The sequence goes on along the minus strand of NC_071543.1, from coordinate 8,575,173 downwards.
CCAGGGCCGGGCTATCCGTCCAGGGGCGGGGCTATCTATCCCGAGGCGGGGCTATCATTCCGAATCGGGGCTATCCATCCCGGGGCGGGGTTATCCATCCTGGGGCGGAGCTATCCGTCCGGGGGCCGGGCTATCCATCCCGATTGGGGCTATCCATCCCGGTGCGGGGCTATCCGTCCAGGAGCGGGGCTATCCATCCTGGGGCCGGGCTATCCATCCTGAGCTGGGGCTATCCATCCCGGGGCGGGGCTATCCCGGGGCAGCAGCCAGACGGAAAACCCGGGAAGAAGCAGGGGCGGGGGTCAGCGGACCTGCGAGGGGAACGGTGGGGTTGTAGGCAGCCTGTGTTGGAGATCCTTTCAGTCTTGCCGAATACTGTTATTGTATATTAAGACAAAGTAATTAGTGCCACCCTTGTCTCAGTCAGGGCAGGACCCGCCGTGGAAAGGCAAGGTGTTAGGAGAGGTGTAAGGTGTTAGAAGAGCAGACGTAAGTTATGAGGTGTTGGGAGAGGAGGTGTAGGCAGGAAGGCACCCCCAGGGCTCGGAGCGGCCCCGCAGCCGGAGCAGGCAGAGCAGCCGCCCCATCTTCCCTTCAGCATGGCAAAGCTGCCTCCTTCTGAAACAAAACCTGTTCCTCTCCCCTCGGTCTGTGCCTGGGGACAGGAGGGAGGGAAGAGGGATGCTGGAGAACGAGCCTTATTCCAGTGGTCAACTCAGGCAGGTAACCAAGAGTGAACCCGCCCAGTCCCTGTTCTAACCCAAACCAGCAAAAATTTAAGTTCCGAACTAGGATTTGAAGGTATATTTCCAGCAATTCCAGTTTACTGGGACTCCTACTCCCTGCTGTTTACCGCGGTAACTCAATCTAGGCCTGTGACGCTGCCCCCTCAGTGCCTCCGCGGCTCCCTCGCACCAGCGCACTGCTCCCAAGAAGACACAGTAATGGCTACCTTAGATAAATCTTAGGTGGAGGAAAAAAATCAGGAGGCTCCAGAAGACCTAGGGAATGTGCCCGACTCTCTAATTCCCCAGGGGTAATTTACAAAGTGCCAGCGCCACGTTAGGAGAAAAGCAGCACATCCCTGAAAGCCTGCAGCGGCCAGGCACGGGGAGCAGCACGCTGGCTGTCCCTGCTGTCCCACCCCGCCCCCAGTTGTCATCTTCTACAGCAGAGAAAGCTGAAGCAAAACCAGTCACACTTTGACATCACTAAGAGTTTGAATTTCTGGCTGCTAGACAGTCAATGCTTCTGCATCAAGTGGAGGCAGGAACAAGAGCTTAGTGTAGGGTTTATTTCTGGCCACTCCTGCTCAATGCTAGACAAAAACGTGACTTGAGAGTGAGTAAATACAGTCACATGGGGACTTTACAACAGCATGTAAAATCAGTGAAGAAATGCATTTTATTACCACAGCCTGTGCCTCCTATACTTTTCTCACGTTTCAGTCTTTTAATATCCTCAGGAGAACAATTGGCAGAAATAACATAAAATAGTAGGCAAAGATGGGAAAAAATTGGATTTACTTGCTGATTTCTATTTAGGCTTTCATAGTCCATATCCTAAAATGAACTGCAGATTCAAGTCTAAGACTTGGGCTATTAAGCTTAAAGTATCAGAAGGTCTTCTGAGTCAGAGAGATGCTGATTGCTGCCTGCCCCTATGTCATTCATTATTATGACCTTTGTCTTCCCAAACAACTGCTATGTGTACCAAAGCTCTGCTTCCTGCAAAGTGGCTGGACAGTGCCTGCTGATGGGAAGTAGAGAATAAATGTTTTGTTTTCCTTTACTTCCATGTGCATCCTTTGCTTTTGCTTTATTAAACTGCCTGTATCTTGACCCATGGGTTTTTTCCATCTCATTTTCCTCCATCCCATCTTGTCCTGCTGAGGAAGGCAGTGACAGAGTAGCTTGGTGAGCACCTGGCAGCCAGGTGCACCTCTAGTTCAGATGAACAATCCTTTTGTTATCTCACCTAAGTTAGGACCTCTGCAAGTACAGCCACAGCACAACCCATTGTTCTAAGGATTTTCTTTCTATGCTGTCTTTTTTCTTAATTCAAATCCCATTAAGCCTAGAATGTTTTCAGTATTTTTAGCTATGACTTTCAAAAGGCTGCCAAAAGATAGCTGAAAAGTATATATGAGTGTGATTAATGCCCTCAGCGTTTCTTCATGATTTGGCCTCCTCTAGAGGAACTAAATGTGGAAGCATGACAAAATCACCAACAACTATTTCATTGGGGGTTTTCATTCAAATGTTTGCAACCCCAAAATTTCCACCCCAACTACATGACTGCAGTGCTAAAATTACTGAAAGCACCAAGGGAAGAACATGGTATCTCTGGCTGGGGGTCTATGTACAAATCACCAACGGGATGGGGCCACTGAGGAACACGTCTCAAGCTGTTTATTTTCCAGCATCAGCCTCATTACATGGTTATGACAATGGGAAGATGCCAGCAGTTTACATCCCTAGCAGCAGACAAAGAACTTAATGTTACAACTCACTTTAAAAGTTTTTTGACCAATCACACAAAGCAAAAGTGTATTGACAGTAGTTCTATCCAACCGCTATAAGCACACGTACTTTTGGTTAAAATAATACTTGCTTATTTCGAATACAATATCTGCTTGTAAGCCTTAAGATACAATGCATAGAGCTCCATTATTAAGCTTAGAACTTCCTAATATTTTGCTACATATACTTTTCTGTAACTTAAGGAGTTATTCTAGCCAGGTGTTAATACACAGACCATTGTCCTATTTGTCCTTACTTTTCTACTTCTTGTATAATTTTTCTGCTGACAAATCTTATGTCTATTGCTTAGCTCTAATCACAGTTCTGCTGTCTCTGAAGCCTGCCTTTTGCAGCTGTACCAAAACCCTCTGATTTTAAGGATTCCCACAGTTCTCCCTCTCAGATTCCCACACATGGTGCTTTGGAGATGCCATTTTAATTCCCACTGTTGTATCACAAAAATATTTTACTGAGAACAAACTGCTTCTCAGTTTTGTTTACTGGGTGTTAAAATTTTGGTTTACAGCTTGCCAGAATAAGGAAACAGATAAAATCCCCACTCCACTAGGACAAATGCTCCACTAGCAAACCATAAACATAAATACAGACTCCAAAGGAGGAAAAAATAACCCGATAAATGTGTGTATGAGCAGGGTCCTACTTATATCTGCAGGAACTGGGCATTTAGGACTGGATAGGAGCAGAATAACAACATATCCCTTTAGAGACATCCTTTGCAATCCTGCTGTATGTCTTACTTGGTTAGAAATGGAAAGTCATGTAACAGCCAAAATTCAGCAAGTAAAATTCAGTACAGGTCAAGTGACATTACATGGAGGTGATCCAGTTTAAACCAGTTAAGAAGCTGGCCTTATTTTATTTGGCACTGTGGACCTCAGTTTTTACTGATGAAAAGCTGAGCTGTTCTAATCAAAAAGTGAGGCCCTGTGTCCTTTCTGCTGTAAGGTATAAATCCCTATTGGTTTGGCAGCAAGAACTATATTTTTGATACCATCTTGCTCAGCAGTGCAAGATGATTTTTTTCTTTTAACGTAGTAAGATTTTTAAAAGAGAAATTGGCTCATGTTTCAGGGAGCTTTCTGAGAGACTTACAAATCATGTAGACCAAGTCATGGGAAAGATGTTACTAACTGCTTACAGCAAAGCCAACAGTTTTTGTAGGGCCACGTTCATCTCAGCTAGCAGTGACAGAGTGGGATGGCAAAGTGCACACAGCCACCCATGGCTCAAGCAACACAAGGGCTTGAGCCTGCACCAGGTGCGGGGCAAGGTCCAGACCCCTCTCTCTAGTGAGAAGAGATGGTTACTAAAGATGAGGTTTCCCTGCAGAAAAGAGAAATCCTTTGGGAAAACAGATCTACAGGCCTGAGACCTCCAGCCATATCTCAAGACTGGTACTAATCAGTGTTCAAAAAGGAAATGGGAGAGTTTCCACATGCATGAGATAAACCAACATGGGTTGTTTTTGTACTGTTGCAATACATTTATTTCTGGCCAGAGTGAAACCAGCACAGAAAAGGAAATATCATGCAGCTGCTCATACCACCACTGTCACTCCAGGTTTGCTGTGCTGAACTGAGGAGTTAGGCTAGATACATGGCAAAAGCATCCTGAGAAATCTGATCTCTGGCTTCCAATAAACACAGTAATCCAGTTTATAGCAGAAGACAACATGGAGCAGAAAGTAACTTAGCAAAGAGAGACAATCAGCAAAGCTTTACCATTTTCAGACCAAAATGTGCTGTTGATGATGAAGTGACTCTGCCTGATATCCCTTCACACACTGTTCCATCCCTGCCCTCTGGAAGCCCTGCGTGCTTTCTTCTTGTCAGCAGGAAGCCCTGAGAAATACATGTTTGCAGCTAACTGGCTTTAAAATTGCCCTGTGTTGTAAAAGAACATAATTCAGTCTCTCCTGTTGGGAGCACATCCTGGCATTCCTTTAAAACAAGCAAACAATAAATCTTCTGTCATATGGATGTTTCTTTTAAATATTAGTGAGTTTGCTGCCCCTCTTGCAGTCCAAATCACATTTAAGAAATGGATTTCTCTTTGGTTCTGACAGGATGTCCTAAGTAAAGACTGCACTGCTGCACAGACCACACAAGGAAAGATAACACAGAGGCAAAGCTGTTTGCAAGATACAAAAAGAGGAGCAGATTTTTCTCTGCTTAATGAGAATATCTGCAGTTAGGTTACTGAGCAAACTCCAGTGAATAAAAGTGAAGGATAAAATTACCTACAGTGGCACAGCCTTCCCCACAGCTGCTGTTTCACCACCAGCACTGCACAGCATGTTGCACTGCATTATGAGAAAGCTTGTACCAGCAGGGTACCAGCATCCTGGAGAGCCAGGCCTTTCCAACCCACCCTCCAGCCCTTAGGGTAAGCAGAGGCTGGATTTGTTCATGGATCTGTCATGTAAAATAGCAAATCTAAGCAGAAATGCTGTTCAGCAATATGAACCCGTGCTCTGCTCCAACACAAGAGTCAGCATACAAGCATTTCAGGTCTACTTGTCACAATCAACACTGCCCATAGTCAGCTTTGGAATTTCTTTTCTGAACTAAAAGTCCACATTTTCCCAGTTATTTTTGAAGTACTATAAGTAAACACTAGTCTTGAGAGAACTGAACTGCCAGACATCAGTGTGGGAACTCTACTCAAATGGGTTTCAAAACTGCTTATATAGGCAAAATTTGAAGGACAAAATGCATTTGGTATCTGGTGCCTTAACAAGCAGTCAAAACAGAAAGGACAATTCTTAAGAATAATTCTTTAAAAAGGAAAAGGGAACCTTAGTTTGAAGATGATTTCTCATTATGAAATACCAGAATATTTTTCCCTGACCCCTTAGAACAGGTACCCCTTCCTTTCTCCCTGGTTCCATCCATCCAAGCAAGGCTGAAACACCCAAGCACATTCCTGTCTCAAAAGGGTCCAAGGAGGTTTTAAGCTACTAATGTATATAAAGCTTTTGTATTGCAGAAAAAGGCTATCAAAATAGGCTTAACGTGCATGGAATAAACCAGGACTCTGCCAGACTTTTATATAATTAAAAGATGAAAAAAGAGGCCTAACTGCATTATGCTGATATTTACTTAGAGGAAGTATTGCTTTTGCTGTATTTGACCTGAGGGACTACTGAACAAGATGAGTGTGGCTTACAGGAATAAGATCACAAAAATAGAATTTTCTAAGGAAACAGGAAAGATTTGCTGATGTTCTTTGGAAGTACAAATCAAGCTGCTACTTGAGGGATAACACATAAAAGGTATTTAAAAACTGTCACGTGGATTTGTGCTCAATCACAACAAAAAAAGTCCTTTTTAATTGTCAAGAGCCAGCCCCTGTATTGAACTCCCACACCATTTGATTATCTGTTTGTTCAGTTCATGTCCTAAAACAGGAAACATTTGCAAAAAAATACAAGCACCCTATGAATGGCATTTGAACTGCAAGAGATTATATTGTTCAAACAAACTTAGCAACTGTCAACTATATTATTATTATTATTATTAATTAAAATATATTATCAATATATTAATATATAATATATAAAATAATAATAATAATAATAATAATAATAATAATAATAATAATAATAATAATAATACAGTGTTGAAGAAGAAATATCAGGAAGAGGCATTGCCCTAATTGGCTTGAAAGTCCAAACTTCAAAAAGCTGCCATAACTTTTTAATCCTTTATAATGATGATGTATTCAAGGTCACTGTGTGCTTCAGTAGGGTTGTACTTTTTTTAAAATAAAAATTATGTAAGCCATTTATTTGCCTTCTGATTTTTGCTCTTTAAGTGTATACTTGGAACTATTTTAAGATTTTTTTTTCCTTGCAATCCACAGGATAGAAGCAGCCTTTCCTTAATGAAAGAGCAAATGAAATGGACCTTTCATGTAATTATTCACCACCACTGTGCCCAGAGGTCAAAAGGTAGGGGAAGCCATTAATTATTGCATGGGTCATGATAAATTTGACAGTCCTGGTGCACCTTAGGCCAGTGTCTCCCATCTATGACATATTTTAATGATGAAACACAGAAGCTAAACAGCAACTTTCTGCAGCAATATGCTCAGTGGTGCCATCCTCTTGGCCAGGCTCAGCCCTGCTCCCACAGCTGTGTGCTCCAGGGCTGCAGGAATCTCACTGACACCACGGGACTCAAATCAAGGCTGCAAAGGATCCTTTGGAAGGTCAGGGGCTTCCTGTCCCAGGAAGACACGCTAATTACATGTAATTACTGCTAGAAGGTACAACCACTCAAATCTATCTGCTACAGGTCAGTTGTCATTTGGGGTGTGACCTGGCTCCCAAAATCACAATGAACAAAACCAGCTTTTTCTAGCTATGCACAGGCAGTGACTGTGCCGGATGCCAACCAGAACAGTCCCAGCTGGATAGGTGATGTTAACCTGCAGAATGAAAAGGGGCAAAACGAAAAGCTGATGCTAATTAAATACCAGTCACATCAGTGGTGCTGAGAGATAAGTTCCTGAACTGGGTTTTAAGCTGTTCTTTCTTTCTGTGGGCTGTCTGCTTATAGAATTGGAAGCTTTTCAGCATTTCATAGAGGCTCCAAGAACATATCACTTATTGAACATTATAGAAAAGGCCACCCAGTAGGAGTTTTACATCATCTCTGGCACAGAATCAGTACTCAGTGCTTGGGAAGGAAAAGAGCAAAGAAAA